>NW_004524609.1:9004356-9015763 GCF_000260255.1 Octodon degus | reverse complement strand
CTAGTACGTAGCTTAATAAATATTAACTATTATCATTATTAAGCACAATATAGCATATAATATTCCTTTTCTTATAATTCTAATAGGTCTAGAGAGCTTCAGAGTGCCTTAAGAAGACATACATAGAGGTACATATGAGTACACACATCTCTAGTTTTTAACAAACTGGAGCATCTGCATTTAGAATCTTATCATGACATTCTCATAGGTTCTTGCTCCTAGGATGCAATATAAACAGAATTAGATCTTCTATGCAGTCCTCCCTTAAAACAAAATTCTTGTTTTAATTAAAGCTTAGTCATGCAACTCATTGTAGTTTCCAAAAAAAATAACAGTGTCTCTATATCTTTATTTTGTAATGAAATGCACGAAGAAATGCAAGTGGCTAGCCAAGCTTTTGATTGTAGATGTGAAGGTTTTCCTGCCCACCCAATGAACTGGCATCTTCCTCCTGCTCATTTATCAACAAGAAAATGTAGTAAGATTATGATGACTTCTGAAAAGAAATTGCTGAAAGAGAAAAACTGTCAGTGGAGTGAGATTTCACAGATCTGTGTCTAGTTTACTACATGGACTTCACTTTGCTGAACCAGTTTGTTTTTTTTTTTTTTAGTGGAAGGGACTGGCTGTACAAGAGGAGATAAAGCACACAAGTTCCAAAATGTGGTCATTGTCCAGCTCAGTTTTAATATGAACATTATCCTTTTGACAATTTTATGATGATATTTTCTATGCACTTCTAGCTATTGCAATGATTTTTTAAAAGTCTTTTATTTATTTATTTGGTACAGGGTCTTGCTACACAACTCAGACTCATAGTAATCCTCCTGGCTCAACCTCCCCAGGTCTGGGATTATAGGCGTGCACCACCATGCCTAGTCTTAGGGGCCAGCATGGCACACCTGGGGTTTCAGGGCCAGCATGGCATGCGGTATCAAGGTTCAAACTCAGGTCCTTGTGCTTGCCAGGCAGGTGCTTAGACCTCCAAGCTACCTCCCCAGCTCAATGATTGCTTTGCTAAGCTTTGGGAACATTTGTGACACTCAGAATTTATGTTATCAACCATGGTAGATGGTATCGTTTACTGTCACATTTCTCTATAGCAAAGTGAGCTTCTCCTGCACCATGGATTTGGGGGCGACGTGTCTGATTTGCTTTGGGGAATGGAATCTAAATGAACAGGAGCCATGTCCAAGAGAAACTGAACTTGGTCATGAACTTACAGTGTTTGATTCTGCTCATCCTCTTCTTGACATAAGCAAAGGCTGCTTCTATTTTATGGGCCTTGAGATAGTGACATTATTTGGGATCACAGCAAGAGCTGACTAACCCTTAACCAAAACCTCTTCTTAAAAATTCCTTGACTTCTTTATTCATCTGCAATACCCAATCTCATAATGATGCTGTAACTACTACATCATCTACTAGACTCAGAATTATTTTATGTGTAATCTTATTTCTCAAGAAAAGGTAAGCATTAAACTCAACTAGTAAACAAAGCTAGTAGGTTCCGTTTCTTACACATACGGAAAAATGGCCCCACAAAGTCCCTCATCTAGTGATGGTGGACCTGTTGAAGACACAGTATGCAAACTGCAACCCAAAAGCCAGTTATTCATCACAAAACACTGAGAGTTTAGTTTTAAGGAAAAAAAAACCCTTTGGTCCAAAGGAGTGACTTAAGGGCCAGCCAAATAGCTCAGCAGATTAAAGCACCTGAAAGCAGGCGCAGGAGCCAGGGGTTTGATCCCCAGGCCTGCCATGCCGGCCCCACCTATGGGGACACTCTGAGATGGCAATTGAGACTAGGAATGGTGGCGCACGCCTATAATCCCAGTTCTTGGGAGGCTGTAAACAGGCGGATCACTACGGAAGTCCAATCTAGTAGTGAGACCCTGAACAGCCTGTAGACCCTTCCCTAAAATTAAAAAAACATAAAATAAAAACCAAAGGAGTGGCTTGATTCATAGGCCCACAGAAAGGGTGCTTCCTGCCCACTGCAGCACCTGTGCCAGGAGCTCAGCACTACTGCTGTCAAATGTATAGACCAGTAGACCTGAAGCTGAATCTAAACAGGAAAGATAGAAAAACTGCATGTGTCTGTGCAGGACCCATTACTCCTATATCACATCTCATGTTGGAATGAATGGGCAGGGGTTGAAATCTACAACGTGTCATCTTGCCGACTGGGTGCATAAATAACCAATACAAAATAGAGATCCAAAAACCACACCTTGGTTCCACGAAGCAGTGCGTCATCCTCAAAAGAGGATCATTTCTGAGGAAGAAGCAGGTCCTGCTGTATAGCACTAACAAGGCTCTCCAAAACCACAAAGACAAGAACTGAAACAGTAGCTGTTCCTAGAAAGAGTCTCGCAAGACCTTATGAGGAAAGATTTCTGGGTTTGAGGGACCATACTTTTCAAGGTGTGGTTATATATCATAGCCCTCCCCATAGCTATACCAAGTCTTCCTACCACAGAGGTGAGGAACTAAGCAAGTATTTCACCCTCATTAACACTGAGTAGAAGAAATTATTTTCTAGTGCTGGCCAATGTGCCTGACAAGACATATTCTGTTTTATTTGTAGTCATTTAGCTATTGATGAAGATATATGTTTATTAATTATGTGAATCTTCATTTTTTTGTAAATGTACTTCATCCTTCTATGTGGCTCCCTGACAGGATAGCCATTCTTGGGATCCATGGAACACTCATTCCAAAACTCCTTGCAAATATTTAAGTCTGTAGCAGTGTAAGTGCCTGTGTGAAATGGCAGAGGATTTGTACTTGGCCTGGACTCATCTTTCTGCATTCATTCAGTGATGCCTCGATTACTGGGGCTGCCTATTATGACGCAAATGCTGTGTGAGTTGTTATTATACTGTACCGTCCTCGGGCATAATGAGCAGGAAAACCCTGTCCGTGCTCAGCACAGACAAAACAAAATTTGCAAGTTATGTCCATCCTGTATTTAGTTAAATGTCCCTGGGTACAGAATCACAGATACAGAGGGCGCACCATGCTGCTACCTGCAAGGCACCCTATTGAAAATGCATGTAGCACCCCGTATCATAAAGAAAATGTCTTCTCGCCTCAAAGAAGTAGACTATTGACTTTTCAGGCTCCTCACGTTTTTCAGGTTTACATAATTTTTAGTCTCCTCTAAATGTGCCTCAGAAATACGTGCTTTGCATGCCATCACTCTGTGTCCCCTGGGATCCCAGGATCCAGGATGGCTCATTTTCTGTTGGAAACATCCCCACCTGCTCCCTGCCTCCTCTGTCGCTCTGTCTTCCCCATGTCCCCAACCCCTTCTCCTCTGACATAGTCAACATATGGCTGAGCACAAGAAAACACCTCTAGATGCCCAAGCCCCATTTTGATTTATTCCTGCACCTTCTTCCTCAGTGAACAAGGACCTCCACTAAGCCACAGAGCAAGACTGGAATCCTCTCACTGCAAGATGTTTGCTTTGAGGCCCAAGGACCTTGAGATGCCATGATCACGCTTACCTCCCACTTCATTTTACTTCATACTCCTTCCCTGCCTTCCCCTTTGAATTGAACACTTCAAAACTGAGGTAACTCTCCCCTACATTATCACCACTGTCACTTAGGTTCTCTCCTTCTCCTTCTCTTTCATTGGTTATGTTGTACTCATTGATACACTGTCTCTTAAAAGTGCTATTATTGATCCCTGTGGATGCTTAAGTAGTAATACAGTTTGAAGGAGGAGAGATTTATTTCAGCTCACAGGTTTTAAAGAATTCAAACCTTAGACATCTGGCTACAGGACAGTGAAGGCCTCACAGAAGGACCTGGAGCATAAAAGCTGCTCACAACATGGAGGCCCAGAAGAAGAAAACCTAAAGAGAGGAGCCTGAAAGGGAGATGTCCTCCTCTAGGTTATGTCTGAAAGCCCAACCTCAGCATGGGAGGTTTCAGGGGACCATCCAGATCTAAACCATAACAAACATAAATTCCATCTAAATGGCTCCACACAGACACTGTCCTTTCAGTCTTCCCTCCCTTCTTCCAATCACTATCACTTCTGCTGCACCGTAGCCCTCCCAGGGTCTTGCCCTTGGTTTTGTCATTCCCAACAGCCTCATCACCTTCACGATCTCCCTGTTAAGCACTCTATTTTCACGCCGGCACATCCCACTCTTCAAGCATACTTGTACTCGTCTTCTCGTGCCAAGCATGTGGTATGGCCAGGTGAACATTTAACTTATTGACTTTGATTCCTTTTCAATTGCCTTTATTATACCTTTCTCTACTAACTTCTTAGTGCTACCTTAAGAAAGTCCCACAGATGAATGACCTATGTGA
Organism: Octodon degus; assembly: GCF_000260255.1. NCBI lineage: Eukaryota > Metazoa > Chordata > Mammalia > Rodentia > Octodontidae > Octodon > Octodon degus. The sequence goes on along the minus strand of NW_004524609.1, from coordinate 9,011,429 downwards.
CAGAAATGTATCTGCTTACCATCGCAGAGTTTGCAAGTCCAACATCAAAATCGCAAAAAGGCTGACTGGTTTCTCCCAAAGGCTGCCTGCCTCTCTTGTGGACAGCAGTCTGGTGCTGCTCCCTCAGATGGTCTGCCCTCCGTGGGGTTGTCCCATGACCTCAGCTGTTGACAAAGATGCTACTCAGACTGCACTGATGACAACCTTCATGACCATGTTGTGCAGGCTGCATCGCTACTTTGCAGGCTCTTCTTCTGCACTACAGATATTTTCTGAAGTGCTTCGCATTAGGATTACAGTTTATGAATTTGGGGTGTAGGTACCCACCTCACTTGACTTTATCTGGCTTGGATTCCATGGTTCATCCTTTCATTCATTATTTTTTGAAAAATCATCAGCTGCTTCTGGCTTCCTTTGTTTGTTCTCCTGAAGGAAACATCAGATGATTTAAACTCAGTTGGTTCTTTATTTCCTATGCATGCTTATACACCTATACAATATCAAAGAAAAAAATATTCGAGCATGCTATTGAGACCATTTAAGTTAATAACCGTGTCTCAGATGAGTACTTAATACTTATGGACAATCTTAATATAGATCTATCTCTTGTTTTCTGAAAATTTTCTTGTTTTATTTTGCAGCAGAGGGGATTTCCCCCAGGGCCTTTGCACCGAGCTACATCTGCAGATCTTTTCAAACATTTTTTTTTCTTTAATCTTGAGACAGTGTCTTACTCAGTCTCCGTTTTGCCCAGGCTGACCTCAAACTTGCAATCCTCTTGCCTCGGCCTCCCAGGATGCTTGTGTTACAGATGTCAGCCCCAGGAAGGCTGACACAACTATTCCTTCTCATGTCCTCAACTTCCCCCACTCCCCCACTTGCCACATTTCTATGTCTAATCCCACTTCCTACTCCATCAAGGAAAGAGCTGAGCTCTGAGGCATCTCTTAGAGCCCCACCACCAAGTTCGGTGATACGTCCGTGTCTGTGAGGACACCAGTTGCCGGGCTTCCCGGCAGAGTGAAGTTTGCTGCAACCAGCTCTTCTACATGCTCTAGATCCTAATATCTTTCACCCATCAAGGTGAGCCTTTTTGATTTGAAACTAGATGTTATCAATTTCTTTTTTTTATTGGTCCAATTTCATCCAGATTTAAACATGATTGGAATATTCCATTTTTCAGAGGACCTTCTGTCTACCTCACTCACTGTTGTATTTTCTCTCCTCTCCAAACTGAAATTGTCCGACAGTATTTTCCATGCAACTTTCATTCCTTCCGAAGCCAAGTTCTTCTTGGCCCACTTTGACCAGGCATCTGTTCCCGTCACTGTCCTGAAAAAGCCCTTTTGGAAGTGTGCAGGTGTCCTGTGTCCCCAAAGCCAGGCGTCCCTTTACTGTGCTCATTGTACTTCTATTACAGCGGGACTCAAACACCTCGCTGCTCTTCAGTCAGAACACGCCCTCTCTGCTTGGCTTCTGTGACTTGGCCTCCTGGGTCGTCTCCTGCTCACCAGCTATTCCTGTGTGGCTCCTTTCCACAGAAGCCTTCCTGCTCAGGACTTTTTAGAGTGCCCTGGAGACTATTCTAAGCCTATGTAGTTCTCTTTCAGCCACTCTCAAGTTTTATCTCCAAGTTGAAGCCTTTATGTTATCCATATGCTAACACATTCCAACTTATGTCCCTAAGCCCTAGATTCAAATAGCTAGCTACTTGTACTTCATGTGTATCTACACATGTGCATGAGAGACGCTTCCAGCTTTAAGAGGATGCAAACAGAATGCTTCCTATCTAACCCCTTTACACAAAACTTCAAGCTCTGCCTTCCCCTTGGAGTACCAGAAACTACTCTAATGACTTACCGTGTCTGACTCTGCCCCTTCGATTTCCCCATAGTTGTCAGTTTAGCCAGGATGATTCTTTTAAATTCAACATTCTAGAGGTTCTATGCCATGCAATAAGCCTTAAGTCTCCAATAATTACTGGGCTTCCACAACTCCATCCACCTTGGCCACAGCCGACAGACAACTCAGTTTTCTTCACCTGCTGTTCTCCTCTAACTTCAGAGAGCACAGTTAGACATTCTGACTTCCTTGTTTTCCTTTGAATATGCCAAGATATTTGTTACCTTCAGAGCTTTTATATATATATATATGTGAAATATTCATATATATGAATACATATAACTGTCTTTAGTCTTTAATATACCAGGAGTACACATTGTGACATTTAGCCCTCAAAGCAAATACTCCTTCAATGTCAAAACTTTCATGTCTCATTTAACTAAATTGGGTCATTAATCACTATTTTCAACATTATCTTCCATGATTGCTATCACAACATCATAATTTATATTTTTATTCTTCATTTTGTTCTGTATTAAGGACAGGGTCTACAGGGTCTCACTGTATAGATCAGACTCGTAGTGATTCTCCTGTTTTCAGCCTCCCAAGTGCTGGGATTACAGGCACCCACCACCATGCCCAGTTTCCATCGCTATCTCAGCGTATACTGGGGGTGGGGCTGGCACAGCATAATGTCATAATTTAAATAGATCATTTGCTCACTTACCATCTTTTTCTTCATCTTAAACATCTATAACTCTATAAGAAATAGTCATCATTTTACGATTGTAAATGCACAGTGCTTGTGCCACTGCCAGGTATAACCCATAAATGCTTGTTGAATGAGTGGACAAACGAATAAATGGATTTTGCTGCTAAGAATTGGTCCCAATAAAACAATTAAGCTATACCTATTAGGACATCCACCTTAGTACTTTTCAGCGAATTTTACGCAATTTAAATGACCATCAGGTAGACTAACTCTGAGTGTAACAGGACAATAAATAAAAGGACAAAAACAAGAATCTAGTACTCGATTCCTATTTGCTGACTTGAAAAAAACAATTAATTAAATATTTTGAATGGAAAGTGTTGTAGAAGCAAGAAAAACTCTCAGAAATATGCGCCCATTATGCAAAATCATATATACACAGTGCAGTATACAAACTCTTTCTACACATGCACATGTAGAGTGCGGTCTGGAATTATGTCTGGAAACATTAACTGTGATTATGTCTCAAAAGATCTGGGAATGATTTTTACTTGCTTCCAATACTTTTCTTAATCATTTCAGTTTTTATATGAGCATGAGTTACGTTCATAATTAGAAAAATAAAAACTGAAATGTCTACTACTAGCCTTTGGTTGATCAGACGGATAACCCCAAGATTTTTTTAAGTGATTCTTTACAGAGGAGGGAAAAACAATTTTTCAGTATATTTATTCTAATGCCGTGCTTGAATTTCATTTATTTTTCCCTCTCTTGTGTTTTTTTTTTCTTATTGTTATTTGAAATGTGGAAACACAGTTAGTGTTGAAAAAAACATTAAATAAATCCAAACTATATTAAGTTAAGCTTTTCAAAGTGTATTTTAATAAAGCATCAAGCATGGTCACATTTTTATTACTGATTATAATGCTCAACAGCCTGCGACACACAATTCAGACTTTTTGGCAGGCAGAACCTAGTTTCCATTTCTCTTAGTACAAGACGTAGGGTGTGGAAACTTTGTACTTCCTTGGAAACTCTTCTGAAAACGGGTTTTCACTCAATTCAGCCTCTAAGTGTTTAAGAGGTGACTGAATTTTTGAAAGTGGTCTGACTCTTTTCGGGCTGCTGGCAGCGACCATAATTTTCACACTATGCAAAAGGGGGAAAAATCCATATTATTAAAATCTTGCCCTAGATCTCTTTCCCATTTCCTATTTTTTCATAAAGGAGCCAAAATATCAGGTTAATTGATCTATGGAAACATTGAAACTCAGCACTGAAATATTTACTTTCGTGACTACGTCTCTGAATAATAATAATAGCATTATTACAGAGACGACAGCTCCAGTGAGAAGAGGTCCTGAAGCTCCATGGAGCGATTTTTTTTCTTCTTAAAACAATTCTATTGCCAAGTAAGATACTCATGTCTATGTAGCTGCCAGAGCAAGGATCAGCAAGATGCCTAAATTCCATGCAACATTCTGTGGAGGTCAACAAAGCACAGTACCTTTCACTCCTTAACTGGGATAATTAGATTAGAGTGAATTTCTTCCCATGAAGCAGTCTCTGTGGGGCTACGACAACAAAATGCCATAAAATGGGTAGCTGACAAACAGTGTGCCTTCGTTTCTCATAGCTCTGAAGACCAGAGAGGGCAAAATCAAATCAGCCACAGTCCCTGCTGAGAGCCCACTTTCTAGCTCCCAAGAGGATGCCTTCCTGTTGGGGCTGCACACGGTGGAAAGGGCAAGCGCATCCTCCACAGTGTTTTGCACGGCCGCACTGATCCCGTTCATGAGCACGCTGGCCACAGGACTGAACTCCCAAATGTCCCACCTCCTCCTCCTCCTAACATTATCTTTGGGATTAGAATTTCAGCGTATCAGTTAGGAGTGGGGAATGCGAGCACACCATAGAAGTCGGCTTCCTAGGACAAAATCCTAAACATGTGCCGCTTTTACGTCTGATCTGAGTGTGGCAATTTTCTTTTATGAATTAGCAAGTTACTGCTCAAGCTTCACAGAGGGAATCATCATGCATTCTCTGCTAGTGGAATTCCAAAGAACACTGTCCGTGGATACCCCTGTTCCCAGAGCTAATTCTTGCTCCCAAGAAGAGGGGAGGACAGGGTAGACTATGGGAATGATCTAAATTGCAGCACATGCCTTGTTAGATCTTCAGAAATTGAATGTCCATATCCTAAAGGCCCCGTAAATCTGTATTTTTTTTATTTCCAATATTTCAGTAATTCCCATGGGAAGATTTTGATTATCAAATTCTCACCGATGTAACAATATATCTGCATCCACAGTTTCATTTGCCACTTCATTCCTGAGCTTGAACCCTTCTGGGTTAATGTCTTCCTACAAAACAACAGAAGCAGCAGCAGCAGCAGCAGCAGCAGCAAGAAAACAAATATATTCCATCGTGTTTTCCACAAACCTGATCATTCATTCAAGCTGTCTACATTGATCTGTGACTCTCATTCACTATCTTCAGTGCTGATGTCGAAAGTTGGAACTTAAATTCAGGATCACCTCTCCCCTTTCTTTCAACTTTACAGCCTGTTTCCACATCCTATAAACTTCACTTAAGCTTTGTGTCTGGAATCCACTCCCATTTTTCTAATATAAGTGTCATTTTCCCAAGAAAGGACCCACTGTCTCTCGTCGGAAGCAGGGTTGGCAAGCCACGGCCCGCAAGCCAAATCTAAGCCACTGTTTACCACTATAAATCAACTGTGGATTGTCTGTAGCTGACTGTCACACTACAAAATCAGAGTTAAATAGTTGCATAGGAAATGTATGACACAGAAAGCCAGAAATATTTACAAAAAGGCTTTCTAATGTCATGATGTTTTCTAACCCATAGCAAGAGCCTCTTAAAATTTTACGTTGCTTATGCAATGCACTCGTGTTGCGTAGGAGAGAATTAGCACATAGTGAAACCAAGAAGAGAAAACATAAACATAACATCTGACCCTCAATTATAACAACTACACAGCTTTCTAGGCTTTTTCTGAGTGCATGGACTCTAGTAATTGCATCAGATTGCAGACTGCCTTAGCCCATTTTCTTTTACTGTGATGGACTACCTGAAGCAGTGTATTTTATAAAGAAAAGATATGTACTTAATGTACACCTGAAAATGTAAGGGCAAGGTGTAAGCATCAGTTTGCTCATTTATTTATTTGTTTGTTTGTTTATTTATCTTAAGTTCTTAGAAGTACTGGGAGTCAAACTCAGGACCTTGGGCTTGTCAGGCAGGCACTTGCGCTTCTGAGCTGTATTCCGGCCTTAAGCATCCTTTTAAAGCCAGTGAGGACCTCCCGTCAGATGAGAAGGAGAATGCGTGTGAGAACGTTTCCCAGTGAGACAGGAAATTGGAGTTTAAACAGGGCTCTTTAATAACAGTGGACTGTCATAAGGATTAACCTAGCATCTCACAAGCAGTACTCTAGTATTTTCAAAGGGCAGCCAGGGGGCAGCACTAGGGTGACTCAACCATTTTCATTAAGCCTCAGTTCTTAAAAGTCACCCCACCTATCAGCATCACTGGGGACCAAATTTCACATGCATGAATATTTGGGGACAAACTCAAATGATATCCACTCCATAGTGTGCATAACATTGGGACATTCCATTCTTTTTTCACCCCTCCCTTTCTCCTCCCCCTTCTCCTCCCTCCTTTCTCTCTCTCTCTCTCTCTCTCTCTCTCTCTCTCTCTCTCTCTCTCTCAGCTTGGGTGCTTCAGAGCATGTTTTTCTCTTAATAATTTCACAACATCCTTAATTTAACACTAGCAATTATGAACCATAACACCTAGGAAAATGCATGTTAGTTTTGATATCAAGAATCTGAAGGGCTGGTGAGATAGCACAGTGGACTAAGCACCTGCTTAGGCAAGCACAAGGACCATGGTTGGATCCCTGGCACCACATGCCCCACTGGCCCAGCCTCCAGGATGCGCTGAGCCAGAGACAGAGTCTGGGCATGGTGACGCATGCCTCTATATAATCCCAACCCTGGAGAGGCTGAAAACAGAAGAATCACTATGAGTCTGAGCTGCGCAGTGAGATGCTGTACCAAATAGTTAAATGAAGAAAGAAAAAAAGAATATCAGGGATGTTAAACAGGTTTCACTCATGATGTTTCACAGCACTAAACATCACTGAGAGTTCCAAAATATTTTTGTTTATGTGAGCTACATTTATCAAACTTTACCACATTAAAAATCAACATGGAAAATTTAAAATATATTTACTTATTTATTTTCCACTGATATGCTTCAGTTACCTGAATGTCAGATTCTTTCCCCCTATTTGGGAAGTTTTCTGCTATTATTTCTGCCCATATTCTTTTATATCACTTGTATTGACTCCTTTCTCATTGATGCCTATTAGCCTCACATTGTTCATCTTGCATCGTCTTGCAGGTGATGGATTATTTTTTCCTGCATCCTAGTTGTTTTTAAGAGATCTTCTCTAGTCTTTTCACTAGCTGTGACAGTGTCTTCAAGA
>NW_004524609.1:8999121-9002131 GCF_000260255.1 Octodon degus | reverse complement strand
TGTGAAGATGGCAAGCTTAAATCCAGTCTGGAAAATTTATATCACATCAAATAAATGCAGAGCTCACCATACAGCTCGCGCAAACCTGGGACTCCATGTCTAGTACAATTTAAAAAACAATAGCTGCCCTAACAGTGTGGAAGGGCATCATTCCATCTGGTGGAAATTCAAAGAGAAGCTACAAACCTGGAGAAAGGGCAGATTCTTCTGTCATCTTCAGATATCAGTGTCCTAAATCCTTGGACCTTCAGATTCTTAGGTTCAATCTCTGACACAATTAGCTCTCCTGGTTCTGAGACCTTCAACCTTGCACTGAATTACCGCCGGCCTTCCAGGGTCTCCTGCTCACAGATGGTAGATCGCAGAGTTCTTGACTCATGTGAACCAATTTCCATAATAAATCTTTTGACCTTCATACATATATTCTATTAGGTTTGTTTCACTGGAGAAACATGGCTAATATAAACAGCAATTAATATATGTTGCTTTGCACTTTACTTTTGGGTATCTGTCTTTATGTAATAAAAGCCTGACTAAACAGACTAATGGTATAGTTAATGTCTCAGCTACTGTTCCCTCATTGCTGGGACAAACATCCAACACCCAAAGTGGAGAAAGGAAAGGTTTATTTAGCTCACAGTTACTGGAGTTTTCAGTCCATACTCAGCTGGCTCCAAGGCAGAGCGGACATGGCAGAGAGCAAGTTTTCATGGTGGCGGCAAAGAGCAAGAGAGCAAAAGGGAGAGGTAACCGCAGCCAATGACAATGGAGAAGTCTGGCTCTCTGTCTCTCTTATGTTACCTTTAGGCTAGCCACCTCAGGCTGGGTGTAGCACTCACGCCCATAATCCCAGCAATACTCAGACCCATAATCTCCACCTTGGATCACCCATAATCCCAGAGGATCATGACTTATTCACAAACTCTAGAAGTCCACCCCATGACTGCATGAGGCTTTGGGGGGACAACTAGATACAAACCCTAATAGTCAAACAAAGAGTTCTTGTTCCTCTAGGAAATGTCTAAAGCTTTTCTAAGCAAAAAGAAAGAAATATTTGCTGGATGTGACAAATAATAGATTTTATGACATTAATTATGTGTCCCTCGTTTAGAAAAATATGCTTACCCATTGTATCTTCTTTCCAGAGAAGCATTAAACCTTTTGTTCCTGGGCTGAGGAGATGGCTCAGTATAATAAGTGCTTGCCTGGCAAGCAAAAGGGTCTGAGTTCAATCCCCGGTTCTGACAAACACTTTTTGCTCCTATCTTCCTGTGTAGTGGTTAACGCAGTTTGCACCATCGAAAGCTGACTTTCCAAGAGTAAGTTTCATCTAATGGCACTACTTAAAAAGTATTTTCCATTTTCTTTAGTTTATTGAAAACAAGATAGCTCAGCAGATTAAAGTGCTTGCAAGCACAGGGGTTGAGGATTTAATCCCAGGGACCTGCCATACCGGCCCCACCCCCAGGGTGCACTGAGATGACAATTGAGACCAGGCGTGGTGGTGCGTGCCTGTAATCCCAGCTCTTGGGAAGCTGTAAACAGGTGGATCACTACGAGTCTGCTCTAGTAGTGAGGCCCTGAACACTCTGTAGACCCTTCCCTAAAATAAGAGAAAAAAGGAAAGAAAAGAAGGAAAAAAACTTTTTGACAAGACACATTTTATGATCAAATTTCAGATTAATGTTTTATTTAATAGAGTCAACATCAAAGTGAAACCAGAAAATCTAAAATCTTGGTGATATTACATAAGGGGACCATTGCTTTGTATTGTCAAATGCAGAAAAATCCAAATGTATATTTCATCATGAGAGCAACTAAAGTTAGAATCACTTCATTCCCCAGTAGTGTGAGTTCTTCCACCACTTTGGCAATCTCTTGTTTTCTTTTTAGAAAATGTCATAAATTACAACTGGTATGACAGCATGTAATTTTTCATTGATTAATAAGATCCAAAAAAATGTGATTGACTATAAAATGATCATTCTTCATCATCATTTCATCAACGTATGATGGACACAAAATCATTCAGTAATAATAGCCAAGTAATCAGCTCCTGACAGAGACCTGCTAGCAGCACTCTTTTTTGCAATTCTTCCACGAGGATCTTTGCAAGGGGCAGGAAGTAACAAAATGTACATTCAGGCTATATTGGTCCAACCTTCCAGAAGCAATTAGACTTTCTTTTATTTCTTTCAGTAAATCCATAAGGCATTCTATATGCTAAGCAGCTTCCTGGACAGCTTCCTGTGATGATAAGACCCAAATTTGTTAATTTCCCAGAGCCTTCCATGCTGATGAGAGGATGGAAAATTAACAAGTAGAAATGAAAAAAAGAAAAGAAAAACCAACCATGTATTTTAAAATGCTCCTGTGTGACATGAAACAAAGCCTGGTCCTAAAATAGCAATGACATTCGTGAAAAACTTGTGAAATTTGAGTGAAGTCTTCAATGTGGCCAATAATACTGTACTTGTTAGTTTTCTGTTCATAATTAAGGTTGTACAGGAGGCTAACATCAGGGAAGTCGGACAGCGGACCTAGGGGAACACTTTGTACTATTCTCGAAACTTTTCCCCAAGTCTAAAATTAGTTCAAAATGAAAACTGAGAAAAAAAATACATAAACAGAGCAGACTAAGAACAAAAAAGGGACTGCTGCACGCTAGAAGGGACTTGCAAAGAGGATGACCACAGATCAGTTCTTTGAGATGGTATTGGGACAGGCTCCTTTGCACAAAGATTGCGGAGGAAGATGTTTTAGTCAGAGGCAAAAGTAAAAGCAAAGGCCAGGATGTAACATAAACATTGCAGATTTAAAGAAAAGGCATAGGGACCTGGGAGATGGCTCAGTGGGATAAGTGCTTCCCCAGCAGCACACGGGTCTGAGTTCAATCCCCGGTTCCATTAAAAAATAATAAATAAATAAATAAATAAATAAATAAGAGAAAGGCATAGGGCCAGGGAGATAGCTCAGTGGCACAAGTGCCTGCCTGGCAAGTGCAAGGTCC
>NW_004524609.1:8997599-8999021 GCF_000260255.1 Octodon degus | reverse complement strand
AGTGCCTGCCTGGCAAGTGCAAGGTCCTGAGTTTGATTCCAGATACAATAAATAAATAAATAAATAGCAAAGAAATAAGGTCTTTGTTGCTGAAGTCAGAGAAATGTACACAACAGGTCATGAAAGGGGCAAGCAATCACATTCTGGCCATATTTTACTGAAACAAATTTATTCTTTGGTTTGAAGTCATTAAAAGTTTTCAAGGAAGAAAATAGTGTAAAGGCATATATGTGTATCAGACAGAGAGAAAATGGAAGGAGACAAAGAAGCCAGAAAAGTAACATGGAAGATTATTGCAAAATTCCACATATTACAGGGAACAGGGGAGTTGAAGTAAAAAATGAGGATCAAGGAAGACAGGATGATTCTAAGGATCAGTATTGGAAGGAGAGTCAACAAGATGTACTGATGTTCAGTCTAAGGAAAAAGAATAAAATAATAAGAACCCTGGAAGTTTCAGTTGACCTTTATTTTTATTTTTTATTTTTATTTATTTATTTATTGGCGGAACTGGGGATTGAACTCAGGCCCTTGTGCTGGCCAGGGGAGCGCTTATTCTGCTGAGCCATCTCCCCGGCCTGAGCCGACCTTTATTGTGTGACCTCATAGCACACAGTGGGTGCTTTCAGGATGCAATCTGAAATGCAAATTTGGTCGATGCTTTGTTTCTCCAAGTGTTACGGACTGAGCTCGGTTCCTTTACACTACAGCCTCAGCCTGCCTCCCAGTGTTTTATTTTGAGACAAGGTCTTACTGATTTCCTGAACTTCTCAGACTGGACTCCAAATTAGCATCTCCCCGGCTCACCCTCCTGGATTGCTAGGACCAGAGCTGTTTTACACCAGGCCTATTTAGTTTAAATATTACAAAATATCTTAGCAGAGACCACAGCAATATATCATTTTTCTTCTTTTCATTCACATGTTCGGTACAGGGTCTCACTACACAGCTTGGGCTCATAGCGATCCTCCTATTTCAACCTCCCCAGTGCTGGGGATACAGGCATGCACCACCACGCCCAGACTCTGTTGCCAGTTCAGCATGCCTCTGGGGTAGGGATGGAATGGCATATGGTATGAGGGATCGAACCCTGGTCCCTGAGTTTGCCAAAGCAGGACCTTAGTCCACTGAGCTATCTCACTGGCCCAAGAGCAATGTATTAATTTGGCTACAAATAGTGTGTTCTTTTTTTCTTCTCATGATACTTGTATAATCTAATCCTATGGATTGCAAATTTTCCTACATTATAAAATGTGTATGTTTTACAGGTTGGTTTTCCCACTGAGCAATCTGATTCTCACATCATTCCTCCCTTAAAGCATGACTTGACACTTCCTCAGATGATACATAAAGAACCCATCCCAACAAACATCAGCAAGTAGCACAGAGCTGAACTACTATTTCAAAGGGAACTTGGAGGGC
>NW_004524609.1:8996537-8997324 GCF_000260255.1 Octodon degus | reverse complement strand
CAAGGCTTTTCCACCCTATAGCTGAATAGCTTTCTTCTCTCTTTCCTTTACAAAATAGTGCCTTTTCTCAGTACTGCCAAAAAATTCAGTTGTGCTACTAAATGTGCCTATTGTGCTCTAAACAAGAAAACACCAATCACCTAACCAGACCATACTTCCCGAAGAATACTGGGTTGATTTTCTTTCAATGAGCTTGGCTTTGGGAGTATCCTCTTCTCTACAACCAACTTTCCAAAGTGTCCTTTCCAAGCCCAAAGATCATTCTGTGTGTTAGACACAATGTCTTCGAGGTCACCACGTCACAGAATGGTGACCAGATCATCTTGCTGGAATGTGAAGTTGGGTGGGATACCATAGTCATCTCTAAGGGACGAGCCCAGGTTTATATATGAGCCTCAAAGGAATGGTTACTTCATCATAAGCTGTCAGGATTAATTGCATCCTAGAAGAGATGTCCACTATTAGATCCTCCTCATTTTCTATACTGTGAGTAACCTGTGGGATAGCCTGTTTCTCACACAGTTGCTTTCAATGTATTTCGCAAACTAAGATTTGCACCTGGGCCGGCCAAGTAGCTCAGAGGATTAAAGTGCCTGCAAGTAGGGTGTCATTTAATTTCCATGTATTTAGGGATAACTTCTGGTTTCTTTTGTCATTTATTTCCAGTTTCATTGCACTGTGTTGAGATAATGTGCATGGGATAATTTCTATTTTCTTGCATATACTTAAGCATGACCTATGGACCAGTATGTGGTTGATTTTAGAAAACGACCCATGTGCAGCTGAG
>NW_004524609.1:8961059-8994952 GCF_000260255.1 Octodon degus | reverse complement strand
GTTAATTATTGAAACTGTCCTACCAATTTGGTTTGAAACTGTTTCATTGCTATTTGTTTCTCAATAAAATTATGGGGGGAAAAAGTGCCTGCAAGCAGGTTCAATCTCTGATCCTGCTGTGCTGGCCCCACCTCCGGTGTGGGCTGAGAGGGCAATTGAGAGTAGGTATGGTGGCACGTGCCTGTAATCCCAGCTCTATAAACAAGAATATCACTATGAGGCCTGTCTAGTAGAGAGATCCTGAACACCCTGTAGACCCTTCCCTAAAATAAAATAAAATTAAAAAATAAAGATTTGTACCTAGATGGGAAGGGTTTCTCCTTCTGAGAATGATGATAGGAATCTGAAAGTGAGCTCCAGTAGGTGGGAATACATGATAGAGCTGAATCCTGGATGGAGGAGCACACCATGATTTATGTCTAACAAAACAAGATGCTACCAGCAGAACCACCAACCTCTATGACCATTACAGTCAATCAGATGCTGTGCTATGCATTTCAAATAGAATATCTTATTTAATCAATACAGCTTTCCCAGGAGGCCCGGGCTATTCATAGGAATGATTCTATCCTCCTTGACTTGTGAAGAATAGAGGTATGATGGCTTGCCTCAAATGGCCCCCAAAGTGCTCGTGGGTTCAGAGGGAGACTTTTCATGGTACCAAGATCAGAGGAGCAATAAAGTCATTGTGGATTAAGCCTCTGAGGAATTCATAGCTGAATGCATTGTTGGAGGCTGGGTCCCTCGTGGAAAGAAATAGATATTGGGCATATAACCCGAGGAGGTGCACACTGGTCACAGCAGCTTCCTCCTTCTCTTGGGCTCTTGTTCTCTCAATCTCCTGGCTGTTGAGGGACGAGCACCTCTGTGCTTCTGCACCTTTGCGTGCGACGTTTCTACGCTGAGGTCAGCTGACTATGGACTGAGTAGACTTTCTTGACTCAAGTTGCCTAGGTGAGGTATTTGGCCCCAAGGGGTACAGCTGACTAACAGAAGAGGCTTCCTGAGATGCTGTGGCTCATCAAACAATGCAAGGAGAATAAGGAACATTTTGTGGGAAAAAGCATAAGACAAATACAAATGTTTTAGTTTGCTATGAAATTATAGGTAGTGCCAGAAGGGAACTAAGAAGATACATATCAATAAATACAGATGTAGATACAGAAGTTATGTAGGTCTCAATTTAGATACGATTCATCCTAAATAAGGGTGTCTCAGTTACTCTTCTCTCATTGCTGAGACAAATATCTGACACCTAAAATGAAGAAACGAAAGATTTATTTAGCTCACAGTTACTGGAGGTTTCAGCCCATACTTAGCTGGCTCCACGGCAGAGCAGCACAACCTTTCCTGGTGGCAGCAAAGAGCAGAGAGCAAAATGCAGGAGTAGCAGCAACAATGGCAACAGAGAGGGAGTCTGTCTCTCTGTCTCCCTTACGTTGCGTTCAGGCTATTCACCCCAGGCTGGGTATAGCACTTTCACCCATAATCCCAGTAGTACTTAGACCCATAATCCCAACCTTGGATCACGGATTACTCAAACTGTAGGACTGTGCCTCAATGACTGCATGACGCTTTTGAGGGAGCCAGGGGGAATACACACAAGCCACAACAAAGAGGAAGCTATTGAGTTGATGCAGAATTTTCACAAACATATAATCGCATGATGAACCTTAATTCAGGGACAGAGAACAAAGTGGGTCTGTCTAGACTTCTTCCGGTAATACAACAAAGGCAAAACCTGAAAAAGCATTAGAGATAGGACTGGCAGTGCATCTACTGCTACAAGAAGCTGTTTGGATATTTTCAATCCTGGAAAAAAAGAAGACTGAGTCACCTTAGTGAGATAGAGCAGGGTAGAGTGACTTCTTGAAAAGCAAAAGACATTAGGACGGAAAGTGTGATGCTGGTCGTGCCAACAGAAATGTGCATATGTCGGGCGTGCGATTCACACTTCGGGTCACAGTTCCGCAGCAGACTTCCCTTTGATAAGGCTTCTCAGTTAACGGAGACTTGGGTTTCTCAACAGGAGAATGACCATCGCGATTCTATCTGTGTCTTACATTTTTTGGTGAATAAATGAGAAAGCGAGACAGTGTACACACACAGTGCCGAAACATTCCAGGAGTTCAGTGGCTGGTGACATCTTCCCACCCTTCTCACCAACGACCACACCTGTCCAGATCTGTTGCTCCCAGATTCTTGTCAAAGTGCAAAAAGCATGATAACACTTCAGAGATTCTAGGACAGTCGGCCAGAGAAAGCGATGTCACAGGCTTCATGGTCTCTGATAGAGACAAGCCTCCCCTCTAGCTAAAAACACTGCCTTATTCCAGTTCCTATGATACACAGAGCACTGCAATCCATTTCTTCCCATTGCATGTCTCCCACAACATATAATCTTGGTGAGGCTTTTTCCTAGTTTCTAGTTTCTTTCATGGTAAATTAAGTATGTAAGAAAATAATGTAGATTAGCTCATCCAGTAAAATATTTCCTAGGACATGCTAGGTTTTGAGGTGTTGAGTCAAATAAAAAATGTGAAATCCACCAAAGAAATAGCAATTACTGTGGTATTTTACTCCTGTGAACAGAAGGGCTTTCTATTTTAAGTACTAGGGAAGATGAAACTAACATTAAAAAGATGAGATGTTATATGTAATCCTAATTCACTTGTCTTCTCCCTAATTAGAAGTACACTTTTTAAATAGAAGAGCTTATATGACAGCAAATTACCTTTAAAACTCTAAGGCAAAACACCACTTCTTTCCATCTCACTGAAAATACACTTACTCCCCAGTGCACCTCGAGTTATTGTTTTTATCGATAAACATTAGTGAAATAATGAGCGAGTTGATCCAATAGTCTAATTCATTTGGACTTTAAATTTATAGAATAGATATAACCATATATGAGCTCCATGAAATCGGGGTACTTAGCCTGCATCCCAGGGGAATGACAGCCTTCTGTTCCCCAATACATATTTCACTTTTGCTGTTCTTTCCCCCCTACATTTTTCCAGATCCTAGTTTTCAGGCTGAGGAATACAAATGGAAATTAATGTCTGATAATGTGGATAACCTTGGGCATCTACTTGCATAAAGGAACACGTGTGATTGCTTTGGGCTCTACAAGAAAGACTGCAGATGGCACTGGAGGGCTATATTTTTGGAAAGAATATATATAAACATATATATATATATATATATATATATATGTTTTTTCTAACATGAAGCCTACAGAGCACCCCATTGGTCCTATTTGAAAAGTGGGAGATAAGACGAGGGACAGGGGCAGTTCACTCACTGCCATAGTCCTTAATTTCTCCAAAATGGTGCAGAGACAATGCAGAGAGACTAGATTTAGAGGTAGCTAGAGGAAAGAGAAAACAGTAGAAAAACTAACTGTGGTCATGTTTGTCCTAGTCAGGAGCCAAGAATCCTGGCCTGTGCAGCCACTTTGGCCATGGGGGTACCTTGCATTTGCTGTGGGGAGCACATCTTGCCCTGCTCTCAGGCTCTGTGCTCCCCCCAGAGCTGCCAGCAGCCCTCAGCTGCGAAGTGGGCAGCAGAGCCGGAGTGAGGCAGTCTGTGCCTTCCATTTTCCAGACCTCGGACTCTGATGGAAGCGTCTTCTCTGCCCAGGTGGAACAAGCAGTCAAGAAGGCTGTATTTATTTTGCTTTCTTTTTTACTGTTATTATCTCAAGAAAAAGCAAATTCTACCCCAGCTAGTAAGGAAGAAGATAAAATGTGTCTATTAGTTAAACAGCCACCATCAGAGCTTAAGAGTGGAGAGAAAAACCAGAAGTAAAACATGTTTCCTCTTGATATCTTTTGGTCCTCACTGCAGGGACACGGTAGGGTCATCATAGCCTGGACAATTAAACCCTTTTGGCTTAAGCTATTTAATAGCACTTTTAATCACTTGCACTGCAAGGGCAAGAAATCATATTTCCGAGAGTCCCAAGATGGCACTAAGGTAAACCAGTGTTTGTCACTGAGCCCGTGCATGGACATTTATCTCAGTGGCCACAGGGAGGGCCATGGTGCCCTTGCTGATGCTTGTACTGGAAGGAGCATGTCTACTACTGAGGACTCCATGCGCCCACAATCAGCATGTTTTCAGAAATAAGAAATAACTCAAGGGAAATACAAAAGCATCAACTACCAATTTTGCTTCTCTTACGTATTTCCCTAGAGCTGACCTTGTGGGACAATTTAATCCAAATTGCCAGGGGAAATCATTTAGAAGATGTATAAATCCTTAAGCCAGATGTGGTGCCCCATGTATGTAATCTCAGCACTCAGGAGGCTGAGGCAGGAGGATTGACAGAAGTTCAAGGCCAGCTTGGCCTACGTAGTAAATTCAAGGCCAGCCTGAAATACAGAGCAAGACTGTTTCTCAAAAAATAAATAAATAAATAAAAATAACATAACATAAAAATATGTATATATATTTATATAGATATATAAAAGTACATGGGGCTGTGTGACAATAAAAGATCTGATCATATTTGTTTAAGGGGTTTAAAGTCCAAAATAAATCAGATGATTGGATGGAGTCCTTATTTTAGCTAAAAATCATTGAATTTGAACATTAAATTTTCCAGTATCTTACAACTGGATTCTCTAGTTCTACCATGAATAGTATTAAAATCTTATGGTGACCATTTTGGATAATTGAAGAGCTTGGGATCACAGTCCCATAAAAAAATTGAGGACAACTTGTTGCATGTGTAGATCTCAAATTGATATAAACAATTTGAAGTAGTATCTTTGAAATGAATTGCAAATTCTAAAAATAGAATACTGATCCAATCAATGTGTGGTGCTTTGAAAACACAATACAGATGGGACCACAGAAAGATAGAATGCTAACAAAGAAGACCTAAAGATCTGAGAATGGGGACCGCTGTCCTGCTACAGAGACCTGCGGTGTAGTGGCTCCTGTCCATCTGGGATTGCACCTCCACACAATCTAAACCACCCATTCCTTGAATCTGATTCATCCTTAGTGATTTCTTGGACCAGTAGAAAAAGAAGAAGTGACATCCCATGACCTCTGAAGCTAAATCTTGGTCTTAATATTTCCACGTGGGTCTTTTAGGACTCTATCTTGGGAAAGCATCTTTAGGGAGGACCAGCCACTGCCTAAGAGGTCAGAGGGCAGTGAGACTGCCGTGCTGTGAGGAAATCCAAATTAGTCTTGTGTAAAGGCATATGGAAGGAGAAAAGGAGACACGGTGGAAGCAAGAAGGAAGAGGCAATGATCGGAAGGGAGATACATCCTTGGCCAGCTCTGTTTCAGCCACCCCAACCCAAGTTTCAGGCATGACTCAGTTACTCTTCTCTCATTTCTGGGACCCAACACTCAAAATTAGGGAAGGAAAGGTTTATTTAGCTCACAGTCACTGGAGGTTTCAGCCCATACTCAGCTGTCTCCAAGGCCAAGCAGCATGTGGCAGAGGGCCGCCATTCATGGTGGAAGAAAGCAGCAAGAGCAAAAAAGGAAGAGTAGTGGCAACAATGGTTACAGAGAGCAAGTCTGTCTCCCTTTAAGTTGTACTCAGGCCATCTTCCCCAGGCTGGGTGTAGCACTCACACCCATAATCCCAGTGGATCATGAGTCAAGCACAAACTCTAGAAGTCTGACCCATGACTGCATGATGCTTTGGGGGAACAACTAGACACAAACCATAACAAGGTAGTTGAAGAAGAACCTTGGCATCTTGAATATTCCAGCAGAAAAGATGTGTTATAGAGAACTAAGGAAGAAACTCACCAGGGACCCGCTATAGCCATCCCAGCCACTCCAATCATGAGATTCATTCCTTCTGAGGCACCAAGGATTACGGGGTGAAGATCAACAGTCTCCAGTGTCTCCTGTACTAATTGCAGGCTCACAAAATGATGGCTCTTCACTGGGCCTGCTGTGCCAGCCCTCCCCCCGGGATGCACTGAGACAGAGATTGAGACTTGGTGAGGTGGTGCATGCCTATAATCCTAGCTCTTGTGAGACTGTAAACAGGTGGGCCATGGGGGCCGAAGAGATGGCTCAGTAGAATAAACACTTGTCTGGCAAGCGTAAGGGCCTGAGTTCAATACCCCGTTCTGAGGAAAGAAAAAAGAAAAAAAAAAAAAAAAAAAAAAAAAAAAAAAGAATGATTGATGGCTGTGCTAAAAATGGTAGTAGATAAAATGTTGATTGGATATCTAGTCCTAGTTTGCCAATAATTAAACCTGAAGTCATTGTCTAAAATTAGTCATTTTAAGATCAGCAGACTTATATAATCTCAAATCTGCAATGAGAAGAAACCTACTCATATGCTTTAGAAAAGCAATGTAAAGGCTAACTTTACAGGCTTTCATTGGGTTACATGGTACTCCTTTAAAACAGGAAAATAATGACTAATGTCTTATTGGACACAGAGGAGTAAACAGGTGAAAGCCATACAAATGAATCTGAGCTCTGAAACCTAGCCTGGAAATAGTAACAACAATTAGAATCATGCAATCAGTAACTGATCACTTAAAGAAGAAAATCCGCTCACCATCTGTGTTAATTTGGCCAATTTACCACACTGGAAAGGAGATAGTTTTGCCAATACAGACTGTTTTTCCTGATTTTCTAAACTTATACTACTTTTGACCTTTATGATTAAAATCTAATTAAAAATGTGGTTATTTTTAAAAGGTAGAGATGGTGTAATCGTCTCATCTATTAAAGTTATGACTAATTGTTAACCTTCTTAACTGGCTGGTTCACTGCCATGCCTTTTATTTCAACCTTTTTCAAAGTGAAGTCCAAAAAATTCAGATTGCAAAACAAACTGCTGAAAAAAAAAAAAAAAATGAAATTCACTTTCCTCGTATGATCAAAGCAGGCTGAAATATTTTTACAGATTTGTGAATCTAACTTCCTAAAACTGTGAGTTAACTCAATCCTTGATTTAGTTACTCAACTTTTAAATTTAAGTTAAGTGTCCAAGACATAGACCCAGAGACTTCTATGTACCTCCCTTTAACCCAGGTCTCATGAGGTTATTTTCAAATAATTATAAAATGTGCCCTGTATTCAACAACTTGTAATCTGGTTGGAGAAAATAAAAGTGGTGAACTCAAATCTAGCAACACCATGAGAGATTTGCTTCTTTACAGGAACAGAAATTGTTGAATGATGAAGAAAATCCTTATTGCAGACATCTAGCCCGCTAGCTACCGTGAGGATTTCCCCAGTATTCTTCCCCCGGACTGCTTGGCCTTCTCTGTCAGCCTAAGAAGAATCTTCAGCAATTGTTGACTAACAGCCTCTCTGCTGTTACCCTGAATCATAAAAATGCCCAAGGGAGAAAGAGCCATCACAGAAATTCCAACTCAGATTTTATCTCAGATTTCACTCTTGAGACTGGCTTTAGACCTCCTGCCTGAACCCACTGTGTTCTCTGTCCATGGTCCTCAGTATAAATTTCACATGTTCTCAGTGGCCATTAAGGAGCCTTGTCAATATTGTATTTGAGCTCTTGAGGGCCAGTGGTTCAGTACCCCTTTGAGTTGCTTCTCAGGGAGCTCCGAAAGTTAGTTCTCTTTGTGATACATAACTACACATGAAATTAGATCATTGCGAAGACGTGGTACAAAGCTAGTAAAACACTTCACAGACACTTGCCTGAAAACATTTACAAATGCAAGTTTAGTTTACTGGTTTTCCTTAATATGCTGCATAGGGTACTTCAGACAGGCAGAGGATATTTGAAGTAGGCTTGGCTTCCAAAAAATCAGGAAATGATGTGGATTATCATCTTTTGAAAGTAGGATTTCTTTAAACTTAAGTTGATGTCAAAACAAAACAAACAATTGGCATTGCTTTGCTGCCACTTAAAATATGTTCACCTTGCCTCCAACTCCTTGCCTCAGGAATTCCACACACAGACCCTGTGTACCAGTGTCTACCCTACAAGCGCCTCGGCTCTGGGGAGCCCACCATACAGTCTCTCTGATCCCCATCTCTGACCCTCTCTCTTCCTGGCTATCTCCACATCACTCCTATCATTGAATACATTCTTTCTCTTTTCAAACAGCCTCCATTTCCACAGATTTCTCTCCAGAGACAGAAGATAAAGTCATTCACGTCAAGGAGACTCTGACCGTGTTTTCTTCATTTTTTTTACTGCAGTTCCTTGTATCGTGTGTGAGGGTTCCATGTTCCAACCCTAAAAAATAAAACCTAAAGTCCCACCCACTTTCAGAAAGAAAAAAAAAGGGGGGGAAAGTCAGTTTATCAGTCTTTAAGCACAACCTGCAAGCTTACTGAGAAGTATGTCAGGTTTTCTTCCTCTATTTTATACAGAACTTTTAATGTGGATTTTAGGGTTACAGAACAAAGCTTATATTTTGAGACAATAGACCCAATTCCCCCAATTCCTACATTTTGGGCTTTCATGAAGGTGTTTTATACAGCGGAAACATTTCCCTTGAAGCACAGAGCTTTAATTCTTTCATGTACTTTGTTATGGTTTGTGGATAGCTGTCCCCCCAAAGCCTCATGCAGTCTTGTGGGGGCTTCTGGAGTTTGTGGGTGATTATTGTGGGTGTGGACACTGCACCTGTCCTGGGGCAGGTAATTTGCATTACAATGTAAGGTGGGAAGAGAAGCCAGCTGCTTGAGCTGCTGCTACCCCTCCCTTGTGCTCTTGCTTTTGCCACCATGAAAGGTTGCCCTCTGCTATGTGCTGCTCTGCCTTGGACCCAGCTGAGTGTGGACTGAAACCTCCAGTGACTGTGAGCTAAATAAACCTTTCCTTCCTTCTTTTTGGATGTCAGGTATTTGTCCCAGCAATGAGAGAAGAGTAACTAAGACATACTTGAAGACAGGATTATGCATTCTCTTATTGCTTTTTGCTTCCACTTTTATGCCTTGTCATCACTAACCAAGGATGTTCATGCATCACCCTATAGCTTCTCCAGTCTACCTGTCCATCTTCATCCACTTGGAAAGATCTGAAAGAAAGAAACAACATTTAAGTCATGGAGCCTCATTCACTGTGTCTCTGTGGGTTGTTCCAAGGTGCTTTGTGTACCTCAAACAAGTTATTCTGGAATATCTGAGATGTTTTTTTCTCTTCAAACCTAGACTAAGTCTATAAAAACGAGACCTTTGCAAGGGACAAAAAAAAAAAAAACCGTATGGTCCAAAGAATGGGTAAACATTCCAGAGAAGGTCTTGTTTTTTTCCCTGTCAGGTCTGCCCATCCCAACAAATTGCATTCTTGTAAGAATAGTCCCAAAGTGAGTCATAACAACAGAAAGAACAGAGATTTCTCAATGTGACACAGGAATATTTTTTTTTAATTTTAATTTGCATGTTGTTTATATTTTCAAACAGAAACGGGAAGAAAAGGGTTTCACTCTCGTTTAATATACCCAGTCATGAGTTCTTTTTAAACTTTGCTGCTTGCCCAATTTCCCTTCGCAGTGAATATTTGGAATGGGGAAGTATGACTCAATTTCCCTTCCTTTCATCTCACTTATTCTTTCATCCATCCTTTCCAGCATGCTCTGAGTAGATTTTTTTTTTCATCAGTGTTGGTTCCAAACTTCAGTTCTAATCACATTAACTCCTCTAATCCCTTCATATCTTAGAAATTCCAAGTTTCCATCTTTGCAGAATCCTTCACATCCTGCTCCATTCTCTGCTCATATCATGGTCTCTATTCCTTCCCTTACATGTTTCCACCTCAGCTTAGGTCATCTGTGTGCCCCCCACCCCTACCGACTCTTTCTTCCTAAGACATTATTTTGCTAAAATATCTTATTCTTTTCTTCTCTAGTGTGTACTCCTTCTCTCACCTACTGCCGTTAGAGAAATGCCTGAACCCTCGGTTATATTTTGAGAATCATTCACCAAGATTTTCCTAAAACATAATCTGTTTCTGGTTATACATAGGGATCCCATAATCCTAGAATAAATCATGTTTCTCCTTGCTTTGGCCAGCTTTCTTAGCAGTTGTCTTTCCTTGTTGGAAGATCTTCATAGCTCTGACTGTGTGTTCTGGTCTCAACCTGCTGCCAAGATCACTGTGTGTTGAGCACGTTTGACACCGGAAAATGAGGGGTGGCTTTCTTGAAGTTCAAGAGAGCACTAAAAGGGGGTCTTTAAGACAGTCAGATACGAATGGATAAGAAGCTGTATAGACATGTGAGACAGAGCAACAAGTGACAGCATGCAAAACGTGGTGGGGAAATGACCACATCCAAAATTACCACCATTTCCAGTTTCACTTCAGTCAAATGATTTCTACCAGAATTGCAAGATGAAACAGGGAATATTCCAAGAGGCAGGAAATTCTTTTGAGATACCACCAGGCCTCAGAGCACTATGAAGGGAAAAGAGGAATTGCAGGAGGAGAAGTATAAGCTGGAAGAATCTTCCGTTCACTCCAAACAGAAAACTCAAGAAGCCCTCATAGGTCATATGGGATGGGTGAGATTTAAACTTTAATTTATTTAAATACTTGTTGGTTCAGTACCAGTCATGGGTATAAAATGAGATTTTGGCTGCATAAATGAGAACAGCAATAAATCCAGCTTTGGAACCAAGAGACCCAGAAGGAAGGAAAATAAGAGTAAGACTGATCATGACTCTAAGGAAGAGGTTATTTCATTCCTGTGCTTCCTCCCACTTTCTAATTTGTGGAATAAAGATGCGGGTATTTTCCCTTTGACTCGGGTTATTTTGAAATTCAAATGAGACAAATGCGAAGAGCAAGTGAAAGCCAAAAGGTAAGTTACTATTGTTGCCAGTATTGTCTCTGTTTTGGATTGAAAGTTTCCATTACTTCAGTCTTAAAATTAATACACCATCAAATATTCTTGCATGAAACCTTAAGGTTGGTTAAGTTGATGGTGCTGATTTTTAAAGCAACTATTTGGAGATTAGGTTAGCATGCTTAAGACTCTTGGAGAATTTGTAGAAGAGCCACACTTCCTACTATAAAACTACTGTCTTCCATATGCCAGAGACAGTGCTAAAAGTCCTTATGTTTTTATTTCTTTTCATTTCACAAAATCTCTGATTTGCAGTTCTTTTTACACACATTTTTCAAGGTATAGTGGTCCATCAGTTCATCCAAGGCCATGCTACATATTTTACTCCAGGACTGGCTGATTTCAAAGACAATTCTGCACTCCCTAATACAAATCCTTTCAACACTCCATTATTGAACAGAAAACTCTTTCTGAAGATTGTAACACAGAAATCCAGCCTTTAAAACATGGAACTGGTCTTTTGAGGGAGAAACGAATGGGATGGGAAGATCTCACCCTTTTACCCTGTTCTTCTCAGGCTTTCCTACTCCCCAACATCATGGCCCTAGAAATACCTCTGGTGGTCACCTGGAGTTTGGGAATCAAGTTCAGAAATATCTACTTTACTATGTACCCTTGCCCACATTGCAACATAATCACATGGAGAGACTGAAGACCCATAGTTCCATCTACTTGGTTTTAAAGCCCAGTGATACTCAATTATTTAACAGAAAATTAATTTGCGCCCCACAGCACCACCATAAAAACACTAGCTGTACCTGTGTTAGTGCCACCTCATTAAAATAAAATTATACCAACAAGAAAGGGTATTTGGAACATTTGTACATTCTGGGACATGTTAAAAATTATTTATGCAGCTGTTCACAGAATAAGGCACATATTACTGAAAAAAATGCTATGAATTAATAAAAATAAATCTGGAGATAATGATAGAAACATCATTTTTGAGATTTTTGTCACTTTTTCATCATTAGTTTTTGCAGTTGTTGGACACAATTATAATAACAAGCTGACTCAACTTAAGTAAGTGCGTGCCTTGTGAAGCTACCGATAAAAGCCAGGCTCGTGTGAGTAAGTCAGATATGCAGAGTTATACCCTGATTTCAATAAACTTAAGCATGTCGCAAAAAAAAAAAAAAAAAAAAAACATACATCTGAAAAAACTAATAGAGCAGCCACTACCCTGCAGTCAGTCACTCTGCATAACTGAAAGTGATCATTAAACTTCACTTGGAAAAAATGTATAATCATTTTCTATCTTTGTTATCCATATAGACAGTAAGGTATCAGAAATGTGTGATACAGCTTAAAAAAGAGGAAATAATCCATATTTTAAAATATAAAGGAAGATATTTCTGTGTGATCACGTGAGGGTGCAACCATCTCAAACACTGAAAATGGATTTTAATAAGGCACCATTAAGTAAAGAATAAATGGCAATTATGTAATATTGCAAAAAGGCCTTGCATAGCAACAGAGGCCTGCAGGAAGGGTAGATTTAATTATATTCAAATATTCTTTGAGTAAAAGATGAAAACTTTTGCTTAGGATTAAAACTAAATCATGTTTACTCACTTTAATAAATTTCCTAAGGTCCCTGTGGACACTATGTTTGGAGTGAACGTTATTAATTTTTATTTTTTTATTCATTTTAATGAGGAAAAGAAGATAAAATAGCAATGAAACAGTTTCAAAACAGGTTGGTAGGACAGTTACAATAATTAATACATTGCATTTTGTTGTCCTCATAGTAGTCATTCAGAAGACAAGATATAGACATAATATCTTGTCTAAACAGTATTAGTACAAACCTAACCTTATCAGATAGCAAAAGTTACATTTTTAGTTATATAGGTCTTTCTTTAACTTGGCCTTAACCATCCAGCAGAAAAGTGTAACCACAAGGTATACAAAGTAAAGCTATATTAATATACTGAACTGTAAAAGGCTCAAGTCCACAACTTCGAACAATTTCCAGTTGTGCTGGTAACTCACCAGTATTATGGGCTGTTGGGCTATATTGGGTTATTTTGCTGAATTCAAGTACCTACAATCTTTGGACCAGCATCAAATATGAAAAAAATTTCTTTAAAGACTTCTCTAAGTACAACTTCTCTAAAAGCAATGGAACACCCATCTCTCACAAAACAAAACATAAAAGGTATAAATAAAGGACCATTTTGTTGTGAAGAAATATATATATGTATATGCAAGACAGGATAGATATACAGCTACTTTCTCTTAATTCAGTGGGAAGAACGCAGTGAACTTTGAGAGCAATTAAGCACAGGTAGTACAACACAGGGTCCACCCTCTTGCCCACACAGAGGATGGAGGCAGGTGCAGGACGCGTTTGGTCCAACTATGTCCTTTTCCAATGTGAAATGGAAGCTTACAGTGGGAAGAACTCTAGTGAAAGCATAATTTGTAAGAATCGTGTTTAGAATGTAAATTCGGAAGCTGGAAGGATAGCACAGTTTTTGTTTTGTTTGTGTATGCGTGTGTGTGTGTGTGTGTGTGTGTGTGTGTGTGTATTTGCTAAGGGGTCTCACTACACAGCTCAGACTCATAGTGATCCTCCTGTTTTCAGCCTCCCCAGCACAGGGATTACAGGTGTAATCATACCATCTTGATAGGACAGTTTTGAAAGATAGATAAAGGGGGGCTGGGGAGATAGCTCTGTAGCATAAGTGCCTGCCTGGCAAGTGCAAGGTCCTGAGCTCGATCCTCAGTACCTAACACAAACAAACAAATCTTGAAAGATAGATAAAAGAAAGTATGTGTTGAAATACATTGAGGCAGGGCTGGAGAGATGGCTCAGTGGTCTAAAGCACCTACTTAGAACAAGCTTAGCAAAAGCATCGGGGACCACGGTTCAATCCCCCAGCACCACATGCCAGCCAGCCCCGCCCCCTGGTGGGCTGAGCTGGCCACACACACACACAACTCTCTCTCTCTCTCTCTCTCTCTCTCTCTCTCTCTCTCTCTCTCTAAAATAAATAAATAAATAAATAAATAAAAATTAAAAAAAAAAAAAGAAATACATTGAGGCAGATGAATAGGGAGGCAGCTGTGTAATAAACGGAAAAGGGTTTGGAGTCAGTTGAACCTAGACTCAAAGGACTAGCTTCACTACTTTCTTATGGAATGGTTCTGGGTAGTTAATTAATCCTTCTTCCCTTCAAGTTCCTCATCCATCCAAACAAGAGGTTAGCGTCACCTACATCCCATGACCCTCATGAGGCATCCATGTGATCATCATTGTGAATTCTTAGAAATAAGTCCTTAAGAAGATAAAAGAAGTTGTACAACAATCTTCCTCTTGCAGTGGTTGTGAAGTCCATGGGTATGATGCAGCCACCCTGGAATTAGATTGAAAAAAATACTTGAGCTCGATTGTATACACTACTGTGTCATTCTGCAAGAAACGGGAGAGTCGAAAGTGGTTGAGAACAATAATCTGGAACTAAAAATGGAAAGATTGGGCAAGATATTAAAAACAA
Organism: Octodon degus; assembly: GCF_000260255.1. NCBI lineage: Eukaryota > Metazoa > Chordata > Mammalia > Rodentia > Octodontidae > Octodon > Octodon degus. Next base: position 8,980,626 of record NW_004524609.1, on the reverse strand, counting down.
ACCAACCACAATAACCTCCCAAGTGGTAACAAGAATTGGGCAATAAAAGCGTGGCCTGAGTCCCCATCAAAAGGAGGATTCGACGATAGGTTAGCAAGTAGATGAAATGATGCTGGAATGTCCACAGATGAGGCTGCTTGAAGTCGGTGCTGTGAAATGGTTTTTCCAATCCCAATCCAGTTTATTTTTATCTTCTTCATACGATGTAAAATAATTCACATGACAATTTGATTGAGACCTTATGGGTACCGTTTCCATTGTGCAAGACAGGAACATGTAGGGTAGAGACCTTCTGCCAAGTGGTAACAGGAGATGGCCAGTGTTAGTGAGTGTCAAGCAGACAGTTGAGCAACAATTCAGTGAATTCAGAGAAGAGTCCATCAGTGCAGATCACCCCAAATCAAAATGTTTCATTGTCATCACTTAAGTTTCCTCTCATTTGAGCTATTTGTGGACTTAATGAAGAAGGAAATTAATAAAAGCCCAAAAGTCAGACTCTTCTATCATTGTCCTCTGTGGTCTGTATTATGGGTTTATCTTTTAGGGGTGTCTGTTCATAGATGAGTACAGCCTAGACAGTTCTCAGATGCCCCCAATACTTAACTATTTCCAGAGAAACTCTGGAAAGCCATAGGAAATCCTAAAAGTTGATATATGGAGCTATCAAGTAACTATCTCCCATCCTGCTGGATTACTGCATGGTATCGACGGAAAACTAGACAAGACTTCCAAATCTCTGGGACTGGAGTTGTGGCTCAGTAGTAGTAGTCTGCATGAAATCCTGGGTTCAACTCCTAGCACTGCCAAAAAAAAAAAAAAAAAAAAAAAACCTTTCAGAAATTCTAAAGTCCATTGTAGACCCAGTTTTGGACAATCTGTTCCTAATTTTCTTGGCCTTTAGAGGACTGTTAAGAGTTTTATAAAGGATTATCATTACTCTGCTGGCCAGTTCAGGCAGTTTAAGTCTCAACTGTATGGTAGAAAGTGAGAATAGAGTTGTGAAAAATCAGTCCCTCCCATCCATTCCCAGGTACAGGCCGTGCTGTTGTCAGGCAATTGATAACCTCCTGTGCGCATCTGTGTTTGTTTAGTGTTTGAGTGTGCTTCAGTGTGTTTCTACAACTGGCTGTCTATAAATCCCCATCCATTTAGTAGCCTGGACTTTCATAAGCAGATCCAAAGACCTAATGAAGAAAATGTTTTGATAATAGAGCCCTGTTTATCAAGAGCACCTCTCCACCACCATCACCACCACCCTCCACCCTTGCCAATGAGCTCAGCACAGTTTTCATTAAGCTATGACAGCATGCCTATGAGGTAGGTAGAAGGCTCAAATCAGTAGCTCTATATTTTATAGATGGGCAGATGGGCCTCCAGCCAGCATGACAGAGCCCTTAAGGGACAAAATCCAAAACTCTGAAGCCAGAAAATCCTTCTCTTTTTCCAGTCATTTATGGTGCACAAGCCAAATAAAAGTTGAAATTAGGTTAACTTCAGGGAAAGGAGTGTTTAACCTGGAAAGTGTATTCCCAGTGAATTTCTGTTTATTTCCTTTCTCAGGTATATGCTTTCAGTGGTATGATAATAATAATATCATAGATTCTCCCTTCACCTCTCAGAAACAGAAATATTTTTATATGGTAATAAGACAAGGCCTGAGAAATGAGCCATAAAATACGCACGAACACCAATACATTATCTTAAGTTCATGTTTTCAAGGAGGACGGTGGATGCATTTTACCCAGTCTACCTGACAATGTTTGCCTTTGATGTGTAATTGTCTGCATATCTTCCATACAAGAAAAAATAGATTAAGATATTTTAAAAAGTTGATTTTGATCCAAGAAAAATATTTTGAGTAACAGAATGAAATACCAGTACAATACTTTTCCAAAAGAGTTTGCTCCTAAAATTTGTAAGGCAAAGGGGAAATTTCTTCTTCTTTTTTTTTTTAATCTTCATCACTAAAACCATACCACAGCATAACAGGGTATGTACATCTATCTATCTATCTATCTATCTATCTATCTATCTACCTATCTATCTATCTATTTTTTATTTAGTACAAGGTCTACAGGGTCTCAATATGTAGTTTGGACTCAATGATTCTCCTGTTTTCAGCCACCCAAGTGCTGGGATTACAGGCACAAGCATCACACCCAGTCTCATTTGCTGCCTCAGCACACAGCACACTGGGGATCAAACCCCGGCCACTATGCTTTGTCTAAGTAGGTGCTTTAGTCCACTGAGTCTTCTGGATCAGGGTACATCTAAATACAAATCTATCTTACAAATATACTGAACTCTATGCAAATCAACATGCAGAGCAAGTAAAGCCCATCCTTATAGTATAACTAGAAAACAGAAGTGATACTGAATTCTGCTTTTCATATAAGTAGATGAGTACACTTTGAAACCAGTAGTGAAAGACTCTGAGATAGCTCTAGAATGAAGTGAGGATTGTGTGAAACAGAAGGAAAGGCAGTAGGAGAAAATGACATCACTCACAAAAGAGAAAGATCTGGGGCTGGGGAAATAGCTCAGAGGTCTAAGTGCCTGCCCAACAAGCACAAGGACCTGAGTTTGATTCTCAGTTCCACATGCTGTGCTGGGCCTGAAACTGCAGAGAAAAATATCTGACATTTGAACATCTTGGCTCATGAAAAGCACGCAAATGGAACAGTATGCTATTTCACCAGGATAGTACGAAAATTAGTCTTGCTTATTGAGTTGATCGCGCTGAGAGATTTCAAGGTAATAAGTAAAGCACCTTTCTAGAATGTCTGAATGCATTATGGAGCCATGACCTTGGCAGCCATATTTCCTCCATGGCCCCTTCCCCACAAGTTGGCTCCTCCTGTGTTCTGCTTCCCAGCTCTCATGAAATGAGCAGTTTAACTCACGATGTTCCTGCTTTGGAGCTAGCTGACAATGGACTGATTCCCCTGAAAGTGTGAACCAAAATGAGCTCCTCCTCCTTTATTTTGTGGGCATCACGTATTTCGTTCTAGTGACAGAAAAACTTAACCAATTCAGAAATTGGTGGTAAGCACGGGGTCCTTGCTAGGACTACACATGACCATGTGGTTCAGGTGCTTTGGGAACTGGTGTGCAAGAGGGGTTTGGGAAATTCAGAAGAGGTAAATTACAGAAACTCTAAAATGATATTAACTGAGCCTGATGCATGCTTCTTGTCAGAGGTCAAACTCAGAATACTTTTAATATTAGTTTTATTGAGAATGAAGCAGCAATGAGACAGTTTCAAAACAGGTTAGTAGGACAGTTATAATAATTAATATATTGCATATTGTTATCTTCATAGTAGTTTTTCATAATACAAGATGTAGACATGATATCTTTTCTGAACACTATTAGTCCAAAACTTCTCATTGGAAGGTGGCAGTAAAGGTTACATTCACAAGATTTCAGATGGGAATAAGGATTGTGTGGAAAAGAGAAATAGAAACTATAGATGTTACATTTTGGTACAAAGTCTACATTCTGTCCAGGTCCTAAAACTATGTGTGGTAGAATTTAAAGGTGGCAGACCAGTTGATGTGCTAATGACATTTGAAGCTCAACGTTCAGATTATAGGGTGGGTACAGCTGGCTGTTTGCAGCCAGACTTACATTGAGAATCAGAAGGGAAAAAAAGCAGAACAGAAAGATCTGAAAAAAATTTTTTGATTTTTCAAGAAAAGAAGCAGACCTGTGCAATTGGGAACAAAGGAAATGTGGTGGCTGTTGAGATTGGCATCATTTTACAGAAAAAGTATTTTTAACTGGTGTGAGCAGTTAGATACCCAGAGATCATCTCAGAGAGCAGCAAGACCCCCAGGGTTGTGGGCTTAAGGGTACATGCATACAAATCTTTCTATTTGAGAAGTTAGCCTGATAGGGTCTCTGTGCAAGAGAAAAGCACCTAGGAGAATTGGTTCCCTGGAATTTATTTCACTATACTTATTTGTCCAAGCACTCCACAGCCATTGTAGCAGTGGTCCAAGGACCTGGCTCCTGCTCAGTCTAGCAATGGACCTTGGTGTTGTCCTCATGATGCTTAGAATACTGTTATGAGGAACACAAGAGTCATGAGGTCGCAAAGGCTTCTACACAGATTCCAAAGGAAGGCCTAGGAGGTCATGCAGTACATCACAGGGTCACAGTCCCCACTGGGTACCCCTAAGCATGTGTTATGTTAATGTGTGGGCGTGAGTAAGGGTGAAGTTGCAAAGAAGACCTCTTGAAGCTGGAGATGCCAAGAACACGGAATGTCTGCTGAGAAAAGCTACAGAGAGTGAGCAGGTCCAGTGTAGGAGAGAAGCCAGGTGGGTACAAACACCAAGGCTGTAGTTATGTGGCTCTCTCAGCTCTCCTATGTCACACATTGCTATCATACTTCCTAGATGTAATTAAAGAACTAAACGTTTTCTTTTCTGGATGTAAGTATTGCTTCAGTCTTGTTCTTTTCTCTCCTGCCATTCTTCCCCATTGGAAGAGATATATTTACATTATGCATCTGTATCTTAGGATAATGTGACTTGCTTTTTTATTTTAAATAAAATTTAAAAAAAAAATGATACAGTTTCAAAACATGATGATAGGAAATTAGTGATGGTTACTATATTACATACTGTAATCTTTAAGGTAGTTGCTCAAATTAGCAGATACAGATTGTGTGATTGATCAAGCAATTAAACATTAGCCATTCCTTTCAATAAACTAATAGAAATTAGTAGTATAATTATCATAACTATTGTGTGTGTGTGTGTGTGTGTGTGTGTATTGATTTTCCTTTCTCTTTTCTCTTCTCCCCTATCCCAGTTGTTCTTTCAAGAGGACCACACAGTTAAGAGTCTGCCTTAAGTCGAAGAGGAAACTTTGAGCTTAGATTTTTGAATAATGCTGGAACGTTAGATACTTAAGGGATGGGATGAGTGAATTTTCAGGATTGTTATATAATATTATCTGGAATTATGACTTTGTGATTAGCTTTCTTCAGAAAGCCTGGATGGTTTAAGGATGTAATTTGTTGGACTTCTGTTCAATCTTGACTGGTTTAGAAGTCTACCTGGTTGGCTTGAGCACCACCTAAGTGATTATTAAAGTACACTTCTGGCCCCTTTTTTGGGTGTTCTTCTCTGCTGTTGTACTTTCTGGCTACCATCATACAAGCAGTTGTGTTTCATGTCCAGTTATGACCCACCACACCCTTTCACCATGATGATCCTGTGCTGGAGCAAGTCATTCACAGACTTAAATCTTTGAGACAGGAAGACAACACGAACGTCTCTACTTATACATTGTAGGTGCCAGGTGTTTCTGTCCGAGCAACAGAAAAGCTAGCCAATATAGACTGGATACATTCTAAGTAACTGAGTCGAGAAGCTATTTTACATTAAATAGTTGTTCATGCATGCCATGGGTCACTCATGCTTTACATACAGTAACCCACGCCCTGCAGTGTTAGGAAGTAATCTTGTTTTCTTTTCTCTCCTTTCCCTACCATAATGCTGAGGACATTACAAATTCAAAATATTCTCCTGGTTGATTTGCTATGGAGCTGAAGCATTCATGCAATAATTGATGTCTTTTCAGATCAAAGGAATAGCAGTTCTAAGGGAATCAATTTATTATCCTCCAGGTCTATTTGGGATTAGGAGAAGGCTGACACCATGACACAGGATCGGCAGCATCTTTAAGATCACAGAAGAAAAAAAAAATATGAAAATCTGATATATTTGAACAGCAGGATCTGCCATCTTATGAATCAAATTGCCGTTGCTCGTAATGATGACCTCAGAATTCCGTTGATAAAGAAAATAAAGCAATTGGGGATGATGTTCTTTCCTTAGAAAAAAAGGAAATATGATTTCAAATACTGCCAAATTGAGGCTGATCCAAAATCAAAGAAAACCCAGTGTACTTGGAGTATTTTGAAAAGGCATTTCTACGTGGTTCTGTTTGCTCCCATCACTTCCAAATGCAAACCCATTTTGAAAAGTCATAAGAACACAAAGCACTGGGAGTTTATACAAATTACTCCTGGATACACATTGCCTAGAATTATGTGTTCTTTTAACAGATGTTTGACCTGCAGAAAGTCCTATTTTGCAAAGAGCTTGGCCTGGAGCTCAGTTTTATGTATATATCACCTCCATGCGAGCTGTTAAAAAAGCCTGGGACTTGCTGGGGATTTTATCACCTGCTGTTACTCAAATCAAAATGCAAGTGATCTTATGCAAAATCAATCGAGAAAATGACAAGAGTCACTCTCTCTCTCCTTTCCCTTTCTCATCCACTACATCTAGAGGAATGGGGCAATGTATCCTCTGTCAACCAGGCTTCCCTATAAATTACAAAGATAATTCATCAAGTACATCCTGGATCAGAGCAAAGAGAAGGGGCATTTGATGTTCTCTTTTGTGTCCAAGACAGGGAAATACGTCAGTACTGGTTGTTGGCAATAATTTAGTACAGGTGAAAAAAGGCAAGTTCATGTCTACGTGAAATTTGGGATCATTGCATTGGTCCAATGTGGAAGGCAAAATCTCCTCACTCACATCCTTTAGCAAAGAAAGAATCATAAACAAAAATATGACAAAAATGAAATGAATGCCTAATACGTATTGATATTAGACATGATGATAACTTATGTGCATTGTCTCACTTACTCATTGCAATTAACTTCGTAAGGAAAATATTCTCTAACAGGGCAATTGAAACTCAAGAAGGTAAATCAATTTGTCCAAGTTAGTACTTAAAAAACCAAGTCCAGATTTTTGACCGGCCAGCCTATGATCTTTATTACTATGTTTTATGCAAAAAGGGGGAAAAAAACCCACTTACAAAAATATAAACCCCAAATTATGGGATGAACAGTTATAAAAAATAGTGGTAATGTGGCTGAGGAATAATTAATATTCTAAGTATGTAATGAATCTTTTATAATCCCTAAATAAAAAATAAAATCATCAATATAGAAATGAAGCCAGGAACCCAGAAAAGAAACAAAAGCAAAAAGTAAGAAAAAAGTACCGCAATAATTTATTAAAAACACAGTGGATTAGAAGAGCTGGGATTCATTTTCTCACAGTTCTGAAAACCAGAAATCCAAAATAGATCTACAAGGATGTGCTCTTTCCAAAGGAAATCCGTGATCTACTTTCTTCAGTTTCTAGGGAATCTCTGCACACCTTGATTTTCAGTCCCTCTCTGGGTTTCAGGAGTGTAAACCGTCTCTTCTCCACTTCCATCCTCACATATTCTCTCTGTAATGTCTGCCCTCCCACTTACAAGGATGCATTGTTGAACTCAGATAATCTGGAGATATTTATCACCTACAAATCTTGTTTAACCAAGACTACCTGGCTGGGAAGATAGCTCAGTGGTATAAGTGCCTGCTTGGCAAGCAGAAGGACCCAGATTTGATCCCTGGTACTGCATGCCTTGCCTTCCCTGGAACTAGGTGTGTTGGTAAATGCCAGTAATCCCAGCACTAGGGAGGCTGAGACAGGAGGATCACTATGAGTTCAAGACACATGGCAAGACCTTGTAGCAAATGAATAAATGAATATGTAAGTAAATAAATAGATACGCGATTTTCAAAAAGTTTAATCACAACTGATAAATCCTTTTCCTTGTATAAACCAACATCTTGTCAAATTTTAAAGACCAAGGCACAGACAATTCTGGAAGGGAATGAAATTCACCCTATCACACTTAGAAACAAACCTTTCATTTAAAACAGCAAAGAAATACTGTTGTCGTTGGGGGGGGGGTTGCTGATTAAGTTGATAAGAATGCAGAAATGGCACAAATATTGGTGAGCATTCCAGCTCGCATAAAGATTCTAAAATATAATGTGGCATTGGATGTCAAATAGCTTTAAGTGCGGCCTCCTTACTAGAATTTCAGTGTGACAGGCGATCATAAGAAAATCACCGTAGATATTAGCTAAGGGTGACGATTTCAAAGCCCACAGCCTTTAATATCTTAGTACCATGTCAACCAATGGCATCAAAAATATTTTTTTAAATAATATTGTAGAAAATATTGAATATACCAAATGTCATTACCTATGAGTAAGGCTATAAATGAATAGATCTGCTTCAACGTTTGAATAGTTTCCATTGCATCCAAATGAAGTGAAGATATAAAACTGTCCTCTCAGTGCCAAGATCAGTGTATCTTTATTTTCATGCCAACCAGATAAAGCTCCAGACTCACTAGGAGAGAGAGAAATGGGTTCATCTTCTGGTCCCAGGTGGTCCAAAGCTCTCACATTTTCCTCCCTGGCAAAATAAAAAGCCTATGACACTTCATGCAGATGGAACCCTAGAAGCCAGGAAAATGAGATGAAAAGCAAAAGAGCCTTGAGTCAATGCCCCAAATTGGAAAGCTGAATCAGTTATTTATGGACTGTCTGATGCTGGGCGATTGATCGAACTTAACCAAGCCTTGACTCACCATCTGCAAAGCGGTACTGAGGGTGCCAGCTCCAGCCTTTTGTGAAGAAGATATGAAAATCACACACACACACACACACACACACACACACACACACACGGTCAGGAGCAGGGGGTTCAAAGCCTAGATTTCTCCTTTACTAATTATGTAGGCAAAGTGGGGGTGGGATTAGCCTTTCTGCCCCTGCTTCACCTATGGATAACAGAGCTGATGACAGCCGACAAGCACAGTAAATGCTACACAGCAGGGCAGAGGTCAGCATGAGGCCTGCTCTCTCTCCCACAGTGATCACTGAAGGACACACGCGGGAGCCCATGACAGGTGTTCAGGAAATTCGAACACCTCTCTGTTTCTAAAGCTCATGTTATCATGACAGTGTGGTGATCACAATGAGGACAGAAATCTGGACCCTCATCCTTCCGTCCCCCCAGTTTGGAATAAGGTGAGTGCTGAAAGCTTCATGTTGATCAGACATGTGGCAGCTTTGTACGGATAAGATATATGACAAATATGTCACCTTGCCAAACCTTTACGACTCGCGGAGGTAGATGTTTGGGATGTATTTTCCTAAATTAATCCCTCATGGTAATAAGCCTAAAACCTTCTTTAATGAGATAATTGCAGGAATTTCTCAGACTTTTTTTTGAAAAAAAGCAGACTCCTATTCATCTTACCCAGAGTTCCCATTGTAAAATTTACTTTGGCTGATGGGTTTTATTTTTATCTTTGGCTGTTGTTTTTTTTTATTTTATTTTTAGCTGTCCTCAAACTCATGGCAAAACCTCCTGCTTCAGCCTCCGGAGTGTTGGGATTACAGGTGTTCACCACCATGCCAAGCCAAGGTTAATGGATTTTTAAAACTGATAAAGGCATGTCTGAAACCCGTGAGAATCATTGAGTCTTGTGAAAGAAAGGAAATGTACACAAATACAAACTTCTCGGGAATACAAAGATGAAGAGACCAAGAGCAAATTTGTATCACCAAGCGGTATAGAAATGCTTGAAAGAAATATTACAAGAAATCTAATCTTCACTTATATTGGCTTGTAGGATAATGCTGATTCCCTGGTTAAAGGATGGAGCTAAAGACAGTGGCCAGAGGTCCTTCTGCTTTGTCTTCACCCTCTGTCCGAGACCCAGACAAATGAATGTCAACAAAATCCCCTTTACTGTATTGTTTTAAAGAGAGCACAAATTACAAATAAAACAGAAAAAATTACAAGCGATGCAGATTTTCATTTGCTAGTGTAACATGAATTTCACAATACTTGTTGTCATACATAGTGTTGTCTTCCAACCAGTTACTCATATGACCAGATATATACTGGTAATATGAGAAGAAAGAAAAAAGAAGTATATGAGAAATTAAGAAGAGAAAAAAATACAAGCAATTGAAAAAGGAGACAAAACAAATGAAGTATTATCTGCACTTTTCCATAGACCAGCATAAATACACAGTACAGTTGTCCAAACCATCCTGCTTACATACATAGATATATCTCTTTCTTCCACTCCCTCTCCTGTCCTGCTCCTTAACTCAGTAACTCTTTCCTTTTGAATAAGTTCTTTTCCTTTTCCCAGTATTTATTGTACCCTTCAGATTCCATGTTCTTTTTAAGGTTCGCAGTAGCAACTTATTCTGCTGACTATTCTTTTACTCATAAAAATTCCCTTTGGTGAATTCTGTAACACTATTGATACATATTTTTTGCACATGGTAGGCTATATCTGTAATCCCAGCCCTTAAGAAGCTGAGATAGGAGGCTTGCCATGAGTTTGAAACCAGTCTGGACTACACAAACAAAATTTAAGGCCAGTCTGTACTATATAGTGAGACTCTGTCTCAAAAAAACACAATACATATTTAACTGTGTTGGCTGGAAATTTCAAAATCTGCATTGTCTTTCTCCCCTAATTTTCTACGTGTTGGTGTCCTGCAGGGCTATGATTATTTCTCTTCATTCTACATGCTTTCTCAGGGGTAGTGTATTTCAAGCAGCATCAAACGTTATGATTCACATTTGTTTCTCTGAGCCAGTTCTTTCATCAAACGCTAGAACTATGGTTCTGTCTTCTGGATATTGCCAAATGAAGTCCCTCTATATCCAAGTTCAGCTTGCCCAAGACAAAATACATCCTTCATGTCCTTCCCACATAACTTCCTGTCTTAGAAACTTGCTTATTAAGTTCACCCTCCATACAGTTATAGACCAAATTCTCAAGTATCACTTTAGATTGCCCCTTCCTCCTTGACACCTGTACCCGACAGCCAATAATCCTCAGCTGCCATTACTCTGCTTTCCCTCCCCACTACAATCATTGCCAATGCTTTATTTCATGAACTCATTACCTAGGGAAACTACGATAACTTCTAAAGCCTAGCTTCTTCTTTATTTGCTTCCCAACTCTTTCCTTGTATTTTCATTCCCAGATATTTTTGAAGAGTAATCTTTGTAAAATTCAAGTTGCCAAAATCATCCCTAAGCTACCCTAAAGGATTCCTTCAATAGCTCCCCTGTCATGTCCAAAATAAAGTACTAACTCCTTATAATAATAGGCAAAACCATTTGCCATCTTTCCAGTTTATCTATAGAATCAGACTTCCTATTAAGTTCCCTCATGTATTTTACATTTGATCTACAAGTGTACATAAAGCCCTCAAGATCATATCTTTGTAATCCTAGAATGAGGACTCAATCACTGTCCAGTAGAATCTTCTAGAGAGTGAAAATATTTTGTTCCTTCTATAGATGAAATGACAGCTGTAAGCCACATGTGGCTGTTAAGTGCTCAAAATGTGACTCTGACTAGTACAACTAAGTCAGAATTTTGATTAGCTTTATCTTACCCAAATTACATTTAAAGAGCTACTTACAGAGGACATCACTGTTCTCCATGCTAAGTAGGTATCTGAAGTCCATATGCAATGCCAATATTTTGGCCCTAGCCCTCCAAGGTCGGTGAGGACTCAGGACATAAGAGAACATCTACTGTGACATCCTGTAACTAAGTGGTGTCCCAAATTTTCTGATCAAGGAGATTATGGGACCACAGAGGAAAATGCTTGACGATGTAGAGAGTGTGCCTAAGTAGAGTCACCTAGAGAGAAAACATTCTCTCAGGCTTTCACAGAGAGCAACTTGGTCAAGCAAGGGCCATGACTCATCCAGATGGCTGACACTGGCAGAAGATCTACAAGGTGCTGTATAGTTTCAGGGTACATCCTGAGGGGATTTGACTGACTTTGTCAGATAGCAAAAGTTACATTTTTAGTTATATAGGTCTTGCTTTAACTTGGTCTTAACCATCCAGCAGAAAGGTGTAACCATGAGGTAGTGCCAAGATTAATTCATAAAAGCTTAAGCCTCACAGCCTTAGAACAACTACTTTCATCACTGGAACATCTGCAACTTGGTGGGGGAGTAGATCAAGTCCGTACATCAGGCACCCCTCCACCTTGGAAGAACTACCTGAGACTACAATTGCTCTGTGCCTACCTAGAGGATCTTCCTGAAAATGTGTATACTCAGACGTTAGAGTCGTAGGACTTAGAAAGGCTTTCGCTGGCATAAGGTTCCACGATCTTACCTTACTGCCAAGAAGTCCTGTCTTGAATTCCTATTCTCTCATCACTTGAGTGGCTTAAAATCTTCTAAATGGAGGTTTGCAATTCTCAGAAAGAAGCTCCCTAGGGATCTGAAGTCTCTAGAGAAGATTGTACCCAGCCCAGGGTCATCCGTTCCTAGTTTCTGGAGACAGTAGATCATGCATGTGCTTACTGATTCCTGCTTCTCTTCAATTTCCTCACTTTAAAACTCATCCGCATTATAAAGACCATTTTCTTTCCTACATAAATATCCTCTGGATGTATTCTATATATATTGCAAAGATCAGGGGTTTTATTTATTTATTTATTTATTCTGAAGGGAAATTTTATAACTAGGATTGACATTTCCCTGTTGCTCTCCAATTTCGAGCTCTACGAAATTTCCCAAGTCTCTGGCTTCATTTGATCTGTCTGTAAATGCGATGACAATTTTGTTGCAGGAAACAAATGACATGAGACATTTAATGGCATAATGTCTTCAGCATAGCAGGGGACCCTGGTGGCTAGAGGAGAGTCCAACTTGATTGGCTTTGGAACCGCGCCGGAATATTAGTGGAGCACACTTCTAGATGGGTATGGAGGGCCAGGGGGCGTGGCTCCGGGCCAGGGGCGTGGCTCCATGTTCTGTGGTTGGTCCCTCATCATTTCCTCTTTAACATTTCCCCAACTTACCTCTCAGTCACCATGGACTTAAGAGAGCTCTCCACCATGCCCTTGCCACCATACTCGATTTAACATATGCACCATTCAAAACTCTACTCCTTTAAGTTATGGGTGTCAGGTATCACTTCCAGCTATTACAGAGACCCATACTAAACACTAAATAAAGGCAGTGGATTATGCTCAGTGCTGTGGAAACAGTTCAATGTTTCCCACTCCCATTACCTGGAGTCTTGTTTTCCTTCTGGAAAATACTTAATGTCTATGAAATCTAAAATAACCCATTTTAAATCATCACTTTATTCTTAATTTTAAGAAACCTATCTTTGTTTGCATGTAGTATAATAAGTCTGACTTTTGCCTGTTAGCCACAAAGCAACAGGTACACAGACTACACAGTCCACATCTCAAGCATTGCCTTAAGCTCTCCAACACAAAGCAGGATGCGTCTTCTCACGTACAGCAGTACTTCCCCAAGAAACTTTCTACTCCTTACACACTGCTTTCCACACATGTCATTCTAAGCAACATCCATCGACAGTCCAGACCAACTTACACATCTTCCCTTAAGGGAGGGAAGCCCTTTACCACGACAGGGAAATGGCTTGAGAAAGGCAGTTTGTCTTCCATTTCCCAGAAGACACAGGTCAATGCTTGGCTCATCCCTTTTTCTCTTCATCTCAGCTTGATTCCCTGGTACCACCATATAGCCCACAAGATAAATAGTCAAAGGCAAGACTTCTGCTGTCATTGAATTCAGATAAAGCAAAATGAACTAACGAGGTCCTATTCCAAACACCGTTTCTAATACTTTGTGATAGATTTAGTGCTGCTAGAAATAAGAAACTAACAGCAATACTAGCAGGTCAGGCCAAGGAGGATCATCCCTAAAGATGGAGTCCTGCCCACTTGCACTGCCAAGGATCTAAGCGCATAACACCCCTGATCCCTCACCCCTATCTCCCATGATGTCTATCCTGGTCCTGACCCCTAGTGCTTCTGGCTGGGATTTGGTTGCCCTGGGCTTTCTGGGAACAACAGCCCAAAGGAAGGAACAATTTGTCCAATAAGAGTTTTTGCCTTTGGCAATGTTCTTCAACGGTTGAAAGATTTAAAGACCTTCCAACCCGAGTGTGCTGCACTGACTCCTGCCCTGTCCCAGCAGCCTCCACTCAGCACCCTGCTGTCTGTCTTCCCCCACCAATCTGCTAACCCTGTTTTTCCAAGGTCATCAAAGACCTCATTCTAAATAAATCTCCGGTCGATTTATCTGTTCTCTTCCTCTTTTGCCACACCCTCCTTCTTAAAAATCTCTCCTCTGTCAGTCTCTCTTTTTTTCTGCAATCTTTGAGCCCTGTTCTCCTCCTTTGACAAATTTCTCCTAGCTTTCTCTTCCCTTTCTTCACTTCTTCCTTTTTCTCTGACACTTTTACGCTACCAATACCCCCTAAGTGTCCATGTTTTGCCCCTTTACAAGCACAATGTCAGCAATCCCTGTTACTATTTTTAAAAAGAGAGAGAGAAAGCTCACAAGAGAAACTTACTGTCTCAGCTACGCACAGCCCTGGGTCCTGCAGAGCCTTCTGTGTTTTGGTCACAGAGATACCAGTCATGATCTGACCACCCTCAGGGCAGTTTCTAAGAAAAAGAAAAGAGCCATGATCCTACTTCTACAATGCTACCACTTTGCACCCAACAACTTGATATTCTCCTCCAGTTCTTCAGCTCTTTCAAACCAAACATGATACTATGATGTTTTTCTTTCAAAGCCCTTTCCAAATTGTTTTACTCATTTTCTTCCTGTGTGTCATTTAATGTTAAACTCAGCACTTTCTTCTTGATTTAACCACTCTCATCTCTGTTTCACATAGAGGTCCCTTAGGCCATGCACATCCCCTCTTCCAGTACAGTTCTCTGTGTGTGTGTGTGTGTGTGTGTGTGTGTTTCCTTCAGTCTGTCCACAGGAACACAGGAGTACCTGAAATGCACACAACATTCCTGCTCCTATTGTGTGGTGAAAGTGAACTTCACGTCAGGAATCACAAACCCATGTTAAATGAGTTTGTTACGAGGGTTATGAAGGAGGTTTATAGAAGCTGTGTGAAGAAATAACAAAATAATCAGACAGTCTTGGGATTTGGGGAAGAGACAGTTACCTGGGATTTATAGGATAAAAACAATGGATGACTAATTTTTTAAATTTATTTATTTATTTATTTATTTATTTTTGTATTTTCAGGACAGGGTCTGAGGGGTGTTCAGGGCCTCACTACTAGATCGGACTCAGAGTGATCTGCCTATTTACAGCCTCCCAAGAGCTGGGATTATAGGCACGTGCCACCACACCCAGTCTCAATTGCTGTCTCCATGCCCTGGGGGTGGGGCCAGCACAGCAGGCCAAGGGATTGATCCCAGGGGCCCTGTGCCTACTTGCAGTCACTTTATTCTGCTGAACTATCTTGTTAACTTTAATGAGAAATAAATAGCAATGAGATAATTTCAAAGCAGGTTAGTAGGACAGTTACAATAACTAATACATTGCATATTGTTGTCTTCGTAGTATTCAGAGGACAAGATAAAGACATGATATCATGTCTAAACAATATTAGTACAAACCTTTCTTCTCATTGAACTAAGAGAAAGTAGCTATATATCTATCCTAACTATTTTGTATATATATATATATATATATATATATATATATATATATAAATTTTTCACTACAAAATGGTCCTTTATTTATATCCCCCTTTTTTGTTTTATTTTGTCAGAGATGGGTGTTCCATTGCTGTTAAAGAAGCTGTATTTGCAGAAGTCTTTAAAGGACCTTTTCATACTTAATGCCAGTTCAAAGACTGTAGGTACTTCAATTCAGCAAAATACCCCAATATAGTCCAGCAGTCCATAACATGAGTGAATTAACAGCAGAACTGGCAATTGTCAGAAGTTGTTGACTTGAGCCTTTTACAGCACAACTTATTAATATGGCTTTACTTTTTATACCTTGTGGTTATACTTTTCTGCTGGGTGGTTAAGACACAGTTAAAGCAAGACCTATATAACTAAAAATGTAACTTTTGTATTTGACAACGGCCTGGGCTCAGGCTTGATGATTACTGGAGATCAGCTGGGAAAGCATTCTAGAGCACAGGAGGTGACTGTGCAGTGCTGCCGTGACAAGAAGAGCTCACACTGCTGAGAAGCAAAAGAAAAGGCTGTGCTGCTGATTAATGAAGACTTGGACCTTGAAGATTCCTAGGAGAAGATCCTGGAGCCAGGTCAAGTAGGATCTTTTTGGCCATGCTAAAAATACTGACGTTTACCCTAGAAAGGAAATGCATTAAATGGTTTTAAGTTTGTCATGACAATTGTCGCATAAATTGAACAGACTATGAGCAAGAAGGAGTAGAGAGATAGATGCAGAGAAATCACTTCAGAGGCAAAAGATGCACAGCTGTTTTTGATGTGTTCAGATTTTATTTGGAGAAACTTTCACCACTTAGTAGAGTAAGATTTGCATGTCTTCTCTGCAAGTGAAAGCAATCAGGATCTCCAACTTCAACTCCAAAATGAGCTCTCCGTGTATTTCCTGATACTTTGTACCAGGTAGACAGCAGAAAGACCTCCTGCCTTAAGATCTATATTAACACTTAGAGCATCATTGCACAAGGATAGAAGAGGAGGCTGTCTAAATCTGTGACAGTCACCGCTGCCTATATTGACATCGCCAGTGGTGCACTGCACTGGCGAGAGAGAAGCATCTGTAGAGGGCAGGGCAGAAGGTATTGTAGATCTTCTCATAAAATGCAAATATAACAACAGTAATTGTCTCTGTAAAACGCCACACCTGCAAAAGAAATTTGGGAGGCTGCCAGCCTTGGCTGGAAAGCAAAGCGCAGCGCCCCATACAGTCAGTTCATCCAAGGCCGCAGAAGGCCAGCTCCTGGCTGCTCGCAGCTTCTTAATCTCTTGTTGCTTGGGGCTCAACATGCTCATACAATCACTGGCAGAAAGAAGCAAAGGCAAAGGATTAAGTGACCAGGCTGCCTGGGTGTGTGTTGGCCTATAGCAGAGGGGGAGATGCCAACTGGCTCTGAAGCTGCAATTGTCCTCTTAAAGAGAAACAAGCTCTGCTACACAGAACAGAACTTCCCCCTTCTGGATTAATCTCTCCTAGAAAACCACTCATGACTCTGCAGATGTGAAAACAGAGAACTTCGATCCTTCCTGCCCTCCTCAATGTGCATCTGCAAACCCTACCAGGTGCAAATGCAAAGCAGTTAGCCAGCATCATTTAGGAGATTTGCAGGGCAACCAGCCAGTTGGCAGCCTATTCATACTGCAATAGAAAACAAACTTCTTGCTGTTGGTATTACCCTTAAATTCCTTCTGTTTACCCCAAGAATAAACTAATTATTGCCATAAAACATCCTTTCCCACACTGTCCAGCACACATCTGTAAATGCCAAGGGGAGTAGGGTGAACCTGCTGCCGGGTGGCCTTGGAACAGCAGTAGCAAAACCTGTAACCTCCAGCATATATTATACAGGATATAATAGAACTTGAACTTCTTAGCGCAAACATTCTTGCATGCTTCAGGGCTTACCTTGTGAGCATCAACTTGTGACTCTGTTTATAGTAAGGCCACTAGACTTCTAGCTGTGGACTGGCAGTGGAGGAATAGGAAACTAAGACAACACGCATACCTCCAATGTTATGAAATGTCTATGTACAGGTACACTACACATTATAGAGGATGGTTGTCAATAGGTAGCATGTTCGGTGTTGGAAGTTCTTCATGGGACTTTTACATTATTAAAGGCACTTACAGAAGTAGGGTAAAATAGACTTTTCACATCACCACCAATGATTCGGCTTGTAAGAGAACATTCAGTTCCAAATACCCACCCCATTTCTCTTTAGTAGTTTCCATTATCAAGATCGGCGGTCAACAAGATGTTACACCGTGTTTGCTGAGAGCACTCTCTTAAGCTCACCTTGAGAGAGCGGATAAGAGATGGGGAAAAAAAGAAATTATAATGTGTTCTGTGCTTGTACTAACTCCACACACGGAACATAAACATTTTGTAGTGCAATAACGTACAAAAAGAAGAGAACAGAACCAAACAAGGGGCGGAGGGAAGAGGGATGGAAGGAAAGGAGGACAGAAAAGGAATTAAGATGTGGTATTTACTGTACCCACTTCCCACAAAGAGTGTAAACATCAGGCACTGATAACATTTTAAAGTTATAATACTGAATAAACCAGCTCACCTTCACAATGTTTATGTTTTTTTGCTTCTGAACAAACTGATGTTTCTTCCTGGAGATGCTGTCCTGCTTCACTGATTTGGAAAAACCTAAAAATCTTTTAAGCCCTGACTTAAGTGGAGGGTGAGAGGGGTGCTGGGAGAAACACAAACATCCCTTAAAAATAGAATAGGCAAACCCAAAGGTCAGTGAATGAAACCAATCCAGAACTGCGAAGATCAGAATTGGAAAGGTCCCCTGAGAACCTATATTCTTCAATGTGTCTTCAAACCATAACCACTGAATTTGATCCGGTTGTCATCCAATTTGGTTTGCAACCTGAATGATAGAAAGAATCAAGTTTGTGACCCAAGGCACGACTGTCATCTACTTCTCTCTGCCTCTTTTCTGACTCTGTCTATGGCTGTCCAGGTTCCTTTGGGTACTGTATCCAACAAAGTGAAGAGCATCATAACTCTGTCTTACTGCAGGCCCACTCCCCAACCCCATCCACGGTGACATTTTCCACGTTGCTTTCTATGTGCTTGGAGAAGAATCTAATGCAGCACTCTGCAGTAGCTCTCCTTAGGTCTGCTGCAGCAGCCTAGATGAGCCAGCTGCGGCTGGGAAACTGGGTTGCGTGGCACTGGCCACATGCACCCGTCATTTCAGCGACACCATGAACAGGTTCATGGAAGAGGGTTTGTCAGCGGCACATACAGTAGGCAGTGAGGTAGCGGTCCACTGGCGCTCTCCCTGCTGGATATAATGATCCGCCTTTGTAAACTCCAGCACAAAGCTGTTTTGCTATATATTTCTCCACGGCTGTGTGTTTATCTTCTGCCTCTTTATTCCATTCCAGCATCCCTGGAAAAATACATAAACTTAACAAATGTTTGTTGAGTATACTTTTTAAAAATATAGAGTCATAGCCCAGGCCCGGTGAGTGTCTAGGAGAGCTACCCACTACCCTGCACTAGGGGGACCTACTGGTTCCAGCCCAGGCGAAGGGTGGGTGACACCCTCGTTCACCCTCTTGGGATGCTCCCAATCACTGTGTAGTAACATCCCACACCCTGCCCACAGAGTAGGAATTTTGTCACGTTCTGGGAACCCCCAGATCCATTCCTAGTCTAGGCCGGTGAGTGTGTGCGAGAGCTGCCTCTCCCCCCTACTCCACCTTGTCCCCTACAGACTCAGCTCAAGCCTGGCATACAGGACTGGGGTGAAACCCTGCAGCTGCAATCCCTGCAGAGAGTATAGGGGACAAAACCAACCAGCTAGTCCAGGAGCAGAATATCTTGCCAGACGGACACAACAGGTTCACCCCCAAGGGCAGTAGCAGGAAGGAGCTGAGCACAGCAGCCGGACCCCAGCCAGGCACAGCTGGATAAATCCAAACGTTGTAGATCTGCACCTGACTTCAGTAGGTGCCAAGTTACAACTGCACCAAAGCTCTACAACAAAGGTCAGAAAAGAGTGCTACACAAAATGACAACGAGAAGGGGGAAAATGCAATCTCAGAACCCAAGCCCACCCATAACAAGTGCAGAGAACACTAACACAGAACAAATTGGGAATCAC
>NW_004524609.1:8946851-8947871 GCF_000260255.1 Octodon degus | reverse complement strand
AAGCCTTTATATGGAAGTGGATGCCAGTTGAACATATACTCATAAGTGAAATAAACCAGACACACATGTGTAAATATTGTATAGTTTCCCTAGTGCAAGAACTCAAAAGAAGAAATACAAACAGAAAGGTATAATACAAGTAAAAGGAAAGAAGGATCTCAAGGACTAACTAATCAAGAGAGGGAAAGGAAAAGAGCTAGGAAACATGATAATGCCAAGCCATATAGTTATATGTAGAAGATGGGCAAGACAATGATCCGGAGAATCTCCAGAATATTTTTTAATCTAGCAGTGAATTGGAAAGATTCTCACCCTGACTAACTATATATACTGATACCTGTGAAATAAGCAACTGCACTGAAGATGGTAATCTGTAATAGCAGTTTCATGCTTGGAGTGCCTGTCATCCTGGTCTTTTGAATACGGGCTGCTTGTCATGACATTCCAGTTGCTGCTGTGCTGTCTCTTGGGTAGATGATTGTTCAAAAAGTAGAGGGTAGTGAATAAAGGCAAGAGACAGGAAAAGGAATATAGTGGGACTGTCCTGCTTCAAGGTTGTATATGGTTAGTTTTTTGGACTTATGTGTAAATATAAGAAGCATATAATTCTTTATGCCTATTTTTAAAAATATATTGTAATTTTTAAATTTTTTTCATTATATTCTGTAGGAACTTAAAGTTCAACATATCAATACTTGATGAAAAATACCTGTTCCATTTTATGCCTAAGATGTTTGATATTCAGATAGTGAGGTTAAGCTTAATATCCTAGGTTGTATGGTAATAACAATAAGCTAGTCTTCTAGATGATTAACAATCTAAGTTTGCAGACCAAAATTTGAGAAAAAGGAGGGTTGCAAGGAAAGCCAACATTCTGGCCCTAGCCTTTCAAGGTCAATTAAGACTCAGGACATATGAGAACTTGTACTGTAACGTCATGTAACTCGGTAGTGTCCCAAATTTTCTGATCAAGGAGACAATGGGGCCAAAGAGGAAAGTGATCAAAGATGTAGAGTGTGC
>NW_004524609.1:8945288-8946494 GCF_000260255.1 Octodon degus | reverse complement strand
GATAACCCAATACTATTATAGGCTACTGGACTCTTTTAGAATATTTTGCTGAGTTTACACACCTATAATATTCAAATAACGGAACTTAACAGAAAAAGGGGATACAGATGAATGTCCATTTTGTATCTGTGTAATTAAAGTGGTTAGGATAGATATATAGTTACATTCTCTTAATGAATAGAGGGATTTGTTCTAATGGTGTTTGTGAATAGGATCTCAAGTCTGCATCTTGTACAGCAATTAACCACTAGGAAGACTGTATGTAAATTGTTAATTATTGAAACTGTCCTACCAATTTGGTTTGAAACTGCCTCATTGCTATTTGTTTCTCAATAAAATGATGAAAAAAATATATAAATATAAATTGCGGGAACCTGGGGAGATAGCTGAGGTCTAAGGGCCAGCCTCTCAAGCGCAAGAACCCAGGTTCGATATCTGGTACTGCACACCGTGCTCCCATGCCCTGAACCCCAGGCACACCTTGCCAGCCAATGAAACCCCCAGTGGTGGCGCCTGTAATCCCAGCGCTGGGGAGGCTGAGACAGGAGGATCACTATGAGTCAGAGCTGTGTGGCGAGACCCTGTACTTAAATAAATAAAAGATTAAAGAAAAAAAACCTTAATATATATAAATTGGCTTATGTTACTCCCTTGCCTAAATACTTCAGTGGTTTTCATTGTATCTAAAATTAACTCCGTAATCTTTGCAGAACCGCAAAGGCCCTGCAGAATCTGACCATTCCCCCTTCTCCAAACTGCTCATGCGCATCGCACCTCTTCCTTCTCCGCGTTCCAATGTGCACGACAAATAGTGCTCCTCCTGTCTCTAATGTGATTTTCCTGTTACTGATGCAGCTGGTAACTTCTAATGCCTCTTTCAGGACATACATTCAATTTTACCTCCTCAGAAAAAGCTTTTCCTAGAACTAAAGGCATCATATTCCAGGGAGGCGTGCGTACCCGTGTTTCTATCAGCACCTTTTATAATACCGGAATCACCAACGTGGCCTGTAAGTCTATACACACAGAAATGTAGAAAGAAAATGTGGAGTTTACAGAAGGAAACACTACTCAGCCATAGAGATAAATTTGAGTCATCTGTAGGATTATGGGTGTTCCGTGAGCACTTATGCGAGGTGGACTACATCAAACAGGGTAAGTAGTGCGTAGTCTTTCTTATCAACGACTTAAAGAGCAAAATAACAA
>NW_004524609.1:8939880-8944993 GCF_000260255.1 Octodon degus | reverse complement strand
TTTTGAGAATGAAGAAAGGTTGGATCTTACATAAATAGAGAGATATTAGTTCCCCAGTTTGAATGTATCATGAATATATACCGATTTTTTTTTCTTTCTTTCTTTTTTTTCTTTTTTTGTCCTTTTAAGTCAGGGTCTCACTACATAATTCATGCTGACCTGAAGCTCACTTAGTAGCTCAGGCTGGCTTTGAACTTGCATAAATCCTCCTTCCTCAGCCTCCTGAATGACGGGATTACAGAAATGCGCCATCATGCCTGGCTTATACTGGTTTGTTTGTTTATTTACTTATTTATTATATTTGGCACACAGTCTTACTATGCAGCTCAGATTCATAGTGATCTTCCTGTCTTCAGCCTCCCCAGTGCTGAGACTACAGGCCTCGGACCCCACACCCAGACCTGGTGGCTGACTCAGCACACCCAGGGACAGGGCTGGGGCGGCATGTGGTGGCAGGGATCAAACCCTGGTCCCTGCGTTTGCCTAAGCAGGTGCTTAGTGCAATGAGTTATCTCACAGGCCCTTATCCTGGTATATTTAAATAAAGGGAAAACTTCTGATTTTCTCCTCTTCCAGTGGTATTTTGCATTATTCTACTTGCTTATTTTTGGAAAGCTGGTAAGCTTATTTGCTCATGGTCTTCTTCATGCCTGATTACATGTTCATTCCCTCAAGTCAGGGACATGTCCCTTTCCTGAATAGAGGGGGAGGCACACTTCATGGCCTGTACGTATCGGCACGAGGATGAATGTGTCCGTAGGTCCGGAAGCGTTCTGCCTGCTTCACTGGCAGTCACTTGGGGATGATCGCTGCTCCGAAATTTCGGTTTCCTCTTCTGTAAAACCAGAGATTCCTGAGTTGGTAAGTGATCACTTCACCTAACAACTTTATGAAATTCCCTCTTCCAAGATGTGTTCCTTAACTAGCTTCTAATTCTGGGTCCATTCAATATGCGCACTGAAATGTTATTTTGTGTTAGTTTGCTTAGCCAGCATCAGGTCCCTGAGACACGAACCAGTGGGTCTTGGAGAAGAAGAAAACGTTGACTCGTCTGAAAATCTTTAAACTCTCAGGTTGTCTTTTAAGAGCGAAGCAGTTTTTAAATGCAGTTTAAAAATGTGATGTAACATGAATCCTTATATTGAATATATTAATACTTTACATAGTAAAATATGCAATGCAATACAGCCATATTACATTGACTAAAAATGTCAATCTCTTCAACAAAAATTCTGTTTCAGTATTTAGTGAATGTCAGTTATGTGTACCTAAGAGAATTTTCAGTTTACTATCTCCTCTCGTGTGACAAAACCCCTGTATGATGGGCTCATTATGGGGGTACTACGTGTCCACTTTTACTTTTTTTTTTTTTTATGGATTTTAGGGAAGGGTCTACAGGGTGTTCAGGGTCTCACTACTAGATTGGACTCATAGTGCTCCTCCTGTTTACAGCCTCCCAAGAGCTGGGATTACAGGCGCGTACCACCACGCCCAGTTGTCATCTCAGCACACCTCAGGGGCGGGACCGGAGAACAAACCCCTGACCCCTGTGCCTGCTTGCAGGCGCTTTAATCCACTGAGCTACTTGGCCAGCCCTAATGTCCACTTTTACTGAGCCTGAGCTTAGCCAGGAAACCAAGAGGCCATTAGCAGGTGCAGTGCAGTGGAGGCTTGGTGCATTATAGCACACCCAGCCTTGCCTTTCTGAACAGAGCCAGAGGACTGTCACAAAGCCTAAGTGGCCACACACTCAGTCTACCAAGGAGGACAACTACAAGCCCGGAGCACAGCCCCAGAGCCCCCAGGTGGTACCCAGCACCGATCCTCCATGCTGCGAGTGGAGACAGATTTGGTCTTGCAGGCAGCCCTTAGTGGGTGACACCTCTTGTAGCCAAGAGGTAGGATCCATCCACAGAATCATGAGCAAAACAAATCTGCTGCTATTCTACGCCACTTCAGGCCGTCCTATTATTCACCCCGACACCCTCCACAGGGCATGCTGTCCCATCTTCCACAGAAAGAGCCAAGGCTCAGAAAGGACAAATTACCAAGCTCACTGCATTTGCATTTTGAATTGAATTTGCCGCCTTCCTTAGAGAATAGCAAGTTCCATTTCAAAGCCATTTGTCTACAGCTTCAACCAAAGACGCCTCGTATGTGAGCTAGGACCCTTTCTCACCGCCTAAGCTGTAGGTGATTGGAAGCAGTTGTCAACTGACTCAGAAGCGGCCAAGTGATCAATTGAACACCAACCTCCTGCGTGGCTTGGGATGGCACTCAAACCTGAATGAAGCCCATTGCATTCCTTTCCTCAAGAATTTTAACTGAAAATACTGACTGACAAAGGCACCTGTGCAGCAGACACTGAAGCCAACATGTGCGAAGCAGAAATGCGGCCCCGCACTGCTCTGCGAAGCCATGAGAAAGCTCACGACAAGGTAACAGAGCAAGGACAAAGCAAGAGAAGCATGGGGGAATGCAGGTGAGCACGCATTGGTGGGTACCCGGAGGCAGGGAGAAGGCAACACAGGGGAGAAGTGTCACGTATCGCACCTGATATCCCCCTTGGCTACCTCATTTCCTGATGCCTTCCCATGTATTAATTTCCGAAATTATTGTCTTTTAATAAATCCATCTTTTCTCAAAGTAATTGGAGTCATTTTCTATTCCCTGTAACCCCAGGGCCCAAAATGAAGACAATTTGTAAGAGAAAATAATTTCCTGCTGGGAAAAAATCAATCTAGGAATGATTTAGATTTTTTTTCAGTTGCTTTTCACAAATATTTAATATCTAATAAGAAGACTGCTCATATTTTTAGGTTAAGACAACCAAGCAGGTCAGGGGGAACTCTGAGAAAAAAATATTTCTCATAGCACCCTTCTACACAGCATAACTTCCTTCATGCATCACACACCAATTTGAGTATATTGCATTATGAGATTTCAACGATGTTGGGCTTAGAAACTAGGAATTCTATGTCTTCTTCAGATTCTTGCATTCAACAACTGCCAGTTTCACCCAGGGTTTTGGGGGAGTTTTTTCTTTTTTTTCCCTGAACTCAGGACCCCGCACTTGCCAGGCAAGCGCTTATTCTACTGAGCCATCTCCCCCACCCCTTTTGACCCAGTTTTCCAGGTTCCCGAGTGTGCACACATGCAGAACAACTCACTACCAAAGCTTTTTAACAGCTATGAGTACTTACACGAAATTGCACGAGTTTAAAAAGGAAAATGAATAAATTTATCGAGAGTGAAGAGGAAAGCCCAGTGCTCCCAGAGGTTGATCCTGAAAATAACTTTTAAAAATTTCAAGCCTGACTTTGATTAGAAGATTTAAACCCTTAGAATAATTTACTCTGGTTTTTCTTTGTCAGATTTATGAAGTCCTCTCCTTTAAAAAATGTGTATATTGCTGGATGATTGTAAAATTTAATAGCAAACAGGCTATGCACTTAGGAATAGACTAAGCACAATTAGCACTCACATTCCTCCCACTCCTATAAATAACTTAATTTCCTTTCCATGTCTGCAAATTTCATTATAGTGGTGGAAAAAAGGGAGGTGGAAGAAGCAAAAAAAAAAAAAAAAAAAAAAAAAAGAAAAGAAAAGCATTCTGATTTTTCTTTTATTGCAAAGTTCAGATCCAATCATTCAGTCAGGGTCTTTGTGAGGTTTAGGAATGGAGGGGATCAGAGTTAAGATAACTCTAGCACTAAGTCATAGCCACAAGCTTTGGAAGGAAAGGTTTCTCCAAATGGCTTCGGAATTCACCTGCACACATGCGCGTGAGCGCACGCACACACACACGCACGCATGTGCACACACACACACACACACTGGCCCTTCAAGCAAGTAACCTGCTTCATGGCATTTTGTTTCAAGATGAGCTTCAGTGACCTCAGTAAGGAAGGATTTCTATTCCACCCATAGTTTTGGTATATTTTGGAGATGCTAGCCAAGTTAGCTATTATTGTTAATCATACCTGGGAGAAGGGTAAAGGCTCTATTTATTAGAAGTCAAAGATGAGTGTTTTAGAGAGATAGACATTAGGAAAAAGTAAAATTCCAGACACATGAGACGCACAAGTCTCTTCAGAGACTCTCAAGCCCTCCTTCCTATTTCTTTCTAAGGAAAAAAAATATATGCTTGAACATATTTGGTAGATGGAGGATTTGGTTATATTTTTTGTACTATACCAGAAAGATCTGTTTTTATTATAATCTCATATTGCAAAGCTCTTGTGGATAGGAGATTTTGGTCTAGAAAACAACCCAATTTAAAATATAGGCAAAGGACTTGACATTTCTCTAAAAAAGATTTGCAAATGGCAGTGAGTGTCTGAAAAGGCTATCCACATCATTAATTGTTAGAGAAATGAAAAGGAAAACCACAGTGAGGTGCCAGCTCTGGCCATTAGGATGGCTAACAAAAGAAAGGATACCATGCCAGCCTCACCCCCGGGGCACGCTGAGATGGCAATTGAGACTGGGCGTCGTGGGGCGCACCTGTAATCCCAGCTCTTGGGAGGCTGTACACAGGCAGGTCAATATGAGACAGATCTAGTAGTGAGACCCTGAACACCCTGTAGACCCTTCCCTAAAATAAAGAAAGGAAAAGAAAAGGATAAAACCCAACAATATCAACTGTTGGGGAGAATGCGCCAAACCTTGCTCACTGTCAGTGGACGTGTAAAATGATGCAGCTGTTGCAGAAAATGGAACAGTGGCATTTCAGAAAGTAAAGAGAATGTGCTCTATTAAACCAATGCTGGAAATATATCTCAAAAGAATTGAAAGCAGTATTTTATTTTTTTAATTTAATTTATTTTATTTTTTACTGTATTTAGTACAGGGTCCCACTACACAGATTGGACTCATACTGATCCTGCTGTGTTCAGCCTCCCAAGCACTGCGATTACAAGCACACGGCACCAAGTCCAATCCCTGAGCCTGCCGTGCTGGCCTCACCCCCAGCGTGTGCTGAGATGGCAATTGAGACTGAGCATGGTGGCACATGCCTGTAATCCCAGCTCTTGGGAGGCTGTAAACAGGTGGATCACTATGAGTCTGATCTAGTAGTGAGACCCTGAACACCCTGCAGACCCTTCCCTAA
>NW_004524609.1:8930068-8939169 GCF_000260255.1 Octodon degus | reverse complement strand
ATGACCCGTGCTTGGGAATACCACGGCCTTGTACATCATTATGATGGCCCTGAAAAAGTATTCATCATCATTGGTAATTCAAGAGATGCGAATGGAAACAATGCTGAGATACCATCTTCTGCCAGAAAGACTGGCTGTCATCAAGAAGTCAACGAATACCAAATGCTGGAGACACTGTGGGGAAAAAGGAACGCTTCTCCAGTGTTGGTGGGACTTCAGGGTGGTACAATATGGAAATCAGTATGGAGATTCCTCAAAAAGCTAGGATTGGAGGCCCCATGTAAGTCCCATTTAGTCCCCTCCTAGGTATTTTTCCAAAATAACTGAAGTCATCATACCACAGTGATAATACGTGCACCCGTGTTTATAGCAGCACAATTTGTCGTAGCTAAAACTTGAAATCAACCCAGATGCCAATCAACTGCAGAATGGATAAAAAGGATATGGTATTTTGACACAATGGAGTATTATTCAGCTATAAAAAAAGATAAATTTGAGGCTTTTGTAGATAAATAGATGCAGTGAGAGACTAACTTGTAAGCGAAATAAATCAAGTCCACATGTGCAAACAGTGTCTTATGTCGTTAGTATGAGAACCTAAAAGAGTAATTAAGATCTAAAAGGTACAACAGATACTGTGAAAAGGAACACAATTATTCAATAGGAAGGAAAAACTGGGATGAGGAGAAGGACAAATGAAAGAAGGGAAAAGATACATTTAGGTATATATGCAAGATAGTTTGGATAATTGAATTGTCAATTTCTGCTGGTCTTTTGAAAGTAGCATTTAATGCCTAAAATCTTTTTTTTTTTTTTTTTTGCTCTGATTTTATTTGCTCTTTTGAATGTCTTACAACTTCTTTGTTATTGGGTTTTTTTTTTTATTCTTTAAATGAATTCTACACATTTATATCTGGCAATCTGAACAACTGATTTGAAGATAGCATCATGTAATACAGCAACCAGTGTTGAATTCCTATTACTCTGATTAGTGAAATCTTGCATCATTTCTAACGCTGTTTTTTTCTATCACTATTTTATATACTTTAAAAATTTTTTAAAAAGAAATAGTCTTCATATTCTCAGCTGATACTAGCCTGACTTGAATGCTCAGAATGCTTTATTTGAGATGTCGATCTCAGCATGAATGTTGGTTCTTATTTAAATAAAGTTAAATATTCTCGGAAAAAAAAAGATAAACAATGTGGTTTGGAATTCAATGCCTGTGTCAGAATCTTCCTTTGAGTACAGGCAGGATCTTTGGCTTGCTTCTAAGTGAAAGAATGTCGCAAAAATGATATTATCGTATCCCGTTGTATGGTAACTCCCGTCTCGCCTGCAGGCTCTTTCGCTTGCTGGCTTTGATGAAAGAAGTACTGGGGTACGCATCTGAGAAGGTCTCCTTCCCCGGAGCATCTTCCTGTGAGATCCTAGTGCAGCACACACCTTTATCCCAGACTCCTATAATCAAAGATCCTTGACGTTGACAGTTCAGTTAAGTCTTGCTAGTATTCCCAACCCTGAGAAGGAATGAGACAATCCGTGTGTATCGTTGGAAGACTCTAAGTTTATGGTAATGTATTATAACATCAGACTAACTGGTCCATGCTGTATTCTTCCTTGTAGATGAGTTTCAGTTTGTATGTACACCTAGAATTTGCTTTATGACCCGTGCTTGGGAATACCACGGCCTTGTACCTTCTTTCATCTTTACCTCTCATTCTAGTATTACTTCTCAAAGGCCATCCCACTGATCCCTGGGTCTCATGTTCTACCGTTAAGAGCAAGCAACCCAGTCACTCTGCCAAACAGGTGTCTGCATCAGAGCTGTAGATGAGGCCAGGGCTCATATTGCCTTCCTGGTGTAAGAACCTGAAAAAATAAATAAAATCTGAAAGGTACAATAGATACTGTGAAAGGGAAAGACTCTGTTTGAAGGGAAGGAATAGCTGGGGTAAGGGAAAGGACAAAAGAAAGGAGGGCAAAAGGTGTATTTATATGCATAGTCAGGATAGCTTGAAGAATTGTACTGCTGCTCTACTGAAAAGATGAGTTAACGCTTACACTTTTTCTTCTCCTTTTTAATTTTATATTTTTTATAAATGCTGTATGTTTATGCCTGTTAATCTAAAGAAATAATTTGAAGATAGCATTATGCACTACAAAACCCATTGCTGAATTCCTATTATTTTGTTCAGTGAAATTCTGTATCATTTCTATTTTTTTTTAACCCTTTTTTTTTTTTTTTTAAAAAAATAATTTAGGGCTGGCCAAATAGCTCAGCGGATTAAAGCTCCTGCAAGCAGGCACAGGAGCTGAAGTTTGATCCTGCTGTGCTGGTCCCTCCCCTGGGGTGCGCTGAGATGGCAATTGAGACTGGATGTGGTGGCGTGTGCCTGTGATCCCAGCTCTTGAGAGGCTGTAAACAGGCAAATCACTAGGAGTCCAATCTAGTAGTGAGACCCTAAGTACCCTGTACACCCTTCCCTAATATACAAATAATAATAATAACAACAACAACAATAATAATTTTCAAAAGACACAAGAAAACTGGGGATGGTCCTGATGCCAACACTACAATGTTTCAAAGACAGTATATCAATCTTTATTCTGTTTTCCATTTTTTCCCTTTTTGAAATGAAATTAAAGGTCAGAGTTTTATTCAGGTTGCCCTGAGACTTCAGAATTCTTTTAGACTGATGGAAGAAGTAGTATAAATGATAGCAACATTCACATTATGTAAGCTTTGCAACTAAAGAAATAAAATGACAGGAACAATATGCACATTAATCTTACAACTTAAACCCAAAACTGTTGGCATTTCCCACTATAATGACATTGACAAGTGTCTGAAATTAAGTTTGTACCCAACGTTTTACTGAATGGTAATATATTCTCAATGTGATCAACTTCCATTTCAACTAGAATAATTGTTTTTAATATTTAGCCAAGGCCATATTTTTCTAACTATAAATACCAAAAAGAAAATAAAACCCAAACCCTATATCACTCATTTTTTTTCTTTGTATGTATTTTGATTAGCTGCCTGGACATTTCTTTGAAATAAAGCTGTATGTCTAAAGTAAAGGTGGAATAGATCCTTTTATCTCTAAAAAGCATGGCTATTTTGCAATCAACAAAGTATCAGGGAGATATTTTGCAAATGTAACTGATATGAGGGAGAACTAAAATGCATGGGACCTTTTAGGTTTTCCTAAGTGCCTTACAAAATACTCTTGAAGCTGGGCACATTAGTACACAGGCATGCTTTCATTAAATCAGAAAGGAAACTGTTAAATTCTTTGGTGTTTCCAAACACAGAGCAGACTTCTATCTCTTCTCCAAAAGAGTTGCATAATTAATAAAATTCATATCATTCAACCAACTCTTCTCTTTTTGCTTACAAAAGTCAAGCTTTATTTTCCTCTTCTCCCTTTGAAGAAAGATGCCTATGATAGATGGCAGATGACAGTCCAGAAATTTGACAAACAATGACAAGCATACGCCCTATAAGCAGCTGGGAGTTGGCTTTGGTTCTGTCTCCTGCGCACATCTTCTAGTGCAATGCAGCCAGTGGAAAGAAACTGTCACTGTGAAGCATGCCACCCATCCAAAGAACATTTGCATTGGGTGCAATGGACACAGAGAGGCAGCCAGTGGAGGTCACTTGGGATACAGAACAGGATGACAGGTGGAATGACTTTGACAAACTGTTGGTCAAAGCCTCTTTTCAGGCATGTTATGTTTAAGTTCAACCGTTTTACATTTATACCGCACTGAGCCAGGCTGGGATGAACATCCATGGTAGTGTGGGTCACTCAGTGCCTAGGATGGGCACACCTCTGAGCAAAGATGGAGCCCATGTAAGGGTGCATGCAGTGGTCTCCCGCGTCTGTTCTCACTAGCTCTGTCCCAGACAGCGAGTGGCTGCCCTCACTGTCTTGGCTCCACCAGCCTCCTTGCTTGGTCTCCATGTGGCTTCACTGGGGGCTGCTGCTTACCCACGGTGGCAGGTGGGATGAAACACATCTGTGTTTGCTTTTCCCTTCCCACAATGAGTGGTCTTTTGCAGCCTGAGAAGAGACAGAACCTCCAATCTGAAGGTTCCCACCTATGATCTCATTATTGGTAATTAATGCATCATCTCATAAACCAGTGGCCCGATGCACCCAGGCCCATAGCCCTGAGACTCTCATAGATTTCTACCTACACCGTTTAGCTGAATCTCAGCTTTCCTTGTTGGCTATGGTTTTTCTTTCGTTACTGTTCCTGAGTAACTGTTATACTATGAAAAGGGTATTTTTAGCCTATGTCTCTGTTTGAGAGAAGAGGAAACACCGTCTTACATTCCAAAAACCATGAATTTAGCACCAGATTAATATTAATTCGAGTGTTTACTTAAAATTCAGATTCCCTGGCCTCATCTCAGAGGAGTTAGATTTACTCCATGTGGGTTTGAAACCCAAAACTCTATATGTAATCAGAAAATTTCAGGTGATTCTATTGTTTACAGGCCATGGACCTATGCTACGGATTTGGCATTTGGAAACCCTCCAAAACCATTGGATTCTTATAGAAATATAATATCCTTGAATTTTGAAAGTCTGTGGTTTTGGAGAGATCCCCTGTTTATTGTATCTTGATTCTACTATATCAGATGAAGTCAGTCTATTGGTATCTTTAAAAAATGTTGACATCTAACCCTCTTCCTTTTGACCTCTCTCCTCTACAATACATGCTTTCTCCCCTCTTTCCACATTTTTTGCTGTTTTGCTACTCCTTGTCTGATATTTCAAAATTTCTTATATAATGCCCATGAAGAAGTGATGGGGCCACTTTTGCTACAGTCACCCAGTCGTTTGGCTCACTGCTGTCTTAGATGCCTATTGTGAGAAAAGGCATTGTCAGGAGCACTGAGATGTAGCCTTAGAATCCATTGTCAGGCCTTACAAAAGGCTCCCCATAGCTGTGTTTGAGCTTTCCAACATGCTGCCCTCTGAGTTGGAGTCAATTGAAAGTCAGGAAGTTATTCAAGCTGATGACCCATAGAATTCGATTGCCAGACTTCCCAGTGGAGTTCACTCACACAAAGATGCCCAGAACAAGAATTCAGTCTAGAGGCTTGCTAGTAGACATTAACAAGAGCAAGCTAGCCCACACAGTCATTAGATGGAAGGTCAGAATCTACTTGAAGTTATGAAAAAATTGGATGAGAGAGAAGCTTGACTAAGATTCTATGGGTCAATTGGATCAGCTTCATTGAGCAATACTAGAGGGGAGAAGAGAAGAACACCATGCTGTAGGGGGCACCATGTGAGAAGTCTGCATTGGCTACATGCGTGTAATCCTCATGCAGCTCTTGAGAAGTCAATGTTTTTGCCCTTTTTTGGTAGATGAGGAATCTCAGATTCAAAGACATTAATAATTCACTTAGACTCACGCATTTACTAAACAAAACTGACTGTCTTCAAATTCAGAACCTCTTTGGTTACCTGTCATGGTTCTTCCTATTTCTCAAAGATTCTGGTCTTGTGGTTACCATAAAGTATTAACGTATAAAGATCAGGGTCGGGAAAGTTAACTTGGGAGGGTTAACAAGTATGACCGTGTCAATCTGAATAAGAAACGTTCATCTAAATTGGTTCGGCATAGTTCTGGGTGTGGCTGAGGGGATTTACTGAAGACAGAAAACTCCTGATTCCCTCTCCCCTCCCCCCAGATAAGCTCATCACTTGGACAGTATAAAAGGGAACTGAAGAAGGGATGCTCACTTCTGTTTTTTTGAGGGGAGCTGCAGTCTTCACCTTCACTTTGGATGTTGTCCCTGGCTCCCAGCACAGACTCTTCAGCCTCCAGCACAAACTCTGAGCCCTCCATTTCAGACCCTTTCTGATAGAGACTCTCACAGGACACTACAGGGAGCTGCATACCTTTGACTGTATCCTTCATGTCTCTGGAGCATGGAGAGATGTTTGTACTCTTTCAAACCTGACTCTGCAGGCAACAGCTGTAAACCAATCTTGTAAATTCTTATTCACGTGTATATTTTATATTAAGTCTGTTTCTCTAGTAATCAGTCATTATACAAGGAAAATTCTCTTGTTTGCATATTGTGATGATTTGTGTCTAGTTGTCCCCCTAAAGCCTCATGTAGTTTTGGGGAAGACTTCTAGAGTCTGTGATGAATTTATGATCCAACGCTGGGACTATGGGTGTGAGTGTTACACTTGCCCTGGGGCAGATAGCCTGGAGGCAGTACAAGGAAGGGAGATTCTCTGTCTCTCTGTCTCTCTGTCTCTCTGTCTCTCTGTCTCTCTCTCTCTGTGTCTCTGTCTATCTCTGTCTCTCTGTCTGACCGTCTGTCTCTGTCTCTCTGTCTTTCTCTCTGTGTATCTCTGTCTATCTCTGTCTGCCTATCTGTCTCTGTCTCTCTCTCTCTCTCTCTCTCTCTCTCTCTCTCTCTCTCTCTCTTTTCCCATCTGCTTCTGCTCCTGCCATTTTTCTCTGTTTTGCTATTTGCTACCACCATAAATGACCAATCTGTGCCATGTGCCACCCTGCCTTGAAACCATCTGAGTATGGACTGAAACCTCTGCTAACCGTGAGATAACTAAATCTTTCCTTCCTTGATTTTGGGTGTGAGTTATTTTTGTCCCAGCAATGAGAGAAAAGTAATTGAGACACATCTACTTGTTTCTGAAGACATTTTTACTTTATGTTACATCATAAAACTATGGTGTTAGAAGAGATCTTACAAGCTATCCGATTATTATATTCCTATTTCAGAGGGAGCCATCCCTAGAACACAGTTCCTCTTCTGTGAACTACAGTACATTATTTGCTGCTCTCCTTTTTCTGCAAAGACCATTCTATGCATTTAAAAATCCATCAAAAATAAAAATTCACTTATGTAAGATAGTACTCCAAATACTTGCTGTTGACCCACATGAAAGTAGCCTAAGACCTGTGTTAGTCACCTTATCCAATTCTGGGATACAACACCACATGCCCACAGTTTAAAAAGGGAGAGGTATACTCTGACTCATAATTTCCGATAATTCATTCTATGGTCAGTAGGCTCAATCAAAGGCAGAAACACCACAATAGAAGAACATGATGGAGCAACATGCCTCATTCCTGGCAACCAGGAAGCAAAGCAGAACAGGGCCAGAAAACAGGGGACGCATATAGCAGCCACGCGCACACCTCCAAGGCTCGCGCAGACACAGCCCCAAGTGTGATCTCCCCATCGCCTGTCTGTGTGCGTCTCGAGCCAATCAAGTTCACCCAATCAGCCTGAACCACTGCAGACCTTTGTAAACCGGTCGGATTGCAGCTAATGTAACAGAGTACCTGCAATAGTCAAGTTGAAGGGAGGGAAGGTTCATTTCGGCCACAATTTCAGAAGCTTCAGGACACAGTCCTTGGCTCCATTGTTTCAGCGCCTGTAGGCAAGCAGAACATCATGGCCAGAAACAGTGTGGTGGAAGAAAGGAAAATGGTTCAGCTAGTGGCAGCCAGGAACTACAGAGAGGGATTAAGAATGGAAAGAAAGACACAGATACACCTTCAGAGCCACACCACCAATAACCTAACTTCCTTCCACTAGATCTCACCTCTTAAAGGTTCCAACAATGGTGCCACAAGCGGGCACCAAGCGTTAGCTGCATCTCCATGGGGCACACTCAGAATCCAAGTTATAGCAGCTCTGAAACAGATACTCCTCAACCCCAAGCTGTCAAGCAACACAACCTTATCCATAGGTGCCTGTTCCCACTGGCATAAGCTAGAATTGATATAAATTCTGTTACTTCCTTTTAGTGTATTGGCACAAAGATGTCTCTATCAAAGTTCACAAGAAACTGTACGAATCTCTGACTTTAAAGAAATTTCATGCTTACGTACATGAATATTGCTGAGGTCAATAAAAAATGAATGGTTCCTGTGCCCCGTAGCTCTCCACCTCCAAGCACCTGAAAGGTGAGAGAGAAAGAAATCAAACGATTCTCAACCACTTATACCCACTCAATCCATGAGGTTTGTAAGCTGTTTACTTTGGGACAGATATAGCAGTAATAGATGTCTGTAAATTATCGATTCCTCTTTCTATATCAAGAATCCCTGAGTAGAGAAAGATTGAAATATATTAAGGGGGAGAAAAAAAAAGAAGAGGGGCAGAGAATATCGCTCAGTGACATAAGCACCTGCCTGGAAGGTGCAAAGTTCCAAGTTTGATGGCTAGTACCAAAAAAAAAAAAAAAAAGGAAGAAAGAAAGAAAGAAAGAAAGAAAGAAAGAAAGAAAGAAAGAAAGAAAGAAGAGATTGAAGGTTGAGGAGTGAGAAAGTAGATGAAAGAGACATAAGAAACAGAGAGGGGGAGAGTAAAGGACAGAGAGAGAAACAACAAGAGGGAGAGGTAAAAAGGAAAGAGAGGAAGAGAGAGAGAGAGAGACTGATACAAAGAGAAGGGAGGGAAGGAAATAGCAATGGAAGGAAGGGAGAAAGAAGGGGGACACAGGTTGGCAAATGTACCTCATAAAGTGAAAAAGAAAAAAAATCACACTTCTTTATGTCTCTAAAAGCACTGATTGAAAATGGCTGATATGCAAATCAGCTGGCTGTTTTGTCTCCATGATCTTAAACATTACTGGCTTTACTTTTTTTAGAATATATTTTAAGCTGATTACTGATGCTGGCACCATGGAGACACATATCGCTTGCAAAAGGCACACCACGCTTGAGCACCTGCAGAAGACCGAGAGCCATGGCAATTTCCCGAAGGTGACCAAGACACTGCGCACCACATGGGGTCCTCATCTTGAGGAATTAACACCTCTTAAACATTTCTCTGAGGATTTGCCAGATAGCTCAGTGGACTAAAGCACTGCTTCTGGGGCCGGGGAGATGGCTTAGTGGAATAAGTGCTTCCCTGGCAAGCACAAGGGCCTGAGTTCAATCCCCGGTTCCGCCAAAAAAAAAAGAAAGAAAGAAGAAAGAAGAAGAAAGAAGAAGAAAGAAGAAGAAGAAGAAGAAGAAGAAGAAGAAGAAGAAGAAGAAGAAGAAGAAGAAGAAGAAGAAGAAGAAGAAGAAGAAGAAGAAGA
>NW_004524609.1:8913239-8929968 GCF_000260255.1 Octodon degus | reverse complement strand
AGAAGAAGAAGAAGAAGAAAGAAAGAAAGAAAGAAAGAAAGAAAGAAAGAAAGAAAGAAAGAAAGAAAGAAAGAAAGAAAGAAAGAAAGAAAGAAAGACACTGCTTAGGCAGGTGCAGGGACCAGGGTTCAATCCCTGGCCTGCCATTCTGACCCCTCCCCTGGAGCATGCTGAGACAATAACTGAGATTGGGTGCAGTGGCATGTGCCTGTAATCCCAGCGCTTGGGAGGCTGAAAACAGGAGGATCACTACAAATCCCATCTGCGTAATGAGACACTGTAGACCCTGTACTAAATACATTTTTTAAAAAAAATTTCTCTATGCTGGAAATATCCAGGAAATACTAATGGAAAATATCTGAGATTTAATAATCTAAACCCCCAAATCTACTATCTGCTCTTTCAACAAATAA
This sequence comes from Octodon degus, assembly GCF_000260255.1. Lineage (NCBI taxonomy): Eukaryota > Metazoa > Chordata > Mammalia > Rodentia > Octodontidae > Octodon > Octodon degus. Next base: position 8,929,555 of record NW_004524609.1, on the reverse strand, counting down.
GTATGGAACAAAAGGAAGCTATTTAAATCCTCCTCCTCTTCCATAAAATTGGAATTACTTCTACCTTATTCATTCTCTTTGGATTGTTGTAGGTTAAAATATTGTACTATATTTATATTATAGTATAAAATATTATACTATAAATTTAAAATGACTTTAGAAAAATATCTTAGAAGTTTAAACTTATGCTTTATAAAAGCACTTTATAATGAAAATACTTTTTTTTTTAATATGGGGGCCTCAATATGTTGCCCAGGCTGATTTTGAATTTAGCATCCTCCTGGTTCAGTCTTCCAGTTAGCTGGGATTGTAGGAACACACCACATTTGCTCCTGAAATGTTATATTTTTAAAGCCTCTTATGCCAGTGTTCCTTTGAAAGAATGGAGTGCGGTCCAGTGCAGACAATCCATGAGGGATCAGAACCACCTTTTTAGTGATTCCTCATTGCAGTTGGTGTCAGAGTTGAAGCATGCCCCACCTTCCTGACTTCTGTTCTGGGTCTCTGACTTGGTCGTGCACATGCCCTACCAGCAGCATAGACACTGGAGCGTTAATTTTACATTAGATGGCCAAGCCAGATAGTACCACTTTCTCTATATCACTGTAGGGTGACATAAAATAACTATGCAATCACGGCCATATGCAAACTGCTGAATATTTAAAGTTTTATTTTAAATATTCATAAGATGATGATAATGCATGGGTCCTTACACTTGGGTGTTAATGTTTGTGGGCTTGAGTGAACTTTGAAAACAATGTGGCAGGCAAACATGAAAAATTAGGAGGGCTATAGACAGAGTTCTCATTTCTAAAACACAGATGTCTGCTCCGAGTTTTTTGTAATCCTTTCATGCAGCAGTTCTCCAAATTAGTATTAAATTTTTATCACTTAATGACATTTAAATTTTCTCTGTAAGATTAACGTCATCTCTACTACTCCACATGATAAAGTCCTAAACATCTATTTGTCAGGTGATTAGCCTTACAAAAGTAATTAGCATCATGGTGAACCACATTCAATGGTGACAAAGAAAAACAAGATGTCTCTGTTGCCCTTGATCCCCACCCACCAACACTTTCTCTAAACCAGTCCTAGAGCTGCACGGGTCCTCCTGGTGACAGCAGTTTCAGGGCCCATCACAGGCAGTCTTCTCCATCAAGTCTAAGCTTCGGGCTCCTCCGTTAGCCAGCTGAAACTGATGCCCAGGCCTAACCACCCCTGCTTTCCACAGAATTCTGTAAAGTGCTGATGGAGCAGGAAATAGCTATAAAAGTTCCCCTGAAATCCTCTAGGGATGTCCTGTAACATTTTCCATGGAAATGTCATAAAATATTCCACACAATGAGCTTCAGTTAAAGGAACATTTGTCAACTTGCTTTACCTTCTTAAAGGTGACCTCTTTTTCATTCAATATGCGTCATCTTAAAGAAGAGTTTTGTTGCTTAAGAAATTACATAGCCATCATTACCACCATGGAATTCTGATTGACAGAAAGCTAATAATGGCAAGATTAAATTTAATGGAAGCCCAAGTAAGAAGCTATAAATAGGAGCAGAGTTCGTACAGTGAGGGAAGAGAGTAATTTTTTTTTTTTAGTAAAACCAAAGTCCTGCAATTTCATGTATCCATTTTCCATTTTCAGAAAATATAAAAGTTGCCTAAGAATAGAAGCTTTCACTGTTAACCCCAGAGAATTCCCATGAATTGAAATGAATTCCCAAGCTCCTTATCTGACACCAGAAAAAGGTAGGCTGCAAATCAGCTCAGATTTTCCAAAGCAGCGACTAATGTCCCCACATAGCTATCGCAGGCTAGGAATGGAAAGCAGGTGTGCCAGTGAGGTTTCCTGCCTCTCAGTCCCCAGGTGGCTTATCTACACTCTGCTCCAGACAGCGTTCTCTGCAAACTTTATGTGCCGTGATTTTCCACTGAGAAGCTGAAAGTGGTGATAGCCCCCGAAATGCTGGACTAGTGCACCACACTGCTCCTCAGGGAAGTTGGGATGCCTTTTCATTCCTTTCCATTTTACCACGAAGTATCTGCCATCCGCAGACCTCACAGCCCAGCTTCATTCTGTCCAACAATACCCTAAATCTAAAGCACCCTTGTCTGCACTTATTGATCAGGAGTTTCTGCTCAAACTCCTTGGTTACTTTGGTGGCCTGGAAGTTTTCTTGATGTTCTTCTGTTGAGCTCTGCTCAAAGGGGATGATATAAATCAACAAATTCATCTAGTTTTGAAGAGATTGTTAAAGTTCAGAGAGACCAGAGTGACAAGCTCTGAAATGAAAGCTAGCCAATAACAAAAGAAGGATACAAGCCTTAAACTCTGCAGTTGGACATTAGAAAGAGTGATCACTGAGATAGACACAAAAGAAAGGAATGGATAACATCACTTAGAACGGAATGCTGCTGACAGCAGACCTGGGAAAAAAAATAAACACCAAGACCTAGTATGGAAAGCAGGTCGTCTGAGAATGAAGTCAACAAGGAGATCAATAAGTCATCTCAGACTACCAAAGCTCATGTGGATAGAATCCTTGAGCTGATGGACCACTTCCTTCATTCGCCTGAATCTGGGCAACGCTCCAGGACCACCCACCCTCTCTTGTTCTAAGGCCTAATAGTGCTCAAGCAGACATAAGAAAAACAAAGCCCCTGAGCCCGCCTTGGAAAATTCCAACGTGCCAAGCCAAGACACAAGGGTGCCACGCTCCCCAGCATGAGCTGTGTAATCTTCTTTACTTGAATCTCATTGTAGATTCATGCACACAAGGTACATCTCATACATCCAATTATAACAGTGAATTATGGGGAAGGACATGTGTGATAGACACAACTGGAAAGACCCAGAATCCTATCAATTGAGCTGTGAGTTATGGTCAGTAGTGGGCCCAATAAGAGACACCCTAGACCTGAGATAACATGTTAGATTCCAAAAACCAGTGCTCTGAGCTCTTGTGCCACTTGTTTTTATTATCATTGTGAACCTTCTCAGTCTGTGAGTACCATGACTTCATTCAACTTCATTAAACTATGCTGTTTCTTATATTCTTCAGTTGACCTCTGTAGTAAAGGGGATGATGCAACTCAGAGAATTCCTTGAGTTGTGAAGAGAATTTTAAATTGCATGAGTCACATCCAGTTCTTTGTTCACTACACACAGGAATTTCGCAGCTTCATCACCCACTACAAAAAGTATATGAAAAAGTTTAGAGCAAGATAGGTAAAATTAATGAGAAAAGTGGGCTCAAAAGTCATGATGAGTATACAGCTTCTGAGGCAGGTTTGTGAGGGTGGTGAGTTCATCTCACTCCAACAAAAAGCCAGAAGCTTAATTGTGTTGCTCTTCACTTGTAGCATCAGAAGTCCTGCTTTATAGCGGTGATCTAAAACAGGGCTCAGAAATACAAAGAAAACAGTGGATTTAAGGATTAGGAGGTGGCAGCGGACAAACTAAATGAGCAAATCTGTTTTCCAAATGGCTGGTCAAGATGAAACAGAAAACATGGTCGGTGGAACACCTGAAAATGCCGTTTCTCTGTAAGTTGGATGAGGGCACATGACATTGTCTGGCTAACGGAGCAGGTTTGCAGGGGCTGGCACATGCTCTGTGGTGCTAGCAGAGCCCCAGACCCACACTCCAGGGGCAGGTCCTTCCCTGAGGTCAACTCACTTCATTTTTGCACTCGTCTGCTTGTGAGATGAAAATTTAAATGCACTAATTTAGGGCCAGCTTGATAGCTCAGCTGACTAAAGCACCTACTTAGATGGAACGCAACAGTCGGGGTTCAAGCCACGGTGTCCAGTGCTGGCCCCGCCCCCGGGGTGCACCGAGATGGTGATTGAGACTAGGTTTGGTGTCGCATGCCTGTAATCCCAGAGCTTGGGAGGCTGAAAACAGGTGAATCACTGAGTCCAACCTACATAATGAGACCCTGTAGACCGTGTCCTAAATACAGAAAAAAAATTTTAAAAGATAAATGCATTAATTGATATACAAAGGGCCTCAGAAAGTGAATGAGTGACTAGTTCATGAAAACTATAAATCTGATCAACAGTTATCCAAAGAACATGCATTAGGCTGACTGGCACACATAAAATATTAACAACAGTGGCCAATATCTGGTCTGAATGCTTCTTGAAACCATAGCAACCATCTGAACAAGGATGGCCTTGCTAGTGCATCGGGGGTACTTAAAAGCCATGTACCAGCTTTTTCTCACCGATACTGCCTTCAAATCCTGCCAATATTTACCACTGCAACTTTTCTTTTTTGCATTGTTTACCCGTTTGACTGATTTGCACTTTTCATTTTTTAAACTCTTACTGGTCTATTTATTGTGACACGTAGTGAGTACCCTCCATGTGGGGCGTTGATTCTTACACAGACTGCATCTTGTTCTTTGGACACGCAATGCGGTTCAGTCTTACAAACCTGAAGCCTCTCCCTCTGCGGTGCTTGTTTTCACACCTTTCTGCTGTGACCTATGCAACAGGACTCTGGCTTTCAAGTCTAACTTCCAGAGATTAACCCCATCTCTCCTCTGGCTCATAAAGGTACTAGTTTCGACAGGGATAGTGATGTTACCATAAGCCCAGGTCCTGTGACAGAGGTTGATTGGCTTTCCTTCCATTTAGAAATTTAATAAGATTTTTCAAAGATCTATTATGTACTTTTCTCATTGCTATGTCCATATCAACAGACCCTGAATCACTTTAATCCTCCCAGGATGCCAGACACGGAAAATTTCTTTTTATCAAGGTCATTAACGAATTCACACTAACAAAGAAGCTTTATCTGCGTTGCACTCAATATTTGCAGAAGCAAAATGTTGCGCTTCTTTGGAGAAACCCTGGGAAGTGATCATCGAAAGTATCAAGGAAACAAATGAGAAAAGAAGATAAGCTATGCAAACTTCATTTCGTATTTTAAAGAGGTGAAGTTAAAATAGTAAGACAGATTTAAGGCAAGCTCAGAATTATACAATGGAAAAATACCGCCCGGAAGATGAAAGGCCTGCCTGCTAACTAGATAATGCCAAATTTGATGAGAAAATACATTACATTTCCTTCCCTTTGAAACTGTAGTTGATATTTTCCACGTTTACTGGAAAGAAATAAGCTCTAAGATGTCACTCAACACTTAGAAGAAGGACCTCCTATCCAGATTCAAAAACATGCAGGAAGCACCTAATTTTTTTTTTCTTTCTTTTTTTTTTTTTTTCTATGAAGTACAAGGCTGAGAAGTTCATGGTCAGCCCCCCACAGACTGGAATACCTGCTTTGGGACTTCTGTTGTTAGGTTGTGCACACTTGTTTTGCTTCTGTCTCTTTAAAGGAAGCTAGTAAAGGGCTAACAGCAGGAGAGAGAGCCATATAAAAGAACAGTTCCTCTCTAGTTCTTGCCACAGGGCCATCCATGGCTTACTCTGTCCCCTGCTGTCACCTTCCCAGTGCTTTCCTTTGTGACCAGGTAACTACTGACCTTGTTGTCTCCAAACTACTCAGATGAAAAACTGAATGTGCACACCAGCTCATCCAAAGTGCAGGAGCCTCAGGAGCACCGAGGTTTGCTCTCAGGAACATCCTCTGATCAACTGGGCTGCTGGCGGCTTTCCTTGCCTCTTGCAATTCTTCCCTGAGCTGACTCAGGCCCGCATCTTTCCTTTCCTTTTCTCCATCTTGAATCCATTTCCAGCTCTTTGCTTTGCGTCTCAGGACTAGAGTACACTTCCTTTTGGTGCTTCAGGGTCTAAAGACCCCTTACTTAAGAAGGCTGTAAAGTAAATGTTTTAAAATCTAGCTAAGGTCCCAACATGAATATTTTGTACTAGGCCCTGAAAATTGTAAAGCTCGGCCTGTCTAACTATTTTTCCACGCCTGAAATCCAAAAGCGCAAGCGCATTTCTGACATGACCTGACAAACCCCAGTCAAATAGGGCAAAAGATACATCATCAGCTCAGCAAGCGCCTAGATTAAAAAGCTAAGCACAACCAGCTGCAGCTTATCACACTTGTCAAACAGCTGAGCGTGTGTGCTGGTTCCCTTGGTCAACGAATGAAGCAAAATAAAACCCTGTGGCCATGTCGCATGCTACCGTGGAGGAGACCCAGAGACCATAACTTGCATTCATTGAAAAGTCCTATCTAGACCTTGGCCCTTGCTCCTAGAAAGTTCGAGGCAGAACTCATGAAGTCCAGGAATGCACAGAAAGAAAACCAAAGCGCGAAACTGGATTTCTACCTACATTTAGAAATCAAAGGCTACTGAGCTTATGCGTGAGCTGAAACACGGTACTGGAAATGGCAATAAAGCCCCATGAAAGCACTTGAGTACAGGATGTATTTTATTCTGTGAGATAATCATTTCTTAACACAATGTTAACAAGAGCAAAGTAATCATGAATTATGCTGTTATCTCCTCAACTAGAGTAAAAGTGCCTACATGCTCCATGTTTTCTTGCCCTTTCCTTTTTACCCCTGTTCCCCTAGATGTTCTTTTTTTTTTTTTTTTTTTTTTTTTGGCCAGACTGGGTATTGAACTCAGGCCCTTACGCTTGTCAGGGAAGCGCTTATTCCACTGAGCCATCTCCCTGGCCCGATGTTCATTGCTTTGTAGGTGTGGCTGAAACAAAAGTCTACTTGTGACTTTGCCTAATTTCCTTCACTTGCTACATTATAAAGTATCACACCAGATTGAGTGTTATGGTTTGTGTCTAGTTGCCCCCCAAAGCTTCATGCAGTCATGTGGTGAGGATTTCTAGAGTTTGTGTTAACTCATGATCCACTGGGATTATGTGTGATCCAAGGCTGGGATTATGGGTTTTTGTACTGCTGGGATTACCCATAGGTGGGTAAATACTGGGAAGTACCCATAGGTGTGAGTACTTCCCCTACCCTGGGGCAGGTAATTTGCATTACAATGTAAGGTGGGAAGAGAAGCTAGCTGCTTGAGCTGCTGCTACCCCTCCCTTGCGCTCTTGCTCTTTGCCACCTCCATGAAAGGTTGCCCTCTGCTATGTGCTGCTCTGCATTGGACCCAGCTGAGTATGGACTGAAACCTCCAGTAACTGTGAGCTAAATAAACCTTTCCTTCCTTCATTTTGAGTGTCGAGTATTTGTCCCAGCAACGAGAGAAGAGTAACTAAGACATTGAGTGAGTGCTTTAGTTAAAATTGTAGCAATTGCTTGCCTCACAGAGGATTCGAGGAAGATTTTTTTTTCTTCATTTTTTGCAGCAACAGATTTCCACTTTAAAATTTTTGTAACAAAAAGCATTTGAGAGGAAATACTATTTTGGGAGTGAGCCAACTACACCCACCAACCTCATCACGCACCTATGCTTCAAGCTTTATGTAGATGCTGGGGTAACCTCTTTGCTGCACCATCAGGGACTTGGGGATGCTGATTGGATATTGAGGATAGGAAGGAATTACTCTTTTAATTGTATACACGGTGGTGTTTTGATTACACATGTAATAAAACATCATAGTTTAGAAATGTATACTGAAATATACTACCTGGGACTTGCACCACAAAAAAAATCCAGAAGTGAAGGTATTAGGGCTGGATTCTGATTAATTTTTACTTTTAAATATGTCAGTTATTTATTTATTTATTTATTTATTTATTTATTTATTTATACTGGAGTTTATAACCAGGGCCTTCATACTCAGCTATTTCTCCAGCCGTTTTTCTTATTTTTTTTTCCTTTTTCTGACTTTTTGAGGCAGCATTTTGCTGACTCATTGAGGTGCCACAGCTCCACCTTCCGCAGAGATGGAAAGGCCACATTCAACAGGGTCTCATTTCTTTTCCTGCCACAGGTAACCTTCAGAAGGATCAGCTGGTGGTCTTCACGTGAGTGGATGCCTTCCTTTTGCCTACATGTCAGTCAGAGTCTAGACTGGGTCCAAACTTCTGCTCACTGTACAAAATCAGATAAGGCTTCAAGAATTCCACGTGCCCAGAGGAAAGCTTGAGCCTTTATCCCTGTGTGGCCTCCCTTCCAACTCCTACCTCTTTTCAAAAGAACACAAATATATATTTGGATTTTCCATAAACAAGAGCTTGTGCCAAGCAGGTTTGTGTAGATTGCAGAAAAATGTTCCTTTGATTCAGATCCTGAAAACACACATCAGCAACGGATTGTACTGACAGCATCAAAAGAGCTCCACCAACCTCGCTCCAAGCTGTGCCTGCCACAGAAAACTAAGAAAGCAAACAAAGTTACAAAGATAATCGATGAATACTTGGGTAACGATTGACCTTCTGAACATATTTTGAGAAATACTTTCTGTCATCAAACTCACCATTGAGTCTCCCTGATTGGTAAAGCTGTAAATGAGGGTGGATAGTAGCCTACTGGTTGTTATGTAGTAGGCCTTCTACCAGGCTGATCTCCTCCTGGCAAGTAAAGCAGTGTAAACCAGATCTGCGTTGTTCCAAAAGAGTTGGTTGAAAGGATTAGAAATGCAAGAACGTTTTGATTAGTTATAGAGAAAAAGCATTTCCCAGGGTTTGACCTCAACTTCATCTTTGGAGGAGTGAAGGATTCCCTTGACCACTTCATCTTATTTCTGTTTGCGACCACTGCACCTGCTATTATTAGAACAAAGGCAAAATGTTGACTTCAAATGAATTTCATACCAGAAACCAACATCTAGTGAGAGTTTACTGTATCTAAAGCATTCTGCAAAAGCCTACGAATCTCCGTTTATGTAGTAATTATCGGGCATTCACTCTGTGTGTCCCAGCATTCTGGCTCCGGGGATGGCCAGTGAATAAGATGTCTGGAGACTCTGCCTCCAGAGAGCAGACGTACACGAAATAAACTGCTTTGCATCAGCAGAAGAAGTGTAGAAGGCCTGGGGTGGCAACACGCACCGACAGCCCCAGCAGCACTCTGTGAGAGGGACATTAAAAGATGGCATGTCTGACTGTAGCCTGGGCAACTTAGCAACTTAGCAAGACCTTGTCTCAGAAGGATTTTTTTTTTTTTTTTTTTTTTGCTTGGAGTGCCTTCAGGGCAGGTTTGGCTGGCTTCAGTTGTGGGGATTGAACCACAGCTACCTGAGCCTGACTGCTTTGTTGAAGCAGCCACTTAAAGAACTGAGCTACGGGGCAGGCCCCCAAGACCTTGTCTCAAAAAAAAAAAATATGTGTGTGTGTGTGTGTGTGTGTGTGTGTGTGTGTGTGTGTAGTGAAGTGGTGTGAAAGCTCTAGGCATAATTCCCAGTACCTGCTCCCCCAAAAGAACTCTCAGTGATAGGTACTTTATAAATCCTATTTATGTAGCAAGAAACAAAAGCACCAAAAAGATAAGTCCTTGCCTTAATTGTCACTGCAGAGAGGGGCAAAGCTAGGCTTAGCACTCAGTGTTCTCCATCCCTGTCATCGCATCATTACATTGATGCCCCCCTAAGAATATTTCATCACCCAAAAGCGGATGTGGACCCAAAGCACCACGGCCACCAGGAAACTGTACTCATGGCTGCGCTGTACCCGGCTACCTCAGGTAGACATGGAGAAGGCAAGATTTGACCTAATGAAAACCACTCCAGGGGCCACAGAGATAGCTCAGTTGACTAAGCGCCTGCCTAGGCAAGTGCAAGGACCCAGGTTTGACACCTGGTACCACATGCCACTCTGGCCCACCTCAGGCATGCCAAGCTAATCGCCAAGACCAGGCATAGTGGCGCATGCCTGTAATCCCAGCACTGGGGTGGCTGAAATAGGAGGATCACTATGAGTCTGAGCTGTGTAGTAAGACCCTATACCAAATACATAAAACTAAAAAAAGAAAAAAAGAAACCCTCCTGGCCACTCCACTCCTCATCTTGGCCAGTCTCCCCAGCTTGGTCTTGTGCTACTCCTCTTTCACTTTCCCTTAGTCAATATTATCATAGAATCATAAACCTTTAGAGTTGGGAGGAATTTGAGATGACTGTGCACCACCTTTCTACTGAGAATGAGCCTGTAGCCAGCAACATCTCTCTTCCCAGCCCCAGAAATTCAATCTGCAAAGCCATGTATCACAGTTATAATTCTTTTTCTCCCTAACCTCTCTGCCACTTTAATCTCTTAAGTCCAAGTCACAGTTGATACCACAGCCCTGAGCCTCACGATTTCAATCAAAATACCTACCAGACACAAGTCATGCTATACCAAGACCGCAAGGGCAATTAACTTTGGGCCAAGAGGGGTCACCCGTAATTTCCTGAGAACCTCATAAACTTCATGTAATCCAAAATAATTGGACATCTATCAAAGCAGTTCACATTCTAATTCTCCTGAGAGATCATTATAGTTCACTGCTTTGATTAATTCTCCAGAAACATAAAGTTCAGGTTGATAAGCTTCACCTTCACCTTGTGTGTTTAAAAAAATAAAAATAAAAATGAGCCTCTGGCCGTCTTTCAAGGCACGTCAGGGCCTGCCACCTGGGGGAAATTCCTTTCACACCTTTCACACTTGTATCGCCCTTGTGACCAAGGAAAGATTCTGATTCGCATAAACACGGAGTCTCCGTTTACTCCACAGCTTCGTTAGGTCGCAAACTTCACCTTAGAACAATGTGTGTGCTTGAAACAGAGAACATTGTTAAGAGCGCGTGGCATATCTGCAGTAGTCGTGAAAGAGACAGGAACTTGCTCACATTGTGATGAAGAGAATATTCGCCAGTAGAAGAGAATATTCTGCCTTCGAAATGAATTACCCAAGGGGCCGGCCAGATAACTCAGTAAATTAAAGGGCCTGCTTAGGCAAACACAGGGGCTGGGTGTTTGATCCCCAGAGTGCCGTGCCGGCCCCACCCCCAGGGCACCCTGAAGAGGCAATTGAGACTGGGTGTGGTGGTGTGTGCCTGTAATCCCAGCGCTTGGGAGGCTGAAAAACAGGAAGTATCACTACAAGTTCAATCTGTGTAGTGAGACCCTGTAGACACTGTACTTAATACATTAAAAAAAAAAAAGCAAAATGAATCATCCAGCCCCTCTAGGACCAGTCAAGAGATACAGGAGCACGCAGTGCAAGCTCTAGCTTGAGGATTAGGTGGCCTGCCTGGACTCTCTTCCCCGGACTCTTGAAGGTTGCCCATAGCCCTGGGTTTCTGTATCACCAGGATTGTATATTTCTGTACTGGGCTTCATACAAATTTTCCCTTCCTCAGAGATGAAATGCAAGAACTTACAACATACCGGGTCATCACTAAGTAGTCTTCAGCATAGACGCTCTGTGGAGCAATTAGAAATGATTGTTTTTATTTTGAAATACTGTATCATGTTTAGTTGGTGGTTTGGCTGATAGTGGAAAACTGTTGTCTCTTTTGCTTTTTCAATCCTAGTCTAATATATTTGTTTATCAAATAATTTGAACCAAAGTTTATAAAGCTAATAGGATATTTTAGAGATCAGTTCCTTTTATTGAGACTAATCTTTAATATTCAAAGCAAAAGCAGCCCTGTTCCTCTGTTTTCCTTATTTGCTAGCCAGCTTGCCATAGTGTCTATGTGCTTTCAGCAAGGGCTATAAAGAAATCCTCTTTTAGTTTTAAGCACACAGGCCATTTTGACAAGGAAGGGATGCTCCATTCCTGTACAGTGGAAATGATGCTTACAAATAAGCATTGGTTTTCCACACTATATTTTAAAGATATTATTGTACCATTCTGTGTGATTTATTTTACTCCAAGGGGCCCCCCAGGCATTGGTTAGTGAAATTTGCCTGAGCCAACTTTTAATAGTCTGGTACTTACTCGGGGACATTTTATCTATTCTTTGCATGAAGGAAAAAAAAAAAAAAAAAGGCCACACGGGTTTACCATTCATGCTCAAGAGCACAGTGCAAATCACTGAGAAGCATAAAGGCTTCAAAGCCAAACGAGGGCCATGCATTCGACAGCCAGGCTCCACGAAGGTGTGGGCGCCGTGGGAAACAGAGATCCCACAATTGAGACCATCTGTGGCTGCATCGGTCCCAATCTGCTCATAGTTTAAAAACCACTCACTCCCCCGACTACAGGTACTAGAACGCTATGGGTATGCACCCTAGCTCTGGTGTATGGTTCAGTTTAAAGTCTCGATTACACGGCACCAGTGCACGATCAATAGAATACCAGTGATTTATCACCACTCCCAGGTATTTACAGTATTGCTCACCTTTTTTTAAAAAAGTATAAGCTTCCTTTTACAATGACATGTAAAAGAAAATGATACGCAATGTGGGGGACCACCTGGGTGACCGTCCTTGAAAGAAGAGCAGTCGTCCCCATTTTGGCTGGGCCTGACCCTATGTCCAGGTATTGGTATGTACAGAGCTGGCTAGGACTCTTCTTTTTCCCTTCCATTGGCTTTAAGCAATGTGTACTGGTCTAGCTGAGGTGCGGGTGGTAGTCTTTGAAGACGGTATATGTGTTTCCCTGGTAACCCCGACCTGCTGCTCTTTAATATGAGCCAGGTTGAGACTGGACAAAGAGATAATGTTGCATTCTGTCAGCTAGGATTGAGCCTTGAGGTAGAAACTATAACTTCCTGGGGCTTAAGAGATTACACACTAGGCTGAAGCGCCACATCCCAGAACATTACATCCTCTCTCGGCTGTGTAATGCAGATTACTTTCTGCATATCCTTCTCTCTGCGTATTGCTGAGGTGAATGCAGGCCTCCTGCCCAGCCCAGCTCAAGGTACTCACCTACTTCCTGCACTTCTCAGTCATCCATCCTCAAGCCACTCCTCCTTCACGACTGAATAAAATCCAGCTTCCTCCCTGGGTCGAGGCCTTTGTTCAAGATAGTCATCATCATGGTCAGATTTAGGACACTTCTGCTCCCTGTAACTATAAATATGCTTTAGTGTCTTTATTCTTCCTGTGGGTTGCACTGGAATGGTAGCTTGGAATTAACTTGATGGGATTCCAATAACTTACCCATGGGATTGCAAATATAAATTTACCAGACTGAGCTGAGGACCAGAAAGAGCTCTCTATAATATAACTGGGCAGTGGAGAAAGTACAATAGATTAGGATTATCTCTTATAATCTATTATCTATTATAATCTATTATCTAAGGATATAATAAGAATTACTTGTTTACAAACACACAAGGGTATTTTTTAAAGTTTTACAATATATAGATCTGGTGCTTCAGGGGTAATTTAGGAAATTTCCCACAACTTAGTAGCTCGCTTTGGCTGTTGGCTTCGCTTCCACCCACCTCTCAGCTTTTGCACTGGCTTCTGGCCTCCACTTCAGATGACAGCAAAGTGAAAACACCCAAGTCAGTAGCACCAGATGAGTTCATCAGTGACTCTGTTACGGACACCTAGGCTCGGAAAAAAAGAAAGTTTGGCTTTACAGTTCACTTCAGATTGTTTCTTTTCTTTGACCCGTCTCACAGCAGAAGTCCGATTTGATGCTTGCTTTGTGTAATCTGACTACTAAAGGGGAGGATGTTTCTTTCACACTTATGGCTCCAGAAACCAAAGGAAAGTAGAGCAGTCTTCATTGCACATATTCAGAAAGAGAGAGAGACAGACAGACACACAGACACACAGACAGAGACAGAGACAGAGACAGAGAGACACGGGGAATCATGCTGTGCATTTCCAAACCCTTATATATCCCATCTTGTCTGTTTTGTAGCTGTCCAAAGTACCCATCTAAAGCACTTCATTTTCCCAGAGTTTTCTGCTTTTAGTCTCGTCTCTTCCTTCATCTCAAAAATGAACAAATAAATAAACATACTAAGACCCAGTAAAATAACTCAGACCAAACAGTTTTATTTATTGAACTGGGGGGCTCAGATTCTTTCAATTTGCAAGGATAAAAGCAATTCAGTGGTCCAATTGAAGAAATTTACCATAAAGTCTCAATGATTAACAGCCTTAATCTTTTCAGGGGTAAGTGAACACAAAGAAAGAGAAACAGCTCTTCTCCCTGCCTCCCCTGCAAAATAAAGTCACAATCTCCGGATTACATTCCATAAAGGTGGATGACTCCCAATACAGTGGAAAACTTAGGAATCCTTCCTTCTGACTAAGCAAAACAGCCACAATTGCACCCGTGTGTTCCTGAGAAGCCCAGGGCCAGACTCTTGTCATTCTGTTTCCATTCTCCAACAGCAAGACAAAGTCAAAAGTAGGAGAGAAGAAAAAAAGAACCTGACTCCTCAAACTGGACCTAAAATTCTAGGTCTCCTTCCTTTTCCTCACACAATCTAACAGAAACCCAAGAGGTACATTTTCAGAAAACACCTAAGGTTACATTTTATTTGGCTTCTGGAAAAAAAAAAGAAATGCAGCTTTGGTCAAGTTTTATTAAATACAGTCTCTCCTCCTGTAAAAATCACAATAAAATTCAACATTCAAAGTCTGGCGATACGGCAAATAATATGACCCTTGGGAGCAAGTACATAAAATGTTGGAGGGGAAAAGGTTTAACGTTCATTTCATAAAAGCCACAGTCAGGGCTTTCTGCTTGCGAAATTGCATTACTGCCTTTGGTTTTATTTCACAAAGAGAAAACAGAGCTTTTAAAATGATTTGAATTGTCATTCTTCTTTGGGGAGTCTTGGTCATGTCATTAAGTGGAGTGATTTACTTGCAAGTGAAGGAATCTGGTATGCTCTCCGAGTTATTTTCCAGTCTCCCCTCACTATGAGTATTTTGTTTTGACGTCACAAGCAGTCAGCGAGAGTAAAGACAGGCTGTGGACAAGGGAGCCTACAGCTAGAGGACAATACACCGCTAATGTTTCTTTCAGAGGTGTCGTTCATCATGCACGATTGTGTAAGCCGAGGTTCTTAGCCCTACTACGCAAGAGCAGTAGCAGATCATGCTGTCATTCCTGGAAAACTGGCACAGGAAAGAAGTGTCAGAGCCCCCTCGGAGCCGTGGCGGACAAAAACCAGTTGTGATAATGAGTTGCAGCTTTCAGAAGAGCTCCTTTAGGGAAAATCCACCTTAGGGCTGAACAGATAGCTCAGCCGATTAAAGCGCCTGCAAGCAGGCGTAGGGGTCAGGGGTTTGATCCCTGGGCATGCTGTGCCGGTCTTGCCCCAGGGGCGCTGAGACGGGCAATTGAGACTGGGCGTGGTGGCATGGGCCTTTAATCCCAGTTCTTGGGAGGCTGTCAACAGGCAGGTCAATATGAGACAGATCTAATAGTGAGACCCTGAACACCCTGTAGACCCTTCCCTAAAATACAAAAAAAGAAAGAAAAGAAAAGAAAAAGGAAATCCACCTTAAAACAGTGTCTTCTCAAGAAACTTTTGTAAAAATTACTTCATTTAATTACTATTCCCTCCACAGGCAGAGCCATTGCCTTCTATAAATCACAGCCATGACTTCTCTAAATTGCTCCTCACTAACTCATTAAAATGTCACTTATCAGAGCTTCAGAATAAACAGAAAGCATAACCCAAGAGAACTAATTCTGGATTGTTTTATGTAAATATTTGTGCATATGTGCACATGAATGTATGGGAAACATTAATCTTCATTCTGTGGTCAAAGACCCCAAAAATAAGATGTGGAATAAACCTAGCTCATTCACCTTCTCCTATTCATAGCCTGTATTGAGTTTTATGATTTAGCATGCCTATAGCTATAGCTGTAGTTATAGCTATCGATAGCTATACTTAGTTACAGATATAGATAAGGATGACATAGGTATAAAGATATAGATACAGATATGGATGATACAGATATAAGAATATAGATATAGCTATAGAGATAGATGAGGATATAGCTATGATAAAAATAGAGATATGGATGATGTAAATATGGATACAGATGATATATGGAGATACAGATATAGATCTTGCATTTAATAAAAGATAGATAATAAGAAATAGGGAGGCACATCTTTCTAAAAGGGGAGGGGATGAAACGATGGAGGGAGGGGAGAAAGCAAAGGGATAAGGGATGAAAAAAGCAATTGAGAAAAAGAATTGAGCTGCTCTATGATGTACATGTATCAGCTCCGTACAAAGGACAGGAGCATTAAATATTGCAAACCAGTGAGAAAAGATAAAAAAAAAGAACAGGATCAAGAGATGGGTGGAGGGGGCAAGTGAAGGATGGGAAAGGAGATGGAGTAAAGAATTAAGATTTGTTAGGGACAAGTACCAATGCCGGCAAGGAATATAGACGTTACTTGCTGCGCACATGCTAATAAAAGTACAAAACTATCTACTATATCAAGCATAAATAAATAAACATAGCTTGCTCTAGAAACACTATATAATATAAAGTAAATAATTGCATAATGATCATCAGTGCAGCCGCTGCCCAGTTTAGGAAATAAAGCACTAT
>NW_004524609.1:8912611-8913139 GCF_000260255.1 Octodon degus | reverse complement strand
ATAATAATAATAATAATAATAACATAAGGCTGATAGATGTCAATGAAAAATCAGGTGTGAAGACAAATAACATTAAAGATTACCTGAAAAAGTAATAGTAGAAAATTTCCTCAGCACAGGAACAGAATCTGACATACAGTAATGGAGGCGTATAGAACTCCAAACAAGCATAACCAAAGTAAATCTACAGTTAGACATAATACTCAAGATCTCGGAAATTAAGCAGAAAATCAGAATACTAAAAGTTGAGGGCTAGCCAAATAGCTCAGCCAATTAAAATGCCTGCAAGCAGGTGCAGGGGCCGGAGGTTCGATTCCCAGACCTGCCATGCTGGCTCCACCTCCAGGGCATACTGAGACAGCAAATGAGACTGGGCATGGTGGCATGCACCTGTAATCCCAACTCTTGGGAGGCTGTAAACAGGAAGATCACTACCAGTCCAATCTAGTAGTGGGACTCTGAACACCTTATAGACCCTTCCCTGAAATACAAATAATAATAATAATTAATAATAATAATAGGTGGAAA
>NW_004524609.1:8902380-8912511 GCF_000260255.1 Octodon degus | reverse complement strand
CCTAAAGATTGAACCTCAGCCGCTGCGCTAGCAAAGTTTTTGTACTTTAACTTCCTGTGTTACCCCCATCTGTGTCTCTGAACTACACATAAGTGTCATGCTTTTCTGTGTGCTTGGTACTCTGCCAGGTATTTTCTCTTGCATCTGGTCTTTTTTCGGTGCTGTATGTTCCACTGCTCATAACAGGCTCTTTACCATGGCGTCATGCACAGTAGTGCAAGAAAAGGAAGGACCAATGATTTGCATCTGCTTGCTCTAATGCCAGGACTCTGTGGCAGCCTCTCTGTACGTCATGCCTGGTTCCTTCTCGCAGCCTTCTTACTGGCAAGCCTGCCCCTCTACTCTTTGTGCTCTAAAACACCTTTCAGCATACTGCCAGATGTGCACCTGAAATGTGCCTTTCAAAACACTGAAGTGTACAAAACTACCCTTTGTTCACTACTAGCATAGGCTCAGAGTCCCTTGCCTAAATCTCAAAATGTCAAGGTCATGACTGTCACCCTCAGCCACCGTGACGGTCACCAGCAGTTTCAGCGATCAGTTATCATCTACACCCATTTGGGCCTCACCTTTCCTGCAGCTTATCCTGCCTGAGAATCTAGCTGTAGAATTGGTCAAGCAACGGCCGTGACTCATCCTCATGGCTGACACTGACAAAGGATCTACAAAGTGCAGTACAGGGTTTCAGGGTAAAACCTGAGGGAATTCGACTGACCTTGGCAGATACAAAAGTCACATTTCTTGTTATGTAGGTCTTGCTTTATCTTGGTCTTAACAATCCAGCAGACAAGTATAAAAATGAAGTATTAAAAGTAAAGCCATACTGATATGCTGAGCTATTAAAGGGTCAAGTCAACAACTTCTGACATTGCCAGTCCTATGGATAACCCACTACTATTATGGACTACTGGATTATATTGGATTATTTTGCTGAATTCACGCACCTACAATATTTAAATTGTAATACAATACCCATCTCTGACAAAACTAAACAAAAAAAGAAGATATAAATGAAGGACCATTTTGTATCTGTATATACAAAATAGTTAGGATAGATATACAGCTCCTTTCTCTTAATTCAATGAGAAGAAAAATTTGTACTAACAGTGCTTGGCCAGGATATCATGTCTGCATCTTGTACTATGAATAACCACTATGAAGACAACAATACACAGTGTATTAATTGCTGAAACTGTCCTACTAACCTGTGTTGAAACTGTCTCATTGCTATTTGTTTCTCAATAAAATAAATAAATAAATTAGAAAAAAGAATCTAGCTGCAGGTTCTGTTCAGCTTTCAGTAAGGAAGGCCAGATAAATTACCATCTCAGGCAATAGGAGGGACAAAGTCAGTAGATAAGCAGTTTGCTTCCCAAGTGAGGAACAATCTTGAGTATGTTTTGTGTGGCTTTTTACTGAGTCTTTGGCAAAACAGAGCCTCGGTTGTCCACAGCAGTAGTCTAGTGTTTAATGTAACCTGAAATGACCTGTGTCATTACTCTCTCACCTCACCACTTCCCAGGGGTCCTTCTGGAATGACCTATGAAAATCTTTTTTTTTATATTTTTTTTTACATTTATTTACTTATTTGTGAGTGTGTGTGTGGCCAGCTCAGCCCACCAGGGGGCGGGGCTGGCTGGCATGTGGTGCTGGGGGATTGAACCGCGGTCCCTGCGCTTTGCTAAGCTTGTTCCAAGTAGGTGCCTTAGACCACTGAGCCATCTCTCCAGCCCCTGAAAATCTTTCTGAGTCCTTCATTTGGTTCTAGCATTACCCTGGCCCTACGTAGTTGCCCTGAAGTTGAGACTCTAGAATTCTAACCCTAACCAGTCAGATGGCAAGAAGCACCCGCTGCTAGTGGCGAGATGATGGTAATCCTTATTGCTCGCTCTGGGGTGTTCATTGGCGACAGATCAAGGCCAAGGAGGAAGCTGAATGCACTTGCTGCAATACTGAAAAAAATAAAGAGTCGTGAAAAATTGTAAAGATTGTGTATGCAATCGTGTAATTATTTTTAAAAGTTCTACAGCCATTAAAAAGAAAAGAAAAGAAAAGAAATACAGTCCAGGTAGCTTTAAACTCACACTGAGCTATAGCAGTTAGTACATCTACAGAAGGCCTTAGAAACTACATACCATTTGTAGCCTGCATGCACATTATGCCAAAATCCATGCCAAACATTAAAAGTGGCAGAATTACAAGCAAGCAATAGCCATATATAAAGCACAATGCCCCCAAATGACAGGAGTAGAACCATGAAACTAAGGGTGGGGGATTTTGTAGCTTGATGCTCTCAGAAACTTAAAAATGTTGCAATCTGATGGGTCCTACTTTCAGCTGTTCAAGTGCAGCCCCTTGCCCTGACTCACACAGAACAAGTTATAATAGCTTGCAGGCTACACCATAATAGAGAAGCCACGGAGAATGGTGTTTGGTTACTTGCGGCCACCTTTTGGTTCCCCTCATTATTTCTTGATGAATAGCCACAGTCAGTTCTCAGTGTAGCTCAAGTGGAGAAGCATTTCACTCTTTTGGGAGGAAATGGAATATAGTCAACCAGCTGAAAGGTGTGTCTTCTCTGCGGCTAGAACAAATAGGATGAAAAGCTTGGAAGTTGATGTTGAGGATATAGGACTTGAGGAGGAGAAGGCATCTGCAAAACTCAATAAAACATAATTTACCGGTAAAACACAACTCCTCTATGGATTAGAAATTAGCACCCTGGCAAAGACTCTGGTACCTTTTCTAACATATGACTGGAGTGGCCCCTTGGCAGATGGAGAAGTTGGTCACTTAGAGTAAACAACGGGGAGATGCGAGAGCTCTCTTGGCAAAGTATTAAGTTCTCAAGAAGCATAGTTATAGCACCAGCTTGAGTCACACAACCAGCGTTTTCCACTGTCCTTTAAACTGTGGTTTACACACGTATCAGAAGGTTCATTATGTAGTGTAGTTTCCCTAGCCTCTGAAAATACAGTCTTGGAAACAAAGTTCTGCTTCACTTTATTAGAAACTTAAAGCAAGTCATTTATAAAGTAATCTATTTCGTAATTTTTCATATTACATACCTTTAATACGTTACCATAACACTTATAATAATTGCACATATGAAACAGTTTAGTGAGAATGGAACTTTTATGTTTTGTAAATCTCCTTTATGTCTGGTTGAAAGACATTTAGAACCTGTTTCCCGCTTTTGAATATAATTTATTGTACCATGTAGTTCTGTTTAATGTATATTTAAAAACAGTGCATCATGCCAAAAAGAAATTCCAGAGAGTTTTAACGGCTTTTTCAAATAATTGTGGATATTTGTCTGCAGCACTACATAGAAGTTCCGCAAGTGACCGGTTCTCCAAGCTAGTTTCAATGTGCTCTCTACATTCTATCTGTGAACTTTTTCTATTCTGGTTAGAATAGATACATTCTGCTGTTGTATCTTTGAAAAGGTCTCTTTCATCATCGATCACTAACTCATATATCTCTCAGCAGTTGCCACATTTTCATTATGTAACATCAAAAATAACCTCCCACCAAAATAAATAAATAAATACACTTTTTATCAAAAAAAAAAAAAAAATAGGGCCAGGGAGGTAACTCGGCAGCACAAGCACATGCCTAGCAAGCTCAAGGTCCTGAGTTTGATCCCCAGTACAAAATATTTTTTTTTTTAAAAAAAAAAGTAAGCTCCAATCACATCAGGAATTCTGCAGATATTGCTAAACTACTGTCACAGCACGAACTTGTTCTACAGAATTCGAGTTTGCTGGAAGCGCGAGTCTTACCATTGGAAAAACAAACCCATAAAGTTCTGTTTTCATAACATTAACAGTTTCACTTCACTTGTCTTCGAAAGTTCCCGTCAAAGCCCAAGTAAAAATACGCACAGTCTGTCTGCCAGTTACCTATTTAAGTAAAAAGATTTCCCAAGGAGAAAAGCAGAGCATCACAGTTTTCAACTCAAACAACTGCACAACACTTCTCTTCAAGCCATCACCTCATTGTGATAGACGAGAGGTGCTCCACGTGTGTGTTTTGTTTCATCACAGGATATATTTTCTTTTTCTTTGTATTTAATACAAGGCCTGTAGGGTCTCGCTATGTAGATCGGACTCGCAGTGATCCGCCTGTGTTTAGCCTCCCAAAAGCTGGGATTAAGGCACGTGCCACCATATCCAGGCCCAATCACCATCTCAACATGCCTCGGGGACGGGGCTCGCAGGACAGGCCGAGGGATCAAACCCCCACCTCCTGCGTCTGCCGAAGAAGGTGCTTTAATCCTCTAAGATATCTGGCTGGCCCCCACCACAGGATAGTAAGAAGACGTGTTCTTCCTGCCTTGATTCGTACTGTGATAAGTATCAGCAGTTTCCATGTCATTGTGCAATTTCTGGGCAAATTTCAACACAAAAGAACAATAAACAGCATATAAGTATTATATACATAATATTGTTACTGACCTCATGAACTCTCTGAATTGACTTCAGGGATTCTCAGAGGTCCACACACTACATTTAGAGGGCTATTTAAGGGAAATAAATAACAAAAAGGAGAGAAGATTTCATGGCCAAGATTTTGGCATTGGTATTCATATATTTTCTATTGATAAGCTAATTTATTTCTAAAATTCATATATCGGGAACACTATAAAGCCCTGAATTATATTTCTCATATTGTGAAATGGATATGGTTCTCCATTCTTATTCATGACTGGAAATACATGCTTATCATTATGAAACGAGAGATATGTCATGAGATTCAATCTTTTTTTAATTCATAAAATCCTTATCTGCATCTGAAGTATGGAACATACAAAATTAAAACAGGTGTGTCATTTCTTCCACCAGCATTTGAAATAGTCAATAGTCTATAAAGGAAAGGAAGAGGCAGTTAATCCCACTCCCACTGCCATTTTTCTTCTGCTTCTTCAGTAAGAAAAACATGGCAAAGAATTAAAAACCGTTTTCTGTAGGACTTATGTTTTTAGAGATAAGTTTAGAATTATGGCTTACAGCTATCTGAATTAAGAGGGCAACAGTAAGTCAAATAGATACCACTGTAAATAATCAGTGTCTCCTAGCCTTCCTTGTTTTGATTTGAAAAGAGATAAGACAGCCACATAATCTCATATTAATCACCAACCATGGAGTCTATTACCTTGATAGAAAACTTCATGTCACTCCATAGTCAGCCAAAACTAGATCCATAAATCAGTTACAGTAAAACTAAAGTAAATTAAGTTAAACTCACACTAAAAGTTAAGGACACTTCTTCATCATTCTGCAATTCTCCGGCCTTGTAATATTGTGTAACCATTTCTAAAATGCATACTTGTAAAATCAACCACATTCCCATGATGCTGCCTTCTAGAAATGCTATAAGTTTTGAAATACGGACAGAAACTAGGTAGTAAAACTTCAATAGCAAGATTATAATTGATTTATTTGGAGCTAACATTGACAACAATAAAAGATCTATCTGCATTTTTTCTTAAATAGGTCAATTATAATTTACAAATGATTTCTTTGTTACTTTCTCAATATTATTACAGTCATCCGTCTATAGCTTCATTATTCATAATAAGCATTTTAACATACATTACACATGGAATATATTATAGATCCATTTTGGAAACAAGTAGTACATGGTGTTTAAGTTTTAATGACACAAAATCTAGCCAAGGTAATAAGAACCTGTGAAGAAATCATCACAATTTACCTGTGAACAATAGGAGGCCACTTAACATCTGACATGAGATTGCACAGCACACTGCTCTGAGGTGATGAAGGAGAAAACAAATCTCACATTCAGTTATGATGGATTTGTAGGTTATTTGTCAAGCTAGCAAGATAAAGGAGGTGGCAGAGGAAGGTTATCAAGAGTTAGCAGCAGGTACAAAGTTGCAGGGATTTCAGGGAACAAGACATTCAAGAAATATAAGCAATTTTTCAGCCAGGATAAGAAGAGGAAGGAAAAGATCCTAGAGATCTTGCCTTCATTGGAGAGAGTGTAAGTTATGCCCTGCAGTACTGGGTTGCCCTTGCACACGCTCCAGCCCAAGTCTAAGGACTAGCAAATACTAGCAGGCTAAGGTCTCACAGCGATGGTTACTGCGTCAAAATCACTCTGTACACAAAGTACAATGACCCTCAGTTCATAAGTTTATATTTCAAAAGATAAATGAGGCCCCTTTAATAAGAAGGACCAAAACTACACCGAATTACAGCTCTCAGCAACTGAGAAAGATGTTCAATGTTTCCCAGAATGCCAAAGAGCATGAGCCTGCAGAATGGAGATTGTAAGAGTCTGGGCTATTGTGGTTTGTTCCTATTTAGGAAAAACAAAAGAAAAGAAAGAAAGGATGATTCAAAATTTTACATAGACCTCTACTCAGAAATACTCAATAGGGCCTGCCAAATAGCTCAGAGGATTAAAGAGCCTGCAAGCAGGAGCAGGGCCCAGGTGTTCCATACCCAAGCCTACCATGCCGGCCCCGCCCCTGGGGCATGCTGAGTCAGCAATTGAGACTGGGCGTAGTGGTGCGCATGCTGAGTCAGCAATTGAGACTGGGCATAGTGGTGCGCATGCTGAGTCAGCAATTGAGACTGGGCGTAGTGGTGCGCATGCTGAGTCAGCAATTGAGACTGGGCGTAGTGGTGTGCTCCCAGCTCTTGTGAGGCTGTAACGGGCAGATCACCGTGAGTCCGATCTAGTAGTGAGACCCTGAACACCCTGTAGACCCTTCCCTAAAATACAAAAATAGAAAAAAGAACAAAGAAAGAAAGACTCAAATAATTTTTTATTTTGTACCAGGAACTGCACTACTTGAATCCTTTTCACTGAGCCATAAGCCTGTCTCTTTCTGAGATTGTGTCTCCCCTGCCCAGGCTAGAGTCACACTTTCACTCCTCCTCCCTCAGCCACCCAGAATGCAGGGTCAGAGCCACCACCCACGACTTCTAATGCCCTTCTAAATCTGGCCGTTACCACAACAGGTAGAAAGGGGCAGCAGAGAGTCATGGAGGAGCAAAACATCCCAAAATGAACAACTGTGTCACAGAGGCCCTTGCCAACCCCACCACACTGCTCTCTGTTCTACAAGGGTCATAGTCCCTTGGTTCAGTATTTTAGATTAACTTTCCAATTTACAGGTTGTGCAATTATTTTATTGTCTCAGTTATTTTTCTCTTGTTGCTGGAACAAATACCCAACACCCAATATGAAGGAAGGACATGTTTATTTAGCTCACAGTTTCTGTCCATACTCAGCTGTTTCTGAGGCAGAGCAGCATATGACAGAGAGCAATCTTTCACGGCAGGATCAAAGAGCAAGAAAGCAAAAGAGAGGAGCAACAGTGGCAACAGAGAACAAGTCTATCTCCCTTAGATTGCATTCAGGCTATCCGCCCCAAGCTAGCTGTAGCACTCATACCCATAATCCCAGCAGTACTCAGACCCATAATCCCAGCCTTGGATCATGAATTAATCACAAACTGTAGGACTGCACCTTAATGACCGCATGAAGCTTTGGGGGAACAAATACACACAAACTGTAACACTTATCTTACATTTCTAATAATTCAGTAGAAGTCTCTAAAGACTACCACCGGCTTCTTGAAGTTCTGAAGCCAGATAAAGATTATAGACATGACATTTTAAATACATCGTATATTAAAATAATGAAAGCAAGTTGTGATAGTTTAGACCAGAAATGCCCCACGAGACCTTCCGTGCTCACAGGCAGGACTTGTGGAGGATGGTGAGTTAAGGAAATGCTATACTCGCCTGTGGAGATATCCTACATGAATTAACCTCCTGAGTATGCAGTGGGAAGGTGAGGCCAGAAGTGTTGGGTCACTGGAGGTGTGACCTGAAAGGATTCATCTCCCTTGCTGGCTCCTCCCCATGATCTAAACAGCTTCTCCTCCTCTCTTGCCTCTATCTTGCTCTTTCTGCTTTGGAGTCACCTGACCATGAACAGTAGCTATGACCCAAAATAAACCTCTCTTCAATTGTCAGGTGTTGAATATTGTGCCTCATGGAGAAGAAATTGAGTAAGAAAGTACTATTTAAGTAGAAAAAACTACAGTATATATGGGACTTGATACTGTCCGTGGTTTTAGGCATTTACTGGGGGCCTTGGAATACCTCCCCAAAGAGTAAGAGGATATCTGTACTGTTCTATCCCCAAAAAAGAAAGTTACCAATACCTCCAATATACTGTAAAGACACGTTACACCTGGCTTTAAAAACAGATTCACTGAAGATGTGTTTGGCCCAACACTTTCAGGAAGTACAAGGCTTATTGAGAAATAACAAGACATAGGTTGCTTAAGCAGGGAAGGGACACACACACTGGATGCAAAGAATCAAGAAGATAGGTGCAGCCTCCCTCTGTACCATGGGACCTGGCCACCAGCCCAGGAAGAGGCCAGAGCTCAGTAACCGGAGCCGTTGGAGAAATCCAGGTGTCTGGTCCTTACCTCTACATCTCAGGACCAGGCCGCCTGGGGAATGCTGACATACAGTAGAACCCTGACTAGGGAGCACAGAATGGACACACAAACCTATCAAGATGGGAAAGTCCAAAACAAGAGCCAATGCACGGTGACTTCAGTGACAAAGAGTTGTGCTCAGAGACAAGGACACACAAAATAGAAGAAGCAGGTGGGTTGGGCTGTCCCCATGTTCTAAGTTATAATTATATTTTATTTTATCTTTTTGCTTACCTTACTTCTTCAACTTTTCCTTTTTTCTCCAAATTTTTTGTTTCTTTTTATTCTTTCTTGTCTGTCTGTCTATCTGTCTGTCTTCTTCCTTTTTCCCTTTTCTAAAGGCTAGGGAGATTGTACAGCAATTAACCACTAAGAAGAATATATGCAGTGTATTATTTGTTGAAAAAATAAATAAATAAAAGACAAAAAAAATAAATAAAGGCTAGGGAGAAGTTTGGCCACAGAAAAATAATGTTATCCCCCAAATCACAACACAGTTCATATATTCACTCCATGATCTTCATTGCTTTTTTCCTACCCTCTTTTCTAGTTTCCCCAACCTTGTATGACCATCATTTGCCCTCCACCTTGCTTCTGCTTTCTTTCAAGTTATCTTTGTTTTATACATTGTTGCCCCAAATTTCCTCACCACAGGGTAAAACTACTGCAGCAAGGAGAAACACTGCCTACAAACTCCTAATTCATGATCAGTTATTTAATATAAATATAGACTTTATACTCTGGTGTCTCTTCAGATCATATAAATCGTTTGCCTTTTACTATAGACTTTGCTCCTATGGTCTAAAGTACAAACTCAATGGTTACCATACTTTGTCAGTTCCTAAATTGTGCTTGATGCTATTGTTGTTGCTAATTGTACTACTTTAACTAAAATGTCATATCTGAAGTTATCAATTGTTCTCCCTTCTGTAACAATACTGGGAACCTCTGTGTAATAACTACAACCCTACACCAAAGGACTAGGGACTGAACCCAACAGATACCCACATCTCTTTCTTAGTTAACTAAGAATGCATGATCTTGGGACAGACACACCAAAAATCTCCTGTGTATGCACACACACACACACACACACACACACATACACACACAAATCCCTGAAGAACAGATTCCTCCCAGAGAGACCCTCATACTTATTATATGGCTGCCTACTACAGAAACACTCATTAACCATCATAGAAAACAAAATAAAATTTTTGTGCAATATAAAATGGCACAACAGGGGGTGGAATTACCCATTTGCCCCCCCCCCTCCTGTCCCTCTCTTGGGACAGGAGTTTTCTTTCTCTCAATAAATATATTCCGCTCATAACCTCCATTTGTTCCTAAAATTCATTCTTCGGTTTTAGAGAACACGAACTTGTGCAGGTCAGGTCCAGAGATCATTTTTCTCTATGTCATTTGGAGGTTCCCTGTATTGTTTGGAGGTCACCCACCCGAGACCAGTTTGTCTCCCTGTATCATTTTGGAGTTTCCCACCGAGATCACTGGATGGAGGTATAAGTTTGCTTTTCTTTCATAAATTTTGAATTGGGACTTGCTTAGGTAACAAATTTATGTTTCAAATGTTAATATGTCTTTGCCCATTGCTCATAATTGTTCATGCTTTGCCTCAT
>NW_004524609.1:8882241-8898380 GCF_000260255.1 Octodon degus | reverse complement strand
CCATTCACTACACGTCGGTCCAGTACTTTCTCTACCACAAACTCTTCAGGTTCTGCTTCCTCAACTTTTTTACTTTTTCCATTTTGTTTCTTTCCCATTTTTTGCAATGTAGTTTTATTGGAGGCCATTGTTTTCTGCAGACTTGAAGAGTTCACCGCCTTCGACGCTCGGTCGCGGGTCCGCAGTCTCGGCCTGCGCGCCTGCAGCTCCACTCGCACCCGAGCGCAAAGAGTTGGTTCTTTAAAAGACTAAATAATATTTACAAACATTTGACCAGCCTCATCCAGAAAGGAAAAAAAAAATCAAATTCATTCATAGAGGAATAAAAAGAGTAAAATCACTACAAATCCTGCACAAATTCAGAAGATCATCAATACTCACTTCTGAAAAAGGATGTAAAAGGCATTGAAAATTATAGTACTCTGAAAAAGGAGATTGAACATGGAAGATAGATAGAAAATGGGAGTATATCCCTTGCTCGTGGATGGGAAGAACCAACATTGTGAAAATGGCCATATTCCCAAAATTCTTATGCAGATTTAATGAAATCCAAATCAACATACTATTTGCATACCTCACTGATCTAGAGAAGATATCGCTAAAATATCTTTAAAGCCATAAAAGACCTAGAATAGCAAAGGCAATCATGGGCAAAATAGCAAAGTCAGAGACACCACAACTCCAGACTTAAAATTATACTGTAGTAAAATCAGCATGGTACAGCAAAAGAAAATAAACAGACCTCAGGATCAGTGGAAAAAACCTGCAAGATACAGAGACCTCTGCAGACACACTCAGCCAGCTTTTCTTTGATAAAGGGGCCAAACACGTGGATTGGAAGGATAATCTCTTTAATAATTGGCGTGGGAATAACTGGCTTTCTGCATGTGGAAAACTAAAAGTTAGATCCATGACTATCATGATACACTAAACTAAAATCACAGTGAATCAAAGATCTAGATATTAAAACAGAAACTCTAAATCTGCTGGAAGAGAAGGTAGGCAGAAATCTTGAAGATCTAAGTGTAGGCAGAGAGTGCATAAACAAAGACCAAACTGCACAAGAAACACTCCAAAGAATTACCAACCTCAACATCCAAAGAAATTACCACCAAAGTGAACAGAAAATCCAGAGTGGAAAAATTTTTTAGCTAACTATCTCTCAGACAAAGGATTTGTATCTAGAACATTTAAAGAATTGAAAAAAAAAATTAGGCCCCTCAAGTTCAAAGACCAAGTGCAAACATTGGAATCTCAGACAAATACACACTTCTTAGATAAATAAATACAAATGGCAAATAAATATATGAAAAAAAATGTTCAATGTCATTGGGCATTTGAGAGGGATTAAAGCAACACTGAGATTCCATCCCATCCCAGAAAGAATGGCTATCATCAAGAAATCAACCAACAACAAATGCTGGGAGGACTATGTGGAAAACAGAACCCTTCTCCACTGTTGGGTGGGTAGATTGATAAAACCACTATGGAAATTAGTGTGGTGATTCCTCAAGAAACAACAATTAGAGATCCCATTCAACCCAGATGTTTCCCTTCTGGGTATCTTTCCAGAGGAATTAAAAACATCATACTACAGCGATATATGTGCACCCATGTTTATAGCAGCACAATTTGTCATAGCTAAGTCTTAGAAACAATCCTCATGCCTAACAAAGGAGGAATGGATAAAAACATTGTTTTTTTTATATGAAGTACTGCTACTCATCCATAAAGGAGGATACCATGGAATCTTCTATAGGTAAATGAATGCAACTCAAGACCATACTCAGAAGTGAAATAAATCAGACCCACATGTGTAAACATCAGATTGTCTCTTTTGTGAGAAAATAAACAATAAATAAGATCTAAATTGTACAATAGATATTATGGAAAGGAAAGAAATTTTTCAGAAGGAAAACACAACTGGGATGGAGGAAAAGAAAACAGAAGAAAAACAAATATATATGATAGCTAAGATAATTATGCTATGAATTTGTATTAGTTCAATGAAAAGAATGATTGTTTGATCAGTTTTGCATGCCTATATCTTATACTCTGAGAAGCCACTTTGACTAAAACAATATGTAATATATTAACCATGGGTGATATCCTATTATCTTGTTTTGAAATTCTATACCATTTCTGTTATTGTTTTTTTTTCTTTAAAGTAAAATTTTGAAACATGAAAAGTGATCTTCAATGGAACACTGACTCATGAGCACTGTATTAAAAATCTCAAGTGTCACAGTGGAATATCCAACACTTCCTCTAGCCCCTACTCTGCCTTTTCCTTGAGCCCCTGTGAGTACGGTATTCAGGACTCTTGCTCTACAGCTTGAACAAAGACTGAGTTTTGTGAGACAAAATGTTGCAGCAAGTCTTACACACACACTGTGTTAATTAGAACTGTACACTACCCAGCGGACAACAACATTCTCAATAAGAACAGTGACCTCTCCTGGATTTCCATTCTGGACCTGGCAAATGGAAAACAAGAAATCGTTCTGTTATGGTTCGTGTCTAGGTAACCCTGCAAAGCCTCACATAGTCATAGGGTGGTTTCTGGAGTTTGTGATTGGTTATTGTGGCTGTGGGTGCTGCAACCACTCTAGGGCAGGCAAATTGCATTCCAAGGTGAAGAGAGGAGGGAGGCTAGCTGTTGCCTGAGCTGCTGCCACTCCTTTGGCTCTTCACTCTTTGCCACCACCATGAGCGGCTGCTCTCTGCCATGTGCTATCTGCCCTGGAGCCAGCTGAGTATGGACTGAAACCTCCACTGAGCAAAATACACCTTTCCTTCCTTCATTTGGGTGCTGGGTATTTGTCTCAGTAAAGAGAGAACAGTAACTGACAGGTTCCCTCTTCTCTCAAGCCCTCAAAACCGGACAGCCAGGGAAATCTCCTGGCCTGAATAGAGAAGCTCTGCCAGAGATATGTGAATTCAGGATTCCTTAGGGGCCAAGGAAACAAGGACAGAGGTGAACTGATTCTCAGTTGGCACAGTAGAGGAAGATAAAGAATGAATTAAAGAAAAAAGAGGTAATGATAGGGTGATTATATCAAGGGAGAAAAGCAAACAATAAGTATAAGAAAAGTAATAGAGAAGGGCTATAGGAAGCATTTGGTGTCACTTGTCAACTTTCATTACTCTTTTCCTGAATGGCAGTAGGCCTAATTTTGTTTACACATCTGATTCTTCCCATTCTATCCCACCCAACAAATAAAACTGAATAAGAGCCTCTGCCGTACTTCCTGAGTTGTCTACTGTGATTAGCATCAGTGAAACAAGGTGGCTACCATTTTCCCTGCCAGGGATGATAAAGTTTTCCAGTGGATCTGTGACCCATTTCTGAACAGTGAGGCACAGAGTTTTGCCATAGGAGCTCCTGAAAACTGTATCTCGGCTCTTAGGCAAACACAAAATTATGAATCTGTTTGATGTTCCTGGCTATTATTTCATCTGGAGGTGATACTTGGGTCTGCTGTACCTTTTCTCCAACAACAAGGAGAATTAGCTTTAGAAAAGAAATTCCAGGTCTGGTGAGATGGCTCAGTGGTCTAAAGCACCTATCTAGAGCAGGCTTGGCAAAGCACAGGGACCGTGGTTCAATCCCCCAGCACCACATGCCAGCCAGCCCCGCCCCCGGTGGGCTGAGCTGGCCAAACACACACACACACACACACACACATAAATAAGTAAATAAATTTTTTTTTTAAAAAAGAAAAGAAATTCCACTGGCAGTGGCAAGAATGAAGAGATGAAAAGACACGGGGTTCTAAAGTTAATCAGCCTTTCCTGCAGCAATAAACAACTCCAAGGTGTTAGTGGGTGAAGACAACTCTACTTCCCCCTTGAGCTCTGAGCGTCCTGGAACTTCTGTCCCCAGCCATTCTTAGCTGTCTTCATACTCCAGACCAGGCTAAGCAGTGGCTACTAGTGGGAACTTCTGTTCTCTTGGTACAAAGCAACAGCCTGCCAAGGGAACCAGGCCAGTCCACTCCAAACTTTCTGCATGAATGTGGAACACCTGTACCCTCCCCATACATGATAAGCTGAGCTCCAAATCAATAAGACAGGGACAGGTGCCAAGAGGGGTTGTAGAGCATTCTCTTCCCTCAAGAGCAGGGTCAATCTTGTGAATGAAGGTAGGGATGCTTGCCCTACTTACAGGGAAGTAATGGATATGTAGGAATAAAAGTCTAACCAGCTAAAGTCTTTGGTGACACTGAGCCACTAACCAACACATCCCCACAATCCCATTTCTAGATTTCTACCTCTATGAGATAACATCCTTCCTTCTTGTGCAGTCTGAGTCTCCTGTGATTCATATTTCTTGGAGAAGGGCATCTTCATCTTATAGAGATGCTCCAAATGATTGCTCATATGCAGAAGCAAGAGAAGAAAACCAAAGCTATCATTAGACCAGGTAGTAGAAAAATCCCGTTCCTCTGGGCACCTGTAAATCAGCATTTTCTATCCAAATATGAAAAAGAAGATGGCTTTTGCCATAGTGTTGGGACAGATCTGAAATTACACAGAAAGGGCCAAACACAGGCTGGAGTTTCAAGCAATTTGAAGAATGTAGACTCAATTTTTTTTTTTTTACAGGTCTTGTACCCATCCTGTTTAATACATGGTTTTACATTAATGAATCAGAGAAAGGAAGTCAAATGTTATCTTTTTCTACCAATTCATTTATATTTGACAAGAAAAAAAAAAGCAAATATATCTGTGTATGTCTTCCAGTTATGCATTCCTTCACTCATTCCAGTTCGATTCAGTATGGGGCATCTGCCAGCCTCCTACTATATATTTATATAAAATTTAGATTTACTTATACTAATGTATTTAATATTTACTGATATATATATATATAGTACTAATGTATGTGTATATACAGATTTATGTATACACACGTACATCCTACATAACAGAGCATGAATTTTATAGTCAGTTTCACTGGTAAAACACAACTTCATAGTAGAAATTTGGGGAAAAGATAGACCTAGAAGATGTGTTTAGGTCACTATCACAACCTAGAATGACCTTACAGTAGCTTTTCTTGAACTTGGTATAAGAACAAAAGTAATGCAAGCATTCAAGCTACACAAGAGGATAGAATGGAGACACAAAAAATCATCTTTTGTTTGGTTTGGTTTTCTTGTTTCTTTTTTTTTTTTTCTTTCCTTTTCTTCTTGAAGAATTTTGAAGCCATAACCACAGAAGTGATTGGAGAATCACAACCTTCCTGAAGTGATATCCAATCAGAAAATTTTCCAATACATATCCTAAAATCACAGAGCATGTAATTCCACATGAGCTGCAGGAAAGCAGCATCTTTGCTTAGGATATGGAAGTTTGGAAGCTCATTGCTATAATCTGCGGTTGTGATTTCAATCTCCCCCACTGATGCCGGGAATCAAACCACAGGCTCCTAGCACGAGGAGTCTTTATTGTAATCCAATAAAACCTTAACAACCAGTCTTCTTTTTTTATGATAAATTAAGGGGCTCATTTGCTTTGAAGCAGCCCCTCTGCCCTGGAGTTTACCTCCCTGTGGAAACAGTCCTAGAGAAACACTGACTTCAGGCAATGTGAAGACGGTGGGAAAAGGAGCCCAGATCCCCCACCTTGGTTTCACAGAGTCAGAAATTTCAAAACAGATCAAACATATTCTTTTTTTTTTAATTATTTATTTATTTGTTTATTTATTTTTGTGTGTGGCCAGCTCAGCCCACCAGGGGGCGGGGCTGGCTGGCATGTGGTGCTGGAGGATTGAACCGCGGTCACTGTGCTCTACTAAGCTTGTTCTAAGTAGGTGCTTTAGACCACTGAGCCATCTCACCAGCCCCTCAAATATATTCTTTAAAAAGAACTGATCTTTTAGGGTCAACCTCCACTTCGGATTTCTGACAACATTTTCTAGACACTGAATTGATAACTTAGTTCTGCAGTCACACAGAATGTCTCCGCAGCATTCTACATATAATTTCTAGGTTGCAAACATGTGTAAAACTCAACTTCCTTTATATTAAAATGCTATTTAGTTGTATGGTTCATGATTTGAAATTTTGTTCAAAACTTTTGCTTCTGCTCAAATTGCCAATATTGACTTCCTGACTGTTATTTCTGTGAATTCATTGTTACAAACTGACCTCCAAATCCAAAATAAACTTAAAGCAAGGATCATACTTGTTTCACAATCATAATTCCTCTGCGAGTTCCAAGGCTTCAGGGACACCAAATTACCACAGTACTTAGATGTGTGTTAAGAAAGGATTCCAGATTTCAGTCCAGAAAGGCCCACAGTGTTTAGACGCTGTACTAGACACATATTATCCTAGAGAGCTCAAGATGAAAAAAAAATCTTAAATTTAGTTTAAGACCTGACTCAACCATTAGTATATTTTCCTTGAATTATAAATCAAAACATAAGAAGGCAATTTTGTATTTCTCAAATATCCCAAAACCAGTATCTTTGAAACTTGGAATATATTACAATTATGAGCTTTCTGTATTATCTCATCAATTACAAATTAAATACATTCATTCCCTATTGTGTTTGCAACGTAAGAATTTGTTGTAATAGAATGGTCACCCAACTAGAAGTTCCAGGCCTTGTTCTAGTTCCAGTGCAGGCAATTCTGCAGCTACATGTTGTCAAAGAAAACAAATCTTGCAATCACCCTGATAATTGATGAAATATATTACTGTTAAATTGTGAATTTGAATTCTATAGAATATACCAAGTTAAAACATGGAGGAAATAGCTCATGGATACTAAGTAATTCATGAACAGACCGATTCACAGTTAGGTGACTCAGAATCATTTATAAATATTTATAATAGTGGCAATAATTAATTCTAATTCTCCCTGGTATTTTTTTTTGTTCAAAATACTACACCCACATTAATGTTTCATACGAATTGCATTTTATTAATATATTGCCTTGTATAGATAAACATGCTAAGCCAACAAGTATAAAGTAACTGTCTGGTGCTATGTAGCGAGCAATTTATAGTTGATGTCTGAATCCCAAGTCCATATCCTTAACCAATGTTTAAGGTTCTAAAGGGGACAGAGGATAACTATGTGTCCTCTCCAACAGAGAGGACAGAGGATAAGTGGACAAGTCACACTCAAAAATATTTCAGCAAGGTGGTCTATTCTGAAAGCATATATTTAGATACTTGTATTTCTTTACCACATCTTTTAAATAGAGATACTGAGTTTATCTGAAATGAAGAATGAAATCTACAGCTTTCCAAGGTTAGCTTATAAATCATCTGGTTTCTATCACACATACCTTTTCCCTCTAGGCTAATAGTAGACCTTTTTCCATCATAGTATTCACTACAAATTAAACTGACCTATTAAATATTTTGTCAGGCACATGGTAAGTTCTCTACAGACATGGTTCACCCAAATCGTCATTGTCCTTGTACCCACCTGTTAAGCACATCCACTCTGGCCCTAACTCTGGCTTTTGCAACATGACTCACAACAGCCATTAAAATAATGAACATAGCAAATAGAAGAAAGTAGATACAACATGGAACAGCTCAATGGGTCCCGACATCCTACAACTCTTGAGAAACTGACTGATAAGCAAGCAATGGCTAAGTCTTCCCTGGTGCTATGACTGAAATAAAAATTGTCACCCACCCCAGAGCTTAAAGCAGTGAGCAATACCCCAGAGATCCTCAAAAGTTAGCAATTTCCTTGCTACTAAATTTTGGAGTGTTTTGTTACACAGCAAAATCTCATAGCTACATATGCTAGGCCAGACCTCTAATGAACATCATCTCCCTTAATCCCCACAGTCATTCATGGGTAATAGACTGGGCTCACCCTATTTTCAACATCAGGAAATGTGTGTCAATGAGAAACAGTCAACACAGGGCACTTGTACGGAAACGTAGTCTTTAGTGTGCCTTGAAATGTCAGATGCACTCTATTTAAAAGTGACGTTTGCCAGTTAGAAGCTATACTGATGTTAATACTAAAAAGGAAGCATGTCATATAGAAATAGGCTCTTCTCTTTGTGTGTTCCTCAGAATGCTAAAATGAGTGTAAAAAAAAAATCATGTTTTGGACAATTGCTCAAAGCCCAACATCCTGCGTCTCATCCGTGGCTGGTGTTTTGTTTTTTTGTTTTTAATTTTGTTTTAATTTTTATTTATTTGAGAGAGAGAGAGAGAGAGAGAAAGAGAGAGAGAGAGAGAGAGAGAGAGAGAGTGTGTGGCCAGCTCAGCCCACCAGGGGATGGGGCTGGCTGGCATGTGGTGCTGGGGGATTGAACCGCGGTCCCTGATGCTCTGCCAAGCTTGTTCTAAGTAGGTGCTTTAGACCACTGAGCCATCTCTCCAGCCCCACGTGGCTGGTGTTTTGGACTGACATTTAAATGATAGCAACATCAGCAGACAATTGAATGCACTAAATATAGAATTTACAGTCTACAAATTGGTTATACAGAATGATGGGTTCATTTTGACATATCTGTACACACATATGATCTAAAAGTTTTTCTAAGAAATCTCAAAGGATAACTTATAATGTCAAACCTTATGAGGCCTGAGAGTTCATTGCAGACATTTAGTCCATCGATTAAGAGTGAATTTAAATGTTTCTCACAAATCAGACTTTTTCTGATTATCCTTTAAACCTAGAAGTGGTCAAAAAGTAAAATTTCACTCCCATAGCCATTGTTTTTATTGAAAAACTGAAAATTGCGATGGAAAATAAGTGGAATGAAAGGTAAAAGCCAAAGAAAATCAAGAGTATGAAGGAAAAAACAGACAAAAGACATCCTAACCAGCATGGAGCTCAAAGCTCAACTCCATCTTCTATGCTCAAATGTCACAAAGGCCAGTGGGAAATTCAGCTCTGAGAAGCCAGCCCAATCTCACTACATTTACTGGTAAAAAGAAAATTAAAATACACATTTGAAAACTTTGGTGTTCTTATCCACGTGCAGTTTTCCCATGTCCAATTCATTTTCAATTTTATCATTTTTGATACATAGTAGTAGCAGAAAGAAAGAAGAAATGGATTTGTTCAAGCCATAAAATGCTTCAAAAGTGGTCATTTGAATGAGCTTTTTATTGGTTTATGGCTGTCTACTTTCCAATATTAACCCCCAAAAGAAAGCCTCACAGATAGTAATGACATTGTCAATTCCAAGGTAGTTGATAGCTTCAGCAGGTAATTTTGTTTCTCCCTCCAAAGTTGACAGTAGATATTATACTCCTGGATGATCAGTTCAGACGCTCCAGCAGTCATGTGATTTCTCAGCCAGTAGTCAATCGATCATTATTAGTGTCTCATTGGCAAATTGAAGTGTTAAGGTATTAAACCGGAGCACAGCATTTTCACTTTTAGAAGGTATTCAAACTTAATAACTATCTCAGTTACTTTTAGCTCAGTGCTTTGACAAAATACCTGGCACCCAAAAGGAAGGAAGGAAAGGTTCATTTAGCTCACAGCGTGTGGAGGTTTCAGGCCACCCCCGGCTGGCTCCAAGGCAGGGTAGCACATGGTGGAGGGCAGCAGTTCGTGGCAGAGGAAAACATCAAAACAGCCAGAGCAAAAAGGGAGGTGCAGTGGTCAGTGGCAGAGCCAGCAGCAGAAGCCCCTGTCCCTTCCTTGTGTTACATACAGATTATCTGCCCCAGGAGGAGTGTAGCATTCACACCCATAATCCCAACATTAGATCACGAATTAATCACCAACTCTAGAAGCCTGCCCCAGTGACTCCATGACGATTTGTGTACATCTAGACACAATCCATAACAACAGCTATTCTTGATCCCCTTGGGTTTCTAATTCAATTAGCAGTTCATACTCTGAGGTCATTTTTTCTCTAAATAGGAATTGCATTAGTAAATAACATCTCTTTTCTTGGATTTACCAACTCATCAATATTTCCTTATCTGAGATCTTACAACTACCAGGTTACTCTACTCATAATTATTATCCTAATTATTCTACATCAAGCACTTTTTAAAAATGTCTGAATGTACCTTAAGACCATGACATTAAGTGAAATAAATCAGACACATAAGCTTAGATACCTCATGGTTTGTCTTATATGAAGAAGCTGGAGTATAAATTAAACAGTAAAATAAATGATAGTTAATAGGAATCAGGGAGATACATATTTTGCAAATGGAAAGGGGAACACAATAGAGGGGGTAGAGAGAGGGGTGGAAGGTAAAAAGAATTAAAATGTATTTCATGCATGTATCAGTTTCCCAATCATCATGGAATGTAGATGTACTAATCAAAGTATTTCAACAGGCTTGCTAATGTCCGGAGGACTTAACTCTTGTACTACCTTCTCTGTATTTATTCAATATCACATTATTTTTTTAAAAAACCATTAGATCAGTACTCAGCCTTGATATTCTTACTATCATCCAAATATCCTTTACAACTGGGCTATGTCGTGTAACTCCAAATACATTCTTTCCTATTCCCTATCATGTAGTCACTGTTTGGTTTGGTTTGGTTTGGTTTGGTTTATTTTTACTATCATTACTTACCTTTATAGTATCCGTCCCTGCTTTATACCCATATTCTTTAAAATAATTGTTTCTTCAATTAGGTTGAAGGTATGCTATTATTTGCAGCCCCTTGAAGGCTCCCTGTGGTATCCTAACCTCTCCAGCTGCAACCGGGGCCGGTTTCTTTCTAATCTCACTTCTCTATTCTCATTCTTGAATCTTTTCTGAGCATCTTTCAGGAGGTTCCTTCATTTTCCCCCTGTTGCATGCCTGGTAACCTCTGTTGATTTATTCTTGAATTTTGTTGGATCTCGTACTTTGGTAGCTTCAAAAAGCTAAATACACATTCGGTAAACTGATTCACATTTGAATATCAAGCCTTCGCATTTCATCCATGTATTGACTGAACGGAGAATTTTAGGTGGAAAGTCGTTTTCTCTGAGAAACTTAGCAACATTATTTTATTGTCTCCTGGTTGCTACTATAGTTTGTGGAATCTCCAAGTCTTCTTTGCCTTTTTTCTCAGCAGCACACAGTCACGTAGGCTCATGGTACCTTGGGCTTCTGTTGACCTTTTGTCTCTATCCTATCCCCACCATTGTTGTTCCACCCAACTCACTGTCTCTTCTCCATGCTGCTGTCAGAGCTTTGGGCTGCCCTGCCTGTTTCCAGGCTTTGCCTCTGCAACAGTTTTGTCATTCTACACTCAGATCTCATTGTGCTACCCCCATCTTCAGATCCACAAGCTGAAGTCTTACACTTTATAACAGCAGGGCCGAATCTCCCCACCAGTCCTAATGTCTTTTTTTAGTATTAATATAGTATTAATTTTATTGAGAAACAAAGAGCAATGAGACAGTTTCAAAACCGATTAGTAGGACAGTTGCAATAATTAATACATTGCATATTGTCATCTTCATAGTGGTTATTCATGGTTCAAGATGCAGATATAGTGTCCTGTCCAAACACTATTAGTACAAATCTTTCTTCTCATTAAATTAAGACAAAGTAGCTGTATATCTATCCTAACTATTCTGAATATACAACTACAAAATAGTCCTTCATTGTACCACCTGTTTTGTTTAGTTTTCTCAGAGGTTGTCATTTAAATATTGTGGGTGCATGAATTCAGCAATCAGTCCTAATGTCTTGACGTTGTTCCTTTGACTTCCAAGTGTTATTTCAGCCTCTAACCACAGTAAAGAACAGATTTTCTATTTATACCCATTTTGTGTGATTGCCCACCTTGGAAACTCTTCCAGGAATGCTTATGTCCTTGCCTTTCCTACCTGGCATTCTTAAAGACATCTTGAAGTGTTTTTAAGGACTCTTTCCAAAGAAAACAATATGGCGTAGAGAAGAAAGACTTCAGAAGCCCAGTTCTGACCACGGGGAAATTAAATAAGCTCTCCTAACCAGTTTTCTTCCCACATATAAAGGAGTAATAATAGTTCCTTCCTGGCATTATTTCTAGATTAAGTGAAGTGAGGACTATAAAGGCATTAGTGTGATGAAAGGCTAAGTAAATAAATAATGGTACTATTGCCATTTAAACAATAGTAGCTGTTCCCCATAGAAAATACAGTCTCCCTCATACTTATCCCCAGCAATGTCTGTCTTCAACCTCTTCTACATTCTCTGCTCTAACTGACACATATGCTCTCTCACTTTAGACACAAAGAAACTACTTCATCCCTTCCATGGATTCCAACTGTCAGGTGAACGAAGTCTAGGCTCTCTAACACAGCTTGGAAGCACTGTCAAAACCAGAGTTTTCTGACCTTCTCCATGTCATTTCTTGCTGTTCTTCTAACTTTTAACCCATGCTCCTCACAAAAAGAAGAAGATCACTCACGTCTTTCTGGTCACCATGTCCCCCAGTGACTTACGCTGTGCCGGACTCATGAAAAGTAACAAACGGGCATATTCTGTGTGGAAAGGAGCTGTTCCAGAGGACACAGACTCTAGGCCATAGTGGTTAGAAGCACAGGCTCCTGCGCCAGATTCTAGGGCTCAGATCTCCCTGCCTAATCATGTGGGTTAGGCCCCAGTTTCCTCCTTCCTAGAATTATGAAACAATACCTACCTTTGCAGATTATGAAGAGAATCGCATGAGCTCATACACAAAAAACACTTGAAAAAATCAGACAAATTGTAAATATTTGAGGTTATTTTTTATTGCATTAAGTCTCACTTTGGACATGCCAATTTTACGTTAACTGGGGGAACAATACTTTAGTTCTGATTTAATAAATAGGACAGAATTCATTGATTATTTACTGATATATAAATTTTTAAAGTTATAAATATGAAGTAAACTAACAAGGCACACATTTAATGTTCAATAAAAGCAACACATCACATTTTTGTTAGAAAAAAATAATTGAACTATTTAATAAATTGCATTGCCCTCCCTGGAAGGTAAAAATATAATTGAGACTCTCTCAAATCCCAGTCCAGAATAAATTCCAATGGATAAGAGCTTTAAATGTAGAAATCTAAACTTGTAGTACTAGAAATTAATTCATTCAGAACCTAAATTGAAGAGAAACTTTCCAGGTTGGACTAAAATCTCCAAGCAATGTAAAAGGAAAGATATTTGAAAATATTAAAACTAAATATGTACAAATGAAAAAATCACAAAAGTAAGTAAACAATAACCAGCTAGGAAGATATTTTCAATTTTTATCATAATATGTTAAAGTTTCTACTACATGAAGAAGTTTCAGGCATAGTGAAGCAAATGTTCAATAAAAAATTGGGCTAGATGAATTAAATTTCATAGAAAGAGAAATGTAAATGGCTCTTAACCACCATAACAAAAATACAAACCAAAGCTACATGGAATTACTTTTGTTAGCTATTTTTTTGTCAAGCCCAAACATGAAAATATACTCTGTGGACAAGTTTTAAGAAAAATTGTAGTCTCTAATGTCTCTAATGTTGCCAATAAGAATGGAGAATGCATATGATATTGGTAATTTATATCAAAATTAACTCTTCCATTTTGCCCAAGAATCTCACCCATTGAATGCTATCCAAAAGGTAAACTTCAACAATAAAAATAATGTATACAGCAGATTTTATTTGGCAAAAAGTTTTGTAGCAGTGTAAGATGGGAGAAAGTCTAAATGCCCATTAAATATTTGAGTAGCCCATAGCACATCCACATAATAACAAATTTGTGCAGTTTTACAGAGTAAAGAGTATCTCTCTACATATTACTGTGCCGAGATTTTGTGGATGTATTTTAAAATAAAAGAAGCAGGTTGAAAAAAGGTAGACTCTATGGGGCCAGGGAGATGGCTTAGTAGAATAAGCACTTGCCTGACAAGTGCGAGGACCTGAGTTCAATCCCCAGTTCTGCCAAAATAAATAAATAAATAAATAAACTAACTAAAAAAGAAATAAAACAAGGTCTTAATGTGGGATGGCCAAATAGCTAGGCAGATTAAAGTGCCTGCAAGCAGGTGTAGGGGTCAGGGGTCAATCTCCAGGCCTACCTACCAGCCTCACCCCCAGGGCATGCTGAGACGGCAGTTGAGACTGGGCCTGGTGGCACACACCTGTAATCCCAGCTCTTGGGAGGCAGTAAATAGGCAGATCACTACGAGTCTGATCTAATAGTGAGACCTTGAACACCCTGTAGATCCTTTCCTAAAAGTACAGAAAGAACGAAAGAAAAAGAAAGAAAGAAAGAAAGAAAGAAAGAAAGAAAGAAAGAAAGAAAGAAGAAAGAAGAAAGAAGAAAGAAAGAAAGAAAGAAAGAAAGAAAGAAAGAAAGAAAGAGAAAAACTGTATACTCTGACTCATCTAAAGTAGATCCAAAGTATGTTAAACTATCTGCTCATAGCTTAAAACAATTAAATAATAAATTTAAATTGTATTTTAAATTGACATACAAAACAAAAAAGTGAGATCAATAAACTACAGAGAGAAGTTACCTTTGATTGGATCTACCTCACTTTGAGTGTTTGCCTTTGAAACTGCAACTAGTTTCCATAATTGAAAAACCTGTTTATTGTTAATGGAATGGCAAAATATAATAAAATAAAGCATAACCACAAATAGAGGAACTAAGCTATCTATGCAATTTTGAAATACAATCATACACATTTTTGGAAGTTGCATTCTAGTACTCTACTCATGATAAAGGCAACTATAAAAATTGGCACATGTTCTTTTCTGGTATCATATTACCAGCAGTAGCATTGTTAGTATTATTTTCATAATGGGAATAAAAAGACATTAGTGATTTCTTCACAATACTAAAGATTGAATCCAGAGCCTTCCCATTGAGCTATATCCCAGCTCTTTTCTTCATATATTAAAATTTTGATACAGGGGTTCTCTATGCTAAGTTCCCAGGCTGGGCTCAGGTGATCTTCCTGCCTCAGAGTTCTGAAGTTGTGGAACTACAGATGTTTGCTATCACACTTGGATGGACATGAGGTTTTAGATGATACTCTAATTCTGTAATTCCTAGTATACCTGAATACTGAACCCATGGAGTAAAAGAAAGAAAAAAATGAAATACTGAAATATGCTAAATAAAAACAGTAAGTACTCCCAAATTTTAATGCAAAGTATCAGTACAATTCCTATTTCTTTAAAATATATATCTCTGTATTTCCTAGTATTATCTACTAAGAAGGCCATCCTGGTAGCAATTACAACTCTCACAAGCTAGAATATGGTGTTCAAATATTTTTCCCACTGCAAAGAGCCTGGTCTCTTTTAAAAATATCTCTTTGCACACATGGAGAGGAAACGTACAGGTAAGAAAGGAATGTACATAAGAAATCAATCTCATAAATACTGCAAGGGTCTGGTAAGAAGAACTCAGGAACCAACTTGAATGATTGAAGATGGAAATAATTTGGTTGTCAATAAGGAGAACAATGACAATAGATTAAAGTACATCAAGGGCTTGTGTTTCTTGTGTGTGTGTGTGTGTGTGTGTGTGCGCACACACACGTGTGTGTGCACGTGTGTTTGCATGTACAGTCTGAGCACAAAACAACCTCCACAAAATAAACAACTACACTGACTGATCAAACTAGACCATGTGAATTCATTACTTTGAAAAGTAGTGAATAGAAAAGAAGGAAATCATATATTTATCCTCATTTTCTTCACAAGTTGTACCACTTGGGTCATACATTAGGGGGAAAAGGTGACTAAAATTGTATTATAACAATTTGCTAGCAATAATGGATGAATGGAACTGTGTTTCGAAGATTCCCCCTTCTAGAGGAAGCCAAAACCACTCTCAAGCCATGTTTGCCCCCAACAAATAATTGTCAGGTTTATAAGAAAGCTCAATTAATTGTCAGATTTGTAGAAAACTCAAACAACAGAGCCACCTGAACTATAGCCTAAAAAATTCAGACTCTCGACAAATGGTTTAATTTATTCAAGTGAATAAATTGCCAAGAAGTAAAGAGAGAAAACAGGGTGTAAATTTAAAATTATTTCAGAATGTGAGACATATCAACCAAATGTAATACATGAAAATTATTTGAAAGTCAATTCAAATGAAAAATTTGCAAAAAAAAAAAAATGTAGTGTGTTGTTTCTCAATTTTTCTGATCAAGGAGATTATGGAGCCACAGAGCAACATGATCGATGAC
>NW_004524609.1:8867350-8873266 GCF_000260255.1 Octodon degus | reverse complement strand
GCCAGCGCAGGTTAGCAGGAAGCTCTCTGCACACTCACCGGACCTGGGCTAGGACTGGGTCTCAGTTCATTGTTTTATATCTGTCTGTTCTTCTAGTAGAACCCTGACTAATACAGGTGTCAATTCAGATGAAGAATTTTCAAAAAGATTAACATATGCAAATATATATTTATAACTTTTATGAAACAACTGGAAAGTTAAACACTATATAGTCATTTGATGATACTAGGAAACCATTGCTAAGGATTTTTAAGAGTGATTGTCCTTATCTTTTAGAGATGAATGCAGAAATACTGTAGATGAGGTAACATGATGTCTAAGATTTCTCTGAAAATAACATGGAGGAGGAAAGCAGGGGAAGATGTTTGTCCACGAATTAATAGTGGTAGCCAAGATATGGGTGCTGGGCAGATCACTACAGTAACCTACTTCCTTTTGCATGTGTTTGGAATGCTATGTGATTAAAGTTTAGTGGTGGAAAGATGTACAGTGTGAAATATTTGAGGGCACACAGCACATAGAAATGGCAAATTATTGCTAAATTTTAATATTATTTTGCTATTTTGTAGATTAGAGCTCACAAGGTTAGTTTTTCCAAGAATATT
The DNA here is from genome assembly GCF_000260255.1 of Octodon degus. Classification (NCBI taxonomy): domain Eukaryota; kingdom Metazoa; phylum Chordata; class Mammalia; order Rodentia; family Octodontidae; genus Octodon; species Octodon degus. The sequence goes on along the minus strand of NW_004524609.1, from coordinate 8,872,661 downwards.
TATATTCCCAGTAGTGTAGATATTTGTGTATTCTATCCATTGGTACATTAAGTAATGTGTATGTGGTGCATAAGCTACTAGTCTTACCATTATCATTTCAAATTCCATATGTCCTTCAGAGGTAAGGGTGATTGAATTCAAGATTAGCAAACAATTTCATAAAGTTTCTTCTTTTTCTTTTTTTTTCTTTTTGGAACAGGGTCTTGCTATGTGGCTCAGGGTGGCCCTGAGCTCACATTGTAGCAGAGGCTCTTCTCAAACTCACAACGATCCCCCTGTGTCAATCTTCCAAATGCTGGGATTACAGACGTGTGCCACCAGTCCCTGCTAATGATGTCATAAAATTATTTTTATACTCAATATTTTAAAATATACTTATTAAAGCATTACAAGATGTAAAAGAGCACTATAATGACAAACAACTGATTTTGTTATCTCTGCATTGTTAATTATTTGTATGCTTTCAAAAATCACAAGTTGTATGGACAGGTTGCTGGGGGCAAGGAAAAGGATTTCTCTGGAGAACTGGTGAACCCAAAAAGATGGAGGCTATCACCAATCCTGAGCACCTGACTTTGGAGCTGTAACCAGGTCTCGTGTGGAGCATTATGGGGTGGCGTGGCAGGTGGGTGTGCAGCCAGTGCCCACAAATACTGGGTGTCTGCTTTCCTGATGCTTGGGCTGCTGCTGCCTCAGGTGTTTGGGGTTCTTTAAATCTAAAGTTATTGATTAGAAAGTCTTATGACTCAAAAAAAAAGGCACAAGTCATAAGAAATTGTCATATTTTGTTTTTGCTCAGTTTCAGAACCACTTCTTTATGGAGAGTCATTTTGTCTCAGTTGGGCTGAAAATAAGGTCACCAACATGTCAAAACCATAATGTATTTTAAAAAAAAAAATCTGTGCACAAATTCACCTTGCTGTTTGTTTCCCCACTTTCTTTCTTTCTTTCTTTCTTTCTTTCTTTCTTTCTTTCTTTCTTTCTTTCTTTCTTTTGCCTTTCATTTTATGTATTTGGTACAGGGTCTCACTACACAGCTGGGAATTGTAGTGATCCTCCTGCTTTCTGCCTCCCCAGTGCTGATATTGCAGGCATGCACCGCTATGCCTGGACTCGTTCTCTGGCTCTGCATGACTGGGGTAAGGTCCAGGGCGACCAGTGGAGCCAGGGATAGAACCCTGGTCCCTGCGCTTGCCTAAGCAGGCACTTAGTCCACTGAGCTATCTTGTTCGCTCTTTGTTTCTCCATTTTCCTTGGTAACAGTCCTTCCTTCAAATGTAAACAACCCAACCTCCCCCTGAATCTTGAGCCTCTATGTATGAAAATAGAGATCCAAAGCATTCTTTACCTGTTGGTTAAATACAGTGAGTCTTCAATTTTCCTGGAAGTTACGTTCTAGACACCTCCGCGATAAGTGAAAATCAGTGAAGTAGCAACATTATATTTATTTTAGCATATATATTTATATATTTCAATGCTTTATAAACCCTTCCCACACTCTTATAAGCCTTTCCCATAGTTCATAAACACTTTTAGTGTTCTTAATCATTTTTCTAATCTCATAAACCTACGTAATTTTAACAACATACGTATACTGTAGGATACTGCAAAATCCTGCGATGTAGTGAAAACTCTGCACTAAACAATTTAGATTAATATTTTTTGAAAACCCACAATGAGTCCACAGAAGTCAAACTGCAAAATAGCGAGGGACTACTGTACAATTTGATTCACACTATATCAGACCAAAAATCTTTTTTTTTTATTTTATTGAGAAACAAATATCAATGAGACACTTTCCAAGCTGATTAATAGGACATTTTCAATAATTAATACGTTGCACATTGTTATCTTCTCAGTGGTCATCCACAGCACAAGAAGCAGCCAGGACATCCCGTCCAAACACTACTACTGCAAATCCTTCCTCTCACTGAACCAAGCGAAAGCAGCCGTACATCTATCCTAACTGTTCTGTATATACAGATACAAAATGGTCCTTCCTCTGTATCCCCCTCTCCAGGTCAGTCCTGTCAGAGATGGGTATTCCATTGGCATCTAAAAATCTTACTTTAATTTGGTGCTTATTTTTAAGATTTATTCCCTGTTCCTTTTCTTTTCTTTTCTTTTCTTTTCTTTCTTTCTTTCTTTCTTTCTTTCTTTCTTTCTTTCTTTCTTTCTTTCTTTCTTTTTTTCTTTCTTTTAGCTTTGTAACAGAGCAAACTTAAGCACTTCTTTATTAAAAGGAGATTTAGGGAAAAGTTCTGTGCAGGTCTAGGTCATGGTAATTGACACAAAGCTCATCTCTGCTTGCGCCTTCTGTCCATGTAGTGACTTCTCCCACTCCAGCCTATACACATATAGCTTTACTAATAATTCCACGAAAGCTCACCTCTAAATCAACACAAGTCACGAGTTTAGGAAGGTGACAGTGTGAGTGACACACTGCAGCACATGCCACAGTGGCCATGGCACAAAAGTCCATCTCATCTTTGGGCAGAGCGGTAAAAAGTTCGAAGTTAGAACTTTATGGTTTAAGCCCTAAGTGAGCAAACTGCAGCCAGAACCCCAAAATCCAGCTTGCTGCCTAGCTTAGGAGTAACAAGTAAGCTAACATTTTTTCAATGGTTCAAAATACTAACATTAGCATTTCATGACCTGTGAGAATTACATGAAATTCGAACTTACATTTTAGAGTTCATTGCAATCCAGCCATTCTTACAAATGTTTTTGTTTTCTATGGCTATCTTTGTGTACAATATCAGAAATAAATCATTGAAATATGAACCAAGTGCCTCACAAACCTGGAATATTTATTGTCTGGCCCCTTTACAAACACAAATGATAGCATCTGCTTTAATTAAGGGGGAAGAGCCAGACAAGATAATAATGTAGAATATTATCATGCAGGAAAATCACAACTGTATTTACATTTTATAAACGCTGGGGAGATAGCTCAGCAGTCTAAGCATCTGTCTGGCAAACACAAAGACCAGAGTTTGATTCTTGGTAAAACACACCATGATAGCTCTGGACCCCCAGGACTGGTAGCATACACCTCTAATTCCAATGCTGGGGAGGCTGAGACAGGAGGATCACCAAAAGTTTGAACTGTGTAGTGAGACCCTGTATCTAATAAATTAAAAAAGAGAAAAATGTATATACTTACTTTTTACATGGATCAGTGGACAAGGTAAAGAAGTATGGACTTATGAATAATGTGAGTTCACTTAGAATTCTTTACTTCTCAGAGGGAATTCTTCTTTCATATGATTTGAAGGTTATTCTACACTTTCAAATGTTCGTATTCTTTACCTATGTTTGCAATAAGCTTTCTGGGCTGGGGACACAGCTCAGAGGCAAGCACAAGGTTTCGAGTTGGATCCCCAGTACCACACACACACACACACACACACACACACACACACAAAAAAAAAAAAGCTATCCAATGAGCTTTTTAAAGAAATGTAAAGAAAATTTTCTCATAGTATGGTTCACACTTTGTTTCAGGTCTGAGAAAACACATTCAATGAAGGTTTCCTAGGAAAAAGGACTCATCAGGATAGGAGTCTGTTAGTAGACTATCAGTTCTCTGAGTTCATGACCTGGCTGATGCTGACACAAAACAAGCCATCTGGGAAGTGGGAATAAAATAATCCATGAACACATTTATCTACTTTATTCATTTTTCCCTAGAATCTGTGTATTAAGAACTAATTTGCTTTTGGTTTTTGTTTCTTTGATCGACTGACTGATTGATGTTTAAGTGTTTACTCACTTGCCAGTTAATTTTTCCTTTGAAGAAAGTATGTCACAAAAAAAAATCCAAGGCAGTGTGCTTGGCACCTTCTGACCATGTCTGACCTGGCAGTGACCATCTCTATGGGCCAGTTCAGATGCCTTGAGGAAATTCAGTGACTTATTCATGGAGAACACATTTTCCTGCTGCATCATGATGTGCGTCCAGCACTGCCACTTACCTACCTCTGCAGGCCACTTCTGAGGTGCTTTCCCCATGGCAAGAGTAGAAAGCCACTGGGCTTGAAGACTGCCAGACTTGAGTGTGTGGCAAGGAAGCATCTTCCAACAACTAGTTGTAAACCCTTTTCAGTCAAAGGACCGTGAAGAAGAAAAAAGTGACAGAAAGAGAACATGATTAAACATTTCCTTCTAACAATTCTCAAATGAAAACTCAACTCTGAACGACTGTTGAAACCTCTGTTAACCAAAGACGTGAAACCATGGCATCTTCTTTTAGACTCAATCTTCAGTTCCTTCGTTCCAAATATTTAAGTCCGTTACAGAAGAACAATTTCAATTTCCAAGTTTCTTCAACTAAAATGTGCTTAAAATTAGTAGGCAATAAGAAATTTGAACATAAATTCTCTTCTCATTATATTTTATGGGCTTTTATGTTCCCTCTCATAGTGCATAATTTTAATTAATAATTTCTATGGAAAAGCAAACAATCTATTGAGACAAAAATTCATTTAAGGTTTCCAACCAAAGACATTCAGGGAAACACATTCTGTAGAAAATGTTTGCAATACTCAGTAAAAGGAATAATACAGTAATCCTACCAAAAAATAAAAAAAAATTAAAAATTAAAATAAAAATAAAAATAAAAAAGAAAGTAATCCTACCAACCCAGAGAGAAGTAACAACATCTGGGCTTGCGTAGCAGGAATGACAGCACAACAAGGCCAGGTCAGATTTATGAAAACACTAATCCTTAATGAGATTCTCTGAATTCACTGATTATATTAGAAAAGTGTTTCTCATATAGTTCTCTTCATCCACAAGGGACATCCCAGTGACTAGTGGTCTCTACACTGTCACACACCTCTCCTGTACCGCAAACTCTTACTCAGTGTTTTTTAGACTTCTAACCCAGCCATGTTCCACAGCAGAATGAAAATACTGCTTCATTCCTTGTGTTACTCAGCAAAAGTGAGACTACTCAGATTTCTATACTCTTCTTGCCCCCCAGACAGAGCCTGGTTTCCTTCTCTCTCCCAGAAAGCTAGAACACTCAGGTCATTTGAGGGCCAAGATCTCCTGCATTCAGCTCTCAACCACAGTCCTTGGGATGATTATCAACTGATCAAAGTGTTCCCAGGACTGCTGGTGGTGGAATAACCCAACATTACTTTTTCAAACGGGCTCCACAGACAGGGCTGGCAAATTCCCTGCTGAGATTTCTGTTGCCAGGGGCTTCCTCTCCAAGTGTGTGTTCAAAGGTCCGGGAAATTACATAATATTGCATCATCCATCTAACTATATTGTCTGCAGCCATCTGTGGGTTTTTTTTTTT
>NW_004524609.1:8854117-8866085 GCF_000260255.1 Octodon degus | reverse complement strand
GTTTTAATTAAAGGAATTGTCTAGGTGATGCTATATGTAGCTTTGCAAGAACCACTTCTTGAAGGGCCATCAGTGGAGACATTACCCCACTGCAGATTTGGCCCCATCTCAGTCTCTGGAATCAAAGTTGGTCCCAGGCCATAGTTTATTAGATCATATTTTTCATAGTTACAGTTCAGACCTTTGCAGCCCAATTTAACACAAAATGTGTTTTTGCCTCAATGACGCGGTTGGCTAATTCCCTGTAATTTTCCTATCAACAGCTGAACTCCCTACCAGATCTTTAGTTAAGGTTCCTGTTCTCAAAGCCCAAATTACCCATGATAAGGTCATGGAAAAATTCTTCAGGCTCTATCTCACGCTAGCTTTGGGTAAAGAATTTTGCTGTCTACCTGTGGCCTGACCTGCTGATCTTTTTGAAGTGCCTTGTTCTTTTGTTTGTTTAATGGAGATTTTCATGTTTAATTTTAGCCATGAAACTTTCTCCTGAAAAATTTTATTTGGAACTCCAACAAAATGTAATCCAAGCAAAGCTTCTGTGATGGAGATAGTGGAGACAAGGAAAGTCCTAGACAGTCTTCCACTCCATCGCTCGCGCACACACACACACACACACACAGACACACACACACACACACACACACACACACACAGAGGACCCTGAAGTAGTTCCACAAAAACTCATGGATTCATGGAACACTGAAAATCTCTATTTAATTGCATTGATTCATCACAGGAACTATAGTACTGTTAGACTGTCTTTCCAACTTGGTTCTTGGCTTTAAATCTCCCACCTAAAGTACAAAATTGAACACTGCTTCTTAAAAATCAGAATCACTAGAGTGATCATTTTACTCTGTGTATGCATCCCAAAACACTATACTTGCATTTATTACTGTAGCCTGGAGCTGAAATGCCTTTTTCAGGCAAGTTCCAGGAGCTGAGAACTTGGTAGCCCACCTGTACCGCTGCTGGGAGGTGGTAGAATCTGTCGCAGGCCCTGTGAAAGGAAGCTGGCTCCTTACATTAAAGGTGGAAGCTGAGACACAGGTCTTCTGCATCTCTCTCTGCTTCTCAAGTACCAAGAGATTATTCATCCTCCTTCACCACATAATCCCACCATGAAATATGGTGCTGCTGTGTGTCCAAAGCAATGGTGCCTATGGACTCTGGACTGAAAACACTTAAACTGTGAGCCCAAATAAACATTTCAGTTTACTTTCGTGTGTTTATTTATTTGTTTGAGATATTGGCTAATGAGCATGGGGATTTTGCACTGAACTACACCCCCAGGCCTTTATTACTGTTTTGTTTTGTTTTTTCTTTGTGTCAAGGTGTCTCTAAGTTCCCTAAGCTAAGCTTAAACTTGGGTTCCTCTTGTCTCAGCCTCTCAGAATGCCATGCCTGGCTCTTTCCCTCTGCTTAAGTTGATTTAACTTAGACATTAGCTACAGCAACACAGCTAAGTAGTAATCTTAAGAAAACACAACAAAATTTATTTATTTTTGATTGTCAGTCTTTTGGTATTATAATGTCCATACTATTTCTTAGTGATTAACTTGTATACAGTTGGTGGCAACATTTTGTTTTTGTACCAGGTTGTTTTAGTATGTATCTTTCTCCTTTTTGTTAGGCATTTCAGCTAGAAATTTCCTAATTGCTTGGTCTATTCAAAAAACATTAATCTGATCTTATTGTTTGTGCTATTTTTCACTTTCCTTCCTTTTCATTCTTTAGCTATATTTCATTTCTAAGCTCAAGCACTGGCTTTTTTTTTCTTTTTTAGAGAGAGCAAAATATTTATTCTGGAGAAAGACAGCTTCTGTTTGAGAGGATTGCCTGAAATCTGCCTTTTCTAGGGACTTTTCTAGAGCAAAAACCGTGAAGTGAGGTGTGTCAAAGACAGGAAGCATGGGAACTTGCAAGGTGGGTGGGATATGGCCCCCCAATAAGATCACAGGCATAACTGCTCAGGTAAATTGGGTTAAATTGGAATCAAAATGGGGAAGCGAGTCAAGTAGCAAGCAGGCATGAATATAGAATAGGGGCTTTTCCTGCAGAGGCTGGGTTAGTGACTCTTTCTGGCTTATTCAAGGTAACTGATACCTATTTAGAATATCAATCCCTGATGCCCATCCCTAGGGAGGTGTGTGGCTGCATTTGCTTATTCTTTTGTCCTGAGGTCTGGTGCACAGCTGGAATCTCTCTCTCTCTCTCTCTCTCTCTCTCTCTCTCTCTCTCTCTCTCTCTTCTCACAGTTGCAAGGTTACTCAAGTACTGATTATTGATTTGAGATAGCCCATCTTTCTATTACAATTTAGACATTTAGTATTATAAATTTCCCTGCAAACCATGCTGCAGCTCAATCCAAACATTGTGATAGGCTGTATTTTCAATTTAATTATATTTGTGATGTTTCCTCATTGTCCTCATAACTTCCTGTTTGATGGGGCAATTTGATGCTGCACAGTTCCTGACATTCTTATGCTTCATTTTTGCTGTTGATGCCCAGATACGTTCCTGTTACTGATTCCCAGCTCAATTCAGAGAACACAGTTTGATTAACATGGATAACATCAAGTATGTGAAAATATGTGCATAATCCATCTTGTATCATCTTGGTCACTGTTTCGACTGCCCTTGGAAAGAATGTGTTTTCCTCTATTGTTGGATGAAGTGTTCAGTACATGATAGCTAGTTTTGTTGCTAATGTTGTTCAGGTATTATAAAGTGTTTCTTATTTTCTGTCTACTCCTCCTACCATCTGTTAGGTTTTTTGGTGGTGGTGCAGCAGAGAAGCAGAAATAAAAAGGGAGGGAGGAAGGCTTTGCTAACTCTGAAAACACAGAGAGGATCTAGGGTAGGCCTATCACCACTGATTGTGAAAAGTCTATCATGCATACATTGTCTTCTTTTTCCTTCTAACCTAGCTCTATCTTTTATTTAAAGTAAATTTCCTATAAGCATCATAGAGCTGCCAGTTATCTATATTTTCATTCAGTTTGACACTCTGTCAATTGTTATGGGTCACTCAGAATAGGAACCACAGCAGAAGCCAGATTGGAATTTAAGAGAGCCATTTATTACTGAGCTCAGGGCTCCCAGTCAGCTCTCACACAGGAGAGGACCAAAAGGCAGCTAGCCCAAGGAGCAGGGGGGGGTGGGGTTAAAACCTGAAACCACATTCTATTTGGTAAACAAATTTATTGTCTGACACACAGTGATGTTTTTAGGGCCATTGTGACCACAACTCAAACTAAATTTCCTGGGGCTTTCTTTCAGTTTCTGGTTATCTTGCACCTGAGTACCTGCAGGCAGCCTTGCATAGCCCAAGGTTACAAGAAATTAAAGCCCATTTAATTTCCTTTTGAAGTCATCTCTGTAAGCTAACTTTGTTAACAGGAATTGGTGAGGGTTACAGGAATTTTAGCTTAGCAAAGAGCAAGAAACAGCCACTAGTTACTAAACAACTTAGAACAGTGGTGAGTATATATTTTTACACAACAGAAAATACAAGATTTACATTTTTAGTCTAAAATGTGAGTTGACCCATTACATTAATCTGTTTGGATAACTTAAACTTAGAATAATTATTGATATGAAGGAGTTTGGGTCCACTATACAATTATTACTTTCACCTCTGATTTTTCTCTATTTTCCTTTCCTGCCTTCTAAAAAATTATTTGAGTATTTTAATACTTAATTTTAGTTAGAATTTTATTTATCTCTTGGAATAAGTTTGTATACTAGCTACACAAAATATGCTAATGTACACATGATATATAAAATAAAACCTATGTATGTTAGACTTCTCGGCATAGCAAGGCAGAGGAGCAGAAGTAAAAGAAAGGGAAGGAAAGGCTTGTCCTGCCATTGACCAGGAAGGACACAGAGAGGATTGCAGGGAGATGGGGGGATCCTCTGACTTGAGACAGCAAGGCGGAGACTTTACAGACTTTTGCTAGGAATGGAGTTTAAGGGGTGGGATTAGCGACACCTAAGGAGCTCCCTTGTGTGGGAGAGGTGAAAAGAAGTTGTATCCAGGAATGGAGGTAGGGTGAAGGAAGAAGTTATTATTTCAAAGAGAAGCTGTTGTATAATATATATATATATATATATATATATATATATATATATATATAATCTTTTGTGCACTAATTAGAATTAATATATTAACTTAGTATTATAGCAAGTATTTTACATTATAGTACAGTAAAATATAATACATAGATGAGTGCATCTTATCCCCTTATATCAGTCAAATGTCATGTATTTACATGCATTGAAAACTCCATCAGAGAATGTCATAATTTTGATGTCCAACAATCCATATCTAAGAGAGTTAAATTTTTTTTAAATTTATGTATTCGGTACAGGGTCTCACTGTGCAGCTCAGACTCGTAGTGATCCCCCTGTTTTCAGCCTCCCAAGTTCTGGGATTCCAGGCTCACGCCACCACACCCAGTCTCAGCCACAGTCTCAGTCTCATTGAGCCCCAGGGGGCAGGGATGGCACAGCAACCTGGGGATCGAGCCCCAATCCCTGCACCTGCCTGAGCAGGCACTTTAATCTGCTGAGCTGTCTATCCAGCCCAGAAAACATACTTTTAATACTTGCCTAAGTATTTCCTAGTCTTATTATATTTTCCTTATTGATTCCCTTCAAGCTAAATAACTGTGTGGAATTTATTTTAGGGCAGATTTATGAAGAAGTATATTTTTATCTGACCTGCAATTCAGACTTTTATTTTGCCTCCATTTCTAAAAGATATGCTGCAGCTCAAATCCTCACTCCAAAACAGGCGGTGAAATGCAATAGCCGTTGTAACAGTATTAAAGAGTGGATTTTCAGGAGATAATTAGGTGGGGAGGAGGGCTCCACCCTCATGAATGGATTAATGCTCTCTTGGGAGAGTCTTAGTAGAAAGATGCAATGTGTTTCTCATTTGCTCTGGGTCTTCCACATGTTTCCTCGCCATGGGAGGCCCAATGTCATGCAGTACGCACTAAAAATGATCTCAGCCCTCAGTCTTGTACTCAAAGTCTTTAAGAAACAAATGTCTTTATAAATCACACAATCTGTGATGTTCTGTGATAGCAACAGAAAACACACTCGGCCACGATTGTCTCCATGGATATAACATTTTAAATTGATAGATTGGGGGGTTGTGATTTTTGTTTACTTCCTGTCACTTTCAAGACCTATTCCACCAGCTTTTACTTTCAGTAATTTTTGTTCATTCAGATCACATAGTTTTCTTATAGGCAAGATGTCAGTTTTGATAGCTTCTTTTGAGATATTTTCAGGTTCTTATTTTTTAAATACTTTTATCCTGATGTGTCTGAGCCCGGATTCTTTCATTCGTCCCATTTGAGATTTGATCAAATTCTTCAGCCTGTCAACTTTCATCCTCTCCCATACGTGGAAAATTTTAAGTCATAATTCCATGGCACATATTTTGTGCATGCACCTCTTTTCTTTTATTCCAAAATTCCAGTGATATAGTAGGACTTTTGATATTATGCTGCAGGTAACAGCAGTTCTGTTCACTTTTTCTCAATTTAATTTGAGCAAGTTTCATTAATATAGCTTCAAAGACCCAGTTTTCTTTTTTTATGTTTTTTTTTCTGACATTGGGTGGCTTTTTAGTGTAGATATTATCTTTCACAGTTCTACAATTTCCACTCACTTCTTTTTATTTCTATTTCTTCCTTCTACCCTTTTTTCTAACCATTATAAATGTGTTTACCAATATTTAGTCTGGCCCTTGAAATAGCTAATTAAGCTGGACATTTCATCATTAAATACCTTTTTCCTTTTAGAATAGGTTGCATTTATTTTGCTTCTTTGAATTTGGGCTGAATCTGAATTATATCTTTGACATTTTGAATATTATGGTGTATAAATTCTAGATCTTGTTAAAAACCCACTGGGGAATGTTAATTAGCTTGTATTTTTAGATAATAAATTCAGTTATAATTATGTTGTAACATGTTGTCTTGTTTTCTTGTACAATGAATCTAAACTCTGTTTTCGAAGACTGTGCTGTACTGTTTTGGGACCTGTTTATGACCAACACACTATGCAGGGTTTAGAAGGAGACTTTGGTATTACCTCAAACCACAGCATAATTCATAAAGCTTTTGTTATGTGTATTTAAGGCTATTGAAAACTGTGCTGCTCAGAAGTAAACCTTAGCCGTTTATGTGTCCAGATACACAATTAGAGGTTCCTTTCTTCAGTGTCCTGCCTAAATGCCCCAACATTCACACATTCATAGACCTTTTTTCTGTCAGCTCTAGCCAGAAAAACAGGTATTCTCTCAAGTTTCACCTTCTGTATCATGCTTCTCTGAGAAAGAGTCCTGTCCTTGGGTTAACATAGAAAGAAAGAAAATGGGGAACCTCTCCACTATTTAGGCTATAGGAACAGCTTGCTTTACTTCCTTGTTGTGGATATATCAGATTATGGCTGAAATTTTCACCTTCTATGCCACTGCCATGCAGTTGAGCCTACCAAAGGGAACAAGAGTTTAAAAAACACATTCCGTTACCCATCGCTTCAGCAATGATTTATTCCATTTTGCACCCCATTTTTGTTTGCTTTAGGTATCATCATGTAGTTGATCTTTTCTGGATTTTTTCCCATTATTTCTAGCTGTAATCAGGGGAGAAAATGGGCTTATAGGACCGATGAAATAGCTTAGCAGACTAAGCAACTGCCTAGGCAAGCACAAGAGTTGGGGTTTGATCCCCAGCACCACATGCCATGCAGGCCCCGCCCCTGGGCAAGCTGAGCTGGCCACTGAGACCAGGTGTGGTGGCGCACACCTATAATCCCAGCACTGAGGAGGCTGAAAACAGGAGGATCACTACGAGTTCAAGCTGCATAGTGAGACCCTGTACCAAATGCATAAAAAACAGAAAAAAGAAAATGGGCTTATATTAGTCCATCTTGGATAGAACCAGAAGCCAGAATTATCTATATCTTAAATTTAGTACCTATGATCACTAGCTTACTGTCTGCCTTAATCCACCTATTCCTAAAGTTTAGCTATAATGACTGCATGAGAATTTTAAAGAAAACTTTTACCATTATAGGTTTTAAATATAAGTTCAAGAAGAAAAGGTAAGAATTATTAGATAATAATCCTAGCACGATTTGATATCTCATGTACATTGAATCATTTTTCAAAGATTTTGCAGGTAAAAGAAGTACAACTCATTGTAGGTTATATCCTTTTAAATGCCTTGATTTCAAATTTGTGTGTGTTTTGAAGGAAATCAAATCCAACTGGAGATAATCTTCTATCAACAAAATATTGTACTGTAGAGTCATTTGACATTTCATACCTTAGTGATTTTTTTTTCTTTTTTCTCTTATAAAAACAGGAAGTGGTCATCTGCCAAAAGCAAGTAAACATATTTGAAAACCAGGAGAGGTCATGCTGAGTTCACAGTATTTTTTTTTTTTTTCTTGAGTTCACAGTTCTAAGCACACAGTTCACCCATGCATTCTAAATTTGGCAACATTTTTCTTTCTTCAATCCCAAAAACAACAAAAAATATTACTTGACATTGAGAGTATTTACAGAAACTACAGTTTGTCAAGCCTAAAAGTGTTTACACATTTCATTTGTACAAAGGAAAATAGTGTATGCCAACCATGAAAAATTAGCACAGAAAATGTTATTAAATATAAAAACGGAAACGGGACTGGGGAGATAGCTCAGTGGTATAAGTTCCTGCTTGGCAAGCATAAGGTCCTGAGTTTGATTCCTGGTACAAAAAGAAAAAAAAAATTGAACAAAATCAATAACATCATATTGAATTACATTCCAACATGGAAAGTAAGTGGGAATGGTGGGAATTGGTCTATATCAGTATGAGAAAGTCTCTGAATGAATGAATTGACATATAGATATAGATAGATGATAGATAGATGATAGATGATAGATAGATATAGATAGATAGATAGATAGATAGATAGATAGATAGATAGATAGATATCCAACCAGTTTCTTCTCTACACTCATAAGACTTCCAACATCTGATGTACAGGGGCTCTTTTCCACACATCAAGAAATTCTCCAGCACATTGCAGACCCCACCTGTACACACTCCTACAATTTAACCCCATTCCGACCCTATCTGGAGTTAGTTCGGGCCCCGCAGGTCAAGGGCACAACCCAGTAAGCCTGCCTCTGACTTCAGAAACCAAGCACAAGCGGTAGGTCCCGACATTAGCCAGCTTCTGTCCCCACAAGCCCTCCTCAGGAGCAGTCACCCCCTAGAATGGCTCGCAGAATTCAGGAAAGGGTTCTACATTCTAGATTGCCAGTTTATTACAAAGGCTAAAACTGAGAAACAGTCCATGGAGGTATACCCAAGACATGGTGTACACAGGACTGTGGATGATCAATGCCGCGTCCCTGCAAACTAGGTTCCTTGTACTCCACATGCACACTGACTTGGGAGCGCTGCATGCATCAGCCACAGGGGACTTGTGGAGCCTTGCTGTATACATTGATAGAATCCCTGGCCGTTGCTGATCACCCCAACAATCAGCCCTCTCCTCGGCCTGGAGCCCAGGTGTCGGAACAGAAAATTCCAATTTTTCTAATGACTTTGTTGGTTTCCCTAAAAACTGGTTTCCATCCTGAAGTTCTACAGGGAATCTCACCCATCAGTCCTATCATTAATGTACAGACACTGATCACTTAGGAGATTCCAAAGTTTTAGGCCCTAGGTGTCAGGAAATGGGAATAAAGACCAAGAATATATTCTTATTCGAAATCAAATATCATATTACAAGAAAGAAGGAGGTTAGTGAGGTATACCAGACAAATCTCCCATGAAGAGTAAAGTTGTACCGTTACCTAGACCCCCTAAATGTGAATAATGTGTAGTGTCTTTCTCCCCAAGAGCCCAGGGTAGGAAGTAGAAAACAAGCTTAATTTTGCAGCTTAGAAACCTGATAAATATCATTTTTCCCAGTTGATCAAGGTTAAGAGTACAAAAGATGAACCACTTTGATAGTACATGCTCTTGATGGGTAAGAATAGCCCTCTACTTGCTTAGTTTCTTGCCCCACAAACTATAATTTCTCTAATATGGAAAAAGTCAGGAAAAAAAAGTTGCAGAATATGATGATCCTACTCTGCACCCAACTAGAACCCCTAAAACCTTCTAAGGTCTCAAAAAGCCAGAAAAAGTCTGAGAGGTTATCATAGCCAAGAAGAGACCAAGGAGCCATGAAGTCTAAAAGTAATGACACCCATAATTTATATGGTGTCCTGGGTAGCCCTTAAAATAAAAAAGAGGAAAATGCAGTATTTGAGCTTTCTTGTTTAAAATTATGTCAATGTATTTATTTATTAGTTATAGCAAGGGTACCTAGTCACGTTAGATACTAATACTAAGAGAACTGGATATACAGTGCTTGGGAACATTTCACACTCTCTTCGCAATTTTTCTATAAATATAAACCTATGCTAAAGAGTTTACAATAAGAAAAATAACACAGAGAGTTTAGGAAAGAAATCCAAAACTGAATTCTTTTCCCAAACTGCCCATTACCAGTCCTAAGTAAGGAATGTGTCTACCCATTTTAAATTTGCAAAATGTACCTTGAAAACATTTCTAAAATTCCCCCTTTGCACATGTTAGAAATTGATATATGACAAGTTTATTCTATGTTTTTTTCTTGTAAGGATATAGGTAAACTTGCTTGTTTTCTTAGCTGCCAGAGTTTATGTTGTGGAGCAAACTCTGAATTTGTCTGAAGATGACTTCACTCTTCTGAATTGGGTTTTCATAATTCTAAGGTTTTGAGTAGATTATGGGAGGTATTCTCATAATGAGATGAGTGTGGAGGGTAGTACAGTGTTAGGGGTAGAAAGAAAAAAGAAGGACTTAGTTTCCCAGCCCTGGCATCTAGTCCTATGCATAGCAGGATCCTTGAACCTCTTCTTTATTAGCGTCTTAGGGCATGACTTACTCTCTATGGCAAATGAATAAGTCTGGGAAAACCAAATCTCTAAACACTGGAGATCCCTGTCTGAGCAGAGGCCAATGCCCAAACTGGCAAGAAGTCCCTGAGCCTCACCGTAAAAGTCCACACCAGGTTAGCTCCTGACTGGACCACACTTCCTACCACACTAAGTATTTGTTTCAAAACTGATGGAATCCCAATTTTGTACTGAGATTTTAGTCCTTGCTGAACCAATGTGGAAAACACCAAGTGAATTGCTGAACATGTAGCTCAGAGACACAGGGCCTTCTTGGCAAGCACAAGGTCCTGGGTTCAATTTCCAGTACTAATTTTGTTCTTCCATAGCTAATATTTTTAATGTAAATGCTTTAATGATTTTTTTCTTTACAATAAGTTTTGGACAATTTCATTTTTGTGTATCTTGGTATGATTTTATTCAAACTTCTTGTGCAAAAGGTTCATTTTTCTTGGAAATGTGGTGTTATAAGTTCAACTAAATTCAGAAATTTTAAATCTTTAAATATGTATTGCCTACCCCTTTCTACTTTGAGAATTCTAATTATATGAATATAAGTTTCTTGATTTTGACAGAGTGAACTATTATATAACTGATCTGTGATTTCTTTCTTCTTCATTTTTATTTTGGACAGTGTTTATTGTTATATTCATTTAAGATTGTAAATAATTTATTTAAAGTGTGCAATCTATTAATCTCATGCAATGCATTCATTTCAGAAATATTTCTCTAAAAAACACTCTTCTACATCTTATATCTTTCACATTTCAATATTGTTTACAATTTTTAATATGATATGTTATTATTGATTTTCAATAAAGTTAATGGAAAAAAGAAAGCTAGAGGGCCGGGGAGATGGCTCAGTGGAATAAGTGCTTCCCTGGCAAGCGCAAGGGCCAGAGTTCAATCCTTGGTTCCGAAAAAAAAAAAAAAAAAGAAGAAGAAAGAAAGAAAGAAAAAAGAAAGCTAGAAAAAAATAAAATAAAAATAAAATCCAAGAACAAGAGAAAAAAAAAAACTGAGTCAACTTCAATTAAATTCTTAAAAAATATATAGAAATATATCATTGCTTCTTCTGAATTTGTAGAATAAAAATGTCATCTGTTTTAGGACCAACTAAGTATATAGTCATCACTTAAAAACCATCACACACCAAACTCTAAGTTGAAGAAGGAAACGTTATTTGTAAGTATCACACCAAGTGGAAGACAGCTGAAAGTTCCATAAAAGTGCAGCAGTTTATAACAACAGTTCCCAAATAAATAAATTGAACATTAATTATAAGGCAGAAGCAAGCAGCACCTTGCATACATGACCTCCATTATTCCCATTGTGTAGGGGAGGGATCAGTCCCACGTGGATGAGTGGGAAATGTATCTGCAAGAGAAAAGATGACACAACCAAGACAACACTGCTAAGAAGAGGTGAAAGCAGGCACGCCACAATTACTGAGGCAGGTACATTCAAAGCCTATCGCCTCTTGAATACTAAACTTCTCAGCTCTTTTCCTTGCCTGGGCCTGAAATTTCCTCCTCAGGTTTTCTTTCTTTCCAAGAGTCATCAACCTGTGTGAGCATATTGTCATGTCTGTAGACTGTGTCTTCTCTTTATAAAGTATAGTTTATGTGAAAGGAAATTCCCATTCATGTTTTAATTGTAGTAATAGTGCAGCATTGTTGTCCCAGAAGCGCTGCTCCACATATCTCAAAGGATTCACTCTAAGTAATCATCAGAACAATCACAATAGTTTGCTATTGCTATTTACAAAATAGAATAGCTGAATGCTATCAGAATAATGAACCACTGGGGCCAGCAAGATAGCTCAGTGGACTAAAGTGCCTGTTTAGGCAAGTGCAGGGACCTCGGTTTGATCCCCAGCACCATGTGCCATGCCAGCCCTGTCCTCAGGTCAGGCTGAGCTGACCACCAAGACTGGACATAGTGGTGCACAGCTGTAGT
>NW_004524609.1:8849589-8853552 GCF_000260255.1 Octodon degus | reverse complement strand
CTTTTATTGGATGTAGAACATTTGACTAGGCTTCAGAACCCGTGCAAACTAAGTTAATTTTATGGAAGTTGGACATTTCCAGTCAGTGAATTAGCATAGGAACTTGTAGGTGCTGTGCATGCCCTGGGCACCTCATCCATCCAAGCCAGAGGGATGCACTGGCAGCCCATTTTTATGCTAGACAAGCTTCCCTCAAGAGCAATACATAAATACACTATCAAGGTGTGGATCACAAAAGTCCCCTCCAAAGCTCACATGTTCAGAAGTGACACTTTCAGAAGATAAGAGCTCGCTGAGACACTGACCTTCTCAGTGAATTTGCCTACCCCCAAAGAGGCTCGTGGTTAAGTTTCCTGTTGGGTGTGGGGGGACCAGGTTGATGGAAGCAGGTTACTGGGGAAGGCGTGTTTCTCCAGCTCTATCTGTTTCTCTGGACCTCTTTCTCTTCTTCTTGACTGTCATGAGACAAATGACTTCCACTGCCATTTCTGTCCACCATGTTTCCACTTTGACAATAAGTCACAATAAAATTTTTCTCCTTTGGTCCTAGCAATGACAAGGTGACGGATGCACCCATCCACATATTCCTTCACTGTAACACAAGCTCTACCAAATCATCAAGCACCTTATAGATCAAAAAGGTTTTCAAGAGGTCCCCTTTTTAAATGCTAACATAAATGAAGCTTTGGAGAGATCAAGCCCCTATGTAATCTGCATTATTAAAGGCATTACAGCTGTTTAGTAAAAGTTACTTTTTCTATCTCTTCCTGTTCATTTTCTTTACCCTTCACTGCCAAGAAAATTTACTATATTCTTTTCACTAGTGTCCTTGTGTCAAGTGAAGTTTTTCATCCAAATTTCACTGCTCAACTCCATATGTCTCTTCTTTCTTTTTGTACATTTTTTAGGATACCACATAACAAAAATGTTTCTCTTATATTAATTTTGTTACTCAGGCAATGTAAACCATCACTCCTCAGTGTGTCATATGAAAGCCAGAAGAGTAGTGACTCACTCATGCAGAGATTTTATTTAAAACATTTGCTTTGTGGTCAGAGTAGATTAAAGACAGATCGGGTGCCCTTGGAGCAGCTCTAGGGCAGTGCGAGTGAGAGTTGTTGCCACTTGGTAGATAAACCGCAGGTACCCCACAGGACGTTCCCTGACCTTCCATCCCGTCCCTCACAGTGGGACACCTGTGCTCAGGTTGACTGATGTCATCCATTTGAAGGGATATTGGGAGGATCTGATGTCTTAATCTGCTGACCAAAAATGAAATGATTGCTGAAAGAGGATCTGAATTTTCCTCTGGGATTCTTGGGTGATGAAGAAAGGAAAAGAAGAAATTGGTGGGGAATAAAAAGGAAAAAAAAAATGAGAGCAAAGAAGTAAACCAAGAGCAATGACTGTGACAAGTTTCCATTGTTCTTTTTCTGTGCCAGAGAGAGAGTCTGGAATTTTTAATCATCACAAATTGAGCAGCTCATGGGTAATCGATTTTATTACATAATAGTCATACAGTTGAAACAAGGAAAATCTGAAGTACATGGAAGTGAAAGTATTTCTGCCTTTTGACTTTTATAGAAAATCACAAACTCCAACATCTGAAAAAAAAAAAAAATACCAGAAACCTGCACCTGATAGAGGCATGTATCTGGGTGACTATCCGTAACTGTCAAAACAGCAAGAGCAAAAGGGAGCTCAGATTCCCCCAAAGTAGACCATGAGATCAGGGTTCTAGAGCAAGTTGTTTGTTTTGGAGGCCATGCTGGGAAACACCAACAAAATGGGGAGGTTAGTCAAGGAGGAGGTAGTAAATGGAACATTAACCAGTCAGTTACAATTGAGAGTAAATGAAGCACTAGCCTGGGGAGGACTTGGCAGATTGTGCAGAATTTATATTTCAGAGCTGCCCTACACTGGTTGAAAATTAGACACCTATTCTTTTTCTTCATTGGTTGAGAGGTAAGAAGCAGAGGGCTAATCCCCAAGCACTTTCAGAATGTCCTGTGTACCAGGGAAGGCCAACAGCCAGAAGAAGGTCAACTGTAATGTAATACCATGGTCAGCTCTGAGCACATGAAACTAGGCCTAACAGAAAATGCTGCGAACAGTGAGAATTTATCAAAACCCCTAAACTCTAACCTAAATGATCAGGTGTATTTTGTACCTATATATCCAAAATAGTTAGGATAGATATACAACTACTTTGTCTTAATTCAATGAAAAGAAAGATTTGTACTACTAGTGTTTGGACAGGATATCATGTCTGCATCTTGTACTAGGAATAACCACTACGAAGACAACAATATGCAATGTATTAATTATTGAAACTGTCCTACTGATCGGTTTTGAAACTGTCTCATTGCCATTGTTTCTCAATAAAATTAATAAAAACATAAATAAATAAATAAATAAATAAATAAATAAGATCAGGTGTGTTTTTCTGGCTATATCCACAACTAACAAGTACTTAAAATAAAACACAGAATTTCACACAGCTCAACAAGAACATGTTTTTTTTTTTTAAGTGAGCAAAGGCTCGAATAAACATTTCTCCAAAGAAAATATGCAAAATACATGCAGAGATGTGCAACATTTTTAGTTATTAAAGAAATACAAATCAAAACAATATCACTTCATGTTCACTAGTATGGCTACCATAAAACATGAAAAGAATCAGTGTGAATGAGGATGTGGAGAAATGAGAATCTTTGTGCATTGGTAAGGCTCAACTTTTAATAGTAAATCACTCTAAATCTGAGGATTTAAAATAAAGACAGGAAATTTTTCAAACATTTAAACATAAAATTACATTATTCCACCAAGTCAGCTCCTCGGTATCTATTCATGGTATTCACTTTTTCTCCCCTACTTATATACGAAAAGGAACTGAAATTAGGGATTGAGGCACTTGTACACAATTGCTCGTGACAGCATTATTCAAAATACTCACATCGCCCATCTCATTATTCAAATTGTTCCACCAAGAAGCAGAAATAACTCGAGTCAACAGATGAGTGGGCAAACAAAATATGACATGCACACACAATGGAAAATTGTTCACAAATAGGGATGAATTTCTCAATTATGCTACGACGTGGTTGAATCATGGAAGTGTTCCGATAAAGGGCAAATGTATCACAATTGCCTTGAAAGAAGCTGTCTAAGAGAGATGAATCTACAGAGAACAAGGAGTTTCCATTGGGGATGATGAGAAAGTGCTAGAAATGAGTAATTGTGATGATTACCTAGCGTTCCGAATGCACTGAATGCCACTGAATCATACACGTAAAGTGGCTAAGATGGTAAGTTGCATTGCGCACGTTTTGCCACAGCACAAAGGTCAGAATGAACTGATATGGTTATCAATTAATGCTTGAAGAATGATTTTTTTTTAAAAAAAGATACTTTGGGAGCCTTAAACTGGATGGATGGAGTCTAGGGCCTAGAGGCTGCACTAACTGGAAGCTAGAAGTTCAAGTGAACACAAGCGTGACTTGGCAAACCAAAACCTATGAGCATGTACATTTTTACAAACCATGTGCTCCTGCATTTACAGTTGGACTTCAGTGTCTTTATAGCTGTGAACTTGGTTACAACCCTAATTTTTTTTCAACAAAACTAACAGAATGAAGTTCAGAGAAGGCTTGGACGTTTTCTTATTGAGCTTTTTTTAATATGTATCTATTTCCAAATATTTCAAAAATCAATAATTAGTTAACTGTTCAACTTTCTATTTTGCCTCCTCTTTTTCTTTCTTTCTTCACTCTCCTCTGTCTCTCTCTCCTCTCTCTCTCTTCTCTCTCTGTCTCTCTCCTCTGTTTTTCTCTCTCCCTGTCCCTCTGTCTCTGTCTCTCTCTGTCTCTCTGTCTGTCTCTGTCTATCTCTGTCTCCTCTGTTTCTGTGTCTGTCTGCCTGTCTCTCTCTCTCTCTCTCTCTCTCTCTCTCTCTCTCTCTCTC
>NW_004524609.1:8843719-8849489 GCF_000260255.1 Octodon degus | reverse complement strand
CTGTCTCTCTCTCTCTCTCTCTCTCTCTCTCTCTCTCTCTCTCTCTTCCCCTCCCTCCTTTCTTTTCAATGCTGAGATTGAACCCAGAGCCCTTGCACTGAGCTGCACCCCTAGTCTTGTCTGATGCAAACTCTCACTAAGCCTCTAAATTGCACACGCTGGGCTCAAACTCAAACTTTCAATCTTCTTGCCTCATTGATCTTTTCTTTAGTGGAGCACATTTTTCATAAGCAGGAGACCTTTCTCATCAGGGTTTTGCAATTTCAAAATTGCAATTTCATCTCCCACTCTCCCCTAGCCTTCCAACTGACTTCTCTTACATCAACTTAAATGTTCTCCTTGACTGTCGCAATGGCCTGAAGGAAAAATACAACTTCCGAGTGCAACTAGACCTGTGTTCAATTTCCAACTTTGGGTCCACTTCTCCTGTGTGACCACAGACAAGAAACAGGATCGTTCTGAGATTTAGTTATATCTCATGTAAAACGATCCCAATCCAATCCCTCCCAGGACTGATGTACAGGACATTTTATGTAAAAATCATTTGGTTCAGAGCGGTCTATAATCATTTTTCCTTGGCTTTCTTACCTCACTGTTTCTTATATTACCTAATAGCAGACAATGACATCAATACCATGTTATCATTTTCCCTTTTCTTTAATATTATCTAAGATAATTAGCTGGATCTGACCTTTCCCTCATACAGAATTCATGGCCTTGCATTTTACAGCTAGCTAGAGTCTTACCTATAAATGGATGAAACAAAAGACATTTTTTGAAAGAAATAAACTTTGCCTCATGGGTAGGTTCTAGACATTTGCTATGCATTATAGTTACTAGCTTTAATAATATGATGCTGTATTATTTGTTATGCAAGAAATATATCCTCATGCTGTGTTAACTCAAAAATGGAGGGACACATGGAGTCTCTGGGGAGTTTTGAGTACTGTATGATTATTACCTTGCTCACCCTTGTGGCATCACATGTGTTTACTGATGTCTAAACCTATCAAATCATACAAATAGACAGGTCAAGTTCTTTGCACATCAATCACACCTCAATAAAGCTTCAAAGAGAGGAGACCAAGTGTCTCAGTCATTTTTTCTCTCATTGTTGAGACAAAAAACCCAACACCAAAATTTAAAGGCAGAAGAATTTATTTGGCTTCCAGTTTGTAGAGGTTTCTTTCTTTTTTTTTCTTTTCTTTTCTTTTTTTTTTTTTTTTTATATATAGTTGGCTGGCTCCAAGGCAGGGTGGCATGTGACAGAGGGATGTCATAGGAGAGACAGTTCATTGTATGCAGAAGACAGCAAAAGGGAGCAAGAGAGAATACAGGCCTTTTCCTGTCCCTTACCTTGTATCCAGGCTACCAGAAGTAGAGCATCACCAAACCAATCAGGTAGGCAATCTAAGTGCCTACCTGGCAAGCGCAAAGGCCAGAGTTTGATCCCCAGTACTGCATGTCTTGCCAGCCCCGCCCCAGGCACACTGTGCTGGCCACCAAAACCAGGTGTGATGGCCTGTCTTAGTTACTCTTCTCTCAGTGCTGGGACAAATACCCAACACTCAAAATTACAGGCATGTCCCATTCTCAATTGCTGTCTCAGCATGCCCTGGTGGTGGGGCCTACACAGCAGGCCAGGATAGCTAGAAAATTTAAGTTGTCATGAACTCCTGGAAATGAAAATGGGAAGGTAAAGGGGGCAAAGTACTCTCACCCTACCTTTCTGTATACTGCTTGAATTGTTAAATAAAAGTATATATTGTCTTCATTATTCTACGTAATAGAATAATGCATTTATGAAAAGGCTTGCAAATCAAATGGATAACTGTCATCTCCATCACCAACTATAACTTAGCTGAGTCGCCTAACCTTCCAGGTTTCATCTGTTCTTCTATAGAATGAAGTGATTAGTTGATCAGTGATTCTTTAACTGGAAATCCCTGGTGTGCTACTGAGTCAAACTTCAGTGATAAAACCCAAGAGTGAGATCCATAAATGCTTCTCAAGCAATTTTGCCCTCCAGTGGTGGCTGTATCGCTAAAGGATTGGACTCTTCCCAGCATCAGTCATTCAACAGCCTCTCATTCTAGCTTGCTCTACGCATGACAGTGAAGGCGCAAGAAAGAAGATACATGGACCTCATAGAGTGTTCAATCGATCAGGGAAAACAATTAGAACAGAGAAGACCAGAAAGCACGCAACACATAACATGGGCCACCAGGTACTGTGCTCATTTCAAATTAGCTCCCTAGATATTTTTTCCTCCTTTCCAGCAGGTAGCCTGGGGCCAGTTGGATCCTGAATGCCAGAAGATAAGTTCCCATCTGGTTCGCATTTTTCTAGAGGCTAGAATCCCTGATGAGAGTGTACGAGAGCAGCCCTCCATCTGGAAGGCAGGGAGATGAAAGCCATATGATTAAGCAGAGACAAGGGAAAGCCACCCAAAGAGAGCCTGGAACAACTCTTTTTGTGCCACTAGGCAGTTTACCGAGTGTCTGGGCTTGGCTCTGCTTGGTGGGCAGCAAGATCTCTATGCACAATGCCTAGTGCTTGAGGAATGTTAGACCCTAGACAGGTGGTCTCCAGCTTAGGCAAAGATGCCTGGGCCCCAAGATGGCAACAACAAAGGACAAGCTCTGTTTTGTGTTTTTTATGTATTTAGCTGTTTCAGGGACTCACTATGCAGCTCGGATTCACAGTGATCCTCCTGCTTTCAGTCTCCCCAGAGCTGGGATTACAGGCATGTGCCACCACGCCCCGACTCTGGCCAGCTCTGCCCGCCCTGGCATGGCATGTGGTGCCCAGGATAGAACCACGGTCCCTGTGCTTGTCGAAGCTTGCTTAAGCAGGTGCTTTAGTCTGCTGAGCTATCTCCCAGGACCAGCAAAGGACAAGCTCTGAAAAGCATGCATAAAAGATACCTTGAAGGTGAAGTGAAATTGAAGGTATTCAGAAAAATGAATGACTATACCTAGAAAACACATGCAGACTTTCTATTCTCATCATTATTCCATAAATAGTAAAAGACAGCAGTAATCTGTGTACCCCTTAGATTGTATTAGGTATTATGAGAGATCTAAAAATGCTTTAACATATACAGGATAATATACATAGGTTATAGACAAATGCTACCTCAATGTTTATGAGGATTAGGAGTGTCTATAGATTTTGGTGTCCATGAGGAATCCTGGAACAAATACCCCACAATGATTGCACACACACACAACCACACATGCACACACACACACACACACACACACACACACACATGTGAGAACACACACACTCCATTGCTCTGTTTCTCTGGAGAACCACTACCTAATACAAACCACTTCAGGGTTAAGCAATACTGCAGCATTTTAACAACATTCTCTTTCTTATCAAAGACAGCTGCCCTGGGATAACTTCAATTCCCTTTGTCATATGATGTTCCTCTTGCCAATAACAGCTATGCCCCTTCCATGTGATTTTAACTATTTGAACACTGATCAATTGAAGCTAGGCATCAGTGAGATTTCTCAGTGTCAAACAGTGGGGCTTACTGTTCTGGACACTGAATGTTCTCATTAGAATACAGAAAGACCCATTCATGGTAAGGGTCACATCAAGGATAAAGGTAGCAGAAGAGGACTAACACTTTCCAAGTCCCTCTTTTTTTTTTTTTTTGTACTACATTCACTGTCAGAAAGTAGGTGAAACTTAAATGTAAAATTCTAGAGTGGGAGGTCTTTCCTTTTGTATACCATGCTTGTTCATTTATTTGGTTTTGGGACAGAAGCTCCTGTTCAACCAAATGTCATGCAATCAACCAAATCTCCAGAGACGATGTAAGCAGACGTGCTCTTTGATTTCTTTTAATTATCCAAGAAATCAAGTGCCACAGATAATAAAACTGGGAACCCTGTGAGCAAAAGCTCATAGCTCAAGGAAATGAAAATATAGGCCTACCAAATGTTCAGTTTGGGATCCGCATTAGGTGCTCAGAGAGAGCCATTGACACATGTGATCAACTACTAACTGGTGTGTGTATGTAGTAAACTGGAGTTTGGTTGTCTATTTTTACTTCTGTTTGTAGTAAAATTCTATGTTTATATCCAGGTGGCCTTTTCACTGGCCTGCACATCTGTAGGTGTTCTCCTAGAGTGAAAGCAAACATGTCAATTCCGGGAGCTCAAATTGTTCTGGATCCTTCAAAGGCTATAGTTCTAAACGCAATAAAAAGAACCATCTATCCCACATCTCGGTTGCTAAGTCTCAAATCGTTCAAGCGAATACTATGATGCAGAATTGTAAGGAGACCGAGCATACAGGAGAACAGCATCGGCCTTAGCAGGGAGCTAGAGGAAGGACAGGGCTTCTCCAGATGGAAGAATAGAATCAGCAATAACAGCAAATAATAGCACTATAGCTGGGTAATCAAAGATTAATAAAATAGACACTTGGTTTACAAAAGAAGGCACAGGAGAAAAGGAAAGAAAGATAAATGCCAGAACACAAAAGCAATGTCAAGTGTCAATTGCAACACCTTAAACTACGTTGTCAGAGACAAAGCCATGGGCACTCATTAGTGTACCCACATGTGTATGCTAGACTGGAATTGTGTTGTAAATTTGAACTGCTTCTTTGCAATAAAATTGCATGTCCACATTCCCACCTGCACGACTTTGCAGTGGCACCCAGGGATGAAAACAGCATACTCAAGTTTATCACCTCTTGTCCCCAACTTGATACAACCTGATTGATGGCCCTCTGACTTGACCTGAGTGGTGAAATGCTGATTCCATTCACATCAACAGATGTTTCTGTGCCTTCATGGATTAGTTTGCTTGCACCTGTTTTTGTTGTTTTTTGTTTTTTGTTTTTTTTTCAGACACGAGACAAACATATATCACATAACGGCTGGCCCAAAGAAAGATGCTACATGGAGGAGACTTGAATTCAATACACATGTGAAGTCAAACACAGGCAACCCTAACTGATCCCTGCAAAATTGCTACTGTTCCACTGATTTGTGAGTAACAACACACTTACTCGTATACGCCTCTGGGATTTGTAAATCTTTGTTGCACACCACTGGCTTGGTAGCAACAGTCTAATCAAATTGAGAAGAGGAAGGCCAGAGAGATAGCTCAGTGGACTAAGCGCTTGCTTAGGCAAGTGCAGAGCCCAGGTTTGATCTCTGGCACCACGTGCTGCACCAGTCCCAACCCTGGGCACATTGAGCTGGCCAGTGAGTCTGGGCGTGGCTGTGCACACCTGTAATTCCAGGGCTTGGGAGGGGGAAAACAAGAGGATCACTATGAGTCTGAGATATGTAGTGAGACCCTGTGAAAAATAAAAAAATAAAACTCAAAGTGAAAAGAGGAATTTTGGAGCTATCATTCTATCAATGGATTAAATTTTGAATAAATGGGAAACAAGAAGACAACTTGGAAAACTAGCATAGACATCCTAGGGGGATTTTGCTCCTCTAAAACAACCTGTAACTCTGCAACATCTGACAACTCCCTAAACTTATCATATGTAGGGTGCATTTGTTCTATCTACCTGGCTTCTAGAGTGAAAAAAATCATAAAGCAAGTGGCGTATCCGATCCATACTGTCCACCCAGTGTCAGCATATAATAACCCTTGGCTTTCATAAGCCACTGAGAGTTAGAGCTTGCTTACTTCCTCACCATATCTCGATGATCCAAATGCCAGAAGGGTTGCAGGAGTAACTCAGCAATTCTATCAAGCCACAGACCTTTGAGGTTTCCTTCTTT
>NW_004524609.1:8841293-8842592 GCF_000260255.1 Octodon degus | reverse complement strand
TTTTTTTTCCCACTCTATGGGTGTCTTTCCATTCTACTGGTGATTTCTTGTGATGGACAAAAAATTTTTAATTGGACAATATCCCAGTTGTAGATTCTTTGAAGTGTTTCTACGCAGTTTAAGTTTTGTTCATGAAGTCTCTACCTACCTCTATGTCTTCAAGATTTCTGCCTATTTTTTATATTATCTTTTTCTGGAGGGGTGGTACTGGGAATTGAACTTGGGATGTTGCACTTGCCTGGCAATCACTTGTACTGCTGAGCTACAGCCCTGATCCTTCAGTTAGATTTTAGGTGGCAGAATAAGAGTTTGAACCCAGGCTTGGCTGTTTGTCCATGTCAAAATCGTTTCTGTGCACACTGGCTTCATGTTGAAACTTTGCTTCTCTCCATTGTTCAAGACAGCTGCTGATTCGGCAGCATGATTCCTCTCTACTACAAAGGAGGCACACAACGCAGACACAACAACAAAGTCCTTTCCCGGGGGTCTGAGGTAGCCAAGAAAAGGCAGATGGTGATTTTTTGAATGCCAAAGCCCATTCCAGTGAAGCAAGCGCCTGCTGTCCCATGACTCGTAACACCAAGTGATGTTCAGAGTCTGCCGGGCCCCGCAGTCAGCATGCCAAGCCTGTTTGCAATTTCGCAGCCTGAGTATGCTTGTGAGAGGCTTTCCATTCATTTTCATGGAGGCTGCCTTGGCCTTCTGAAGGGTTTGCGGCTCTGAAAGGCAAGAGTCCAGGCCCCAGACTCTCAGAGGCTGGCAGCCTTCTCAGTTACGCTGTTCATGCCCCTGTCTCTGCCTTTGCTTGCTCCCGAGAAGGCACACCTTGATGCAACTCAAGGAGCAGCAAGCTGAAGAGTCGCTGGGCGGTCCAGCTGCGAGTCTCTGGTGTTGCTCATCCACACAGCATTATTTCCGCCTTACTCACCAGCATCCTGGGTTCCGAGTCTCTCCCTCGCTGGACAGCGGTCTGTCTTGATCTCTCTGGGAGAGACAGCAGAGCAGCTGTGGGAGAATTTGATGCCACATTCACAGCACTGCTCCGTTTCTCCAGATTCCCACATGGAAATGCTCCTTCCTGGGTGGCCTTCCGTGCACACCAGAGCAGTCCCTCTTCCCAGAAAGACAGCTAAATGGTCCAGCTGTGGTGTTCTGGAGAAGCAAAGTCCCCCCTGCTGCAGAGTCACCTTAGATTTTTCCATGTTGAAAGAAAGACATGGAGATTATTTCCCTGAGAATGTTAATGATATTGTCAAATCAATGGGTTGTTCACGCTTATGCCTCTCTCTGTCTCTGTCT
>NW_004524609.1:8833509-8841193 GCF_000260255.1 Octodon degus | reverse complement strand
AAGAAAGACATGGAGATTATTTCCCTGAGAATGTTAATGATATTGTCAAATCAATGGGTTGTTCACGCTTATGCCTCTCTCTGTCTCTCTCTCTCTCTCTCTCTCTCTCTCTCTCTCTCTCTCTCTCTCTCTCTCTCTTTCTCTCAATCTCTCTACCTCCCTCCCTCTCTCCTCTCTCTCTCCTCCCTCCTAGGAGGTAAGCAGAATTTAAAGATCAACCTTCCATGACCCTCCCCTTTGTGTAATCCTCTCCCCTGACTCTTCAGTGTGGATGTAATATGTGAGCCTGACTACCAAGAAGGAAACTGCCCAGGTGGACCCAAATTCATCATATGAGCCCATGAAAAACGGAAGAAATTTTCTTGCTGAGAACAGAACAGAAGTCTGGGAGGTGTAGGGAAATCTACAACAAATCTGTGGCAATGCCCAGGGCAAAGGGCTGCAGGAGTTCTCCAGGAGCTGAGAAAGGACCCATGTGTCCGCCAGCAGGAAAATGAAGTCCTCTTGTTATGTAGCAATAGAAAACCAATACAGCTGCTTCAGCCCATTGTCTACTGCTGCCCTTCAGATCTTTATGTGCTCTAAATGCCCATTGTTAAACGTTGGTTGCCAGTTTGCCACTATAATAAGGTGGTGGAACCTTTAAGAGTGGGACCAATCTATTGGGAGGTCTTTGGACCATTGTAGTGAGCCCTCCAAGGCGATTTCGGAATGTTTTTCTCTTCCTTTCTTTCATTTGCCAGCCATGGAGTTGAGCGCTTTTGCTTTGGCACTCACTTCTGACACATCAAGACGGCACCAACGCAAAGCAAGTAAAAACAGCCCCTGTTGGACTGCAATTCCAAAACTGTGGGCTAAAGTCAATCTTTTCTTTATAAAGATTTATGCCTTTAAAAATGTGTTATAGTGGGGCTGGGGAGACAGTTCATCTGTCTAACTGCCTGCCTGGCAAGCACAAGGACCCAGGTTCGATCCCTGGTACTGCATGCCCTGCTGGCTGTGTAGCGAGACTCTGTACCAAATGCATAATTTTTTTTTTTTAAGATGTGTTATAGTGACAGACAACAGACTAGTTCAGTCCCATCCTTTGGTATGTCACAAATCACAATTTAGATAGTATTGATCACAGTATAGATCATACTAGGCTGCATTCATCACATTGTCTCCTCCGTCCACTATTCATTGAAGATGCTAACACTTCTCTACTAGACTGATCATTACTTAAATGCCCGGGCTTTTAGAGATAGAGAAACACAATCCTCGATTGTGGGTTTATCACCTAATAGGTCTTCTCTTCACTGAGTTATTTAAGCTTACATACTTGATGGCTTAACAGCTATCTCATTGGCAAAAAAGGAAGAGGGGGCAAGGGAATGACTCCAGCTTCATCTCTGGACATCAATCAAACATGGCACAGTCGACCACGAGCTCCTTTTTCAACTCCTCCCAGCAGGTGCGATGACACTAGACCTGCCTGCTTTTGCACACACACCCTACAAGCAACAGCTCCTCCGTCTATGCCTTCACCGAGGGCAATATTAAAGCTCTCCATGACTCATTGCTCCTATTTCTTTTCTTGCTTTTGCGGGTTACTGCATGAGCACTGAGCTTGTGACCTTTATTCTCCCCTGTGGCTCCTCCTCTCCTGTCTTCTATCTTCATAATTTGTTCCACCATTTCTTTTCAGTGGAAACCTAGAGGTGCCATGGAAAACTCCCATCATCACATTCAGTGAAACACCAGCGAGTATCAATTACACCTCTTAAGAACACTTCTTTTTTTCTCCAGCAAAATTTTATTTTTTTATTTTATTTTTTCTCATAATTTTAGTGAGAGACAAATAGCAATGAGACAGTTTCAAACCCAATTGGTAGGACAGTTTCAATAATTAACGCATTGCATACATTCTTCCTAGTGGTTAATTGCTGTACAAGGTGCGGACATGATATCCTATTTACAAACACCATTAGAAAAAATCCCTCTATTCATTAAGAGAATGCAAATATATATCTATCCTAACCATTCTGAATACACAGATACAAAATGGATATTTGTATAAGAATGCTTCTAAGCTACTCCCTTGTGCTCTCTACCTCCGCCACTACTACTATCCCAAATTCACCATGCTTTCCCTGAACTACGACAATAGCAGCTAAGGGACTGGCCACTTGCTCTGCTTCTCTTCAATCCAGCCCATGCTGTACCAGTGAGATCTTTGTAACAGGACCATCTAAGCACAGGGCCGCTCACATTAGCATTTTGCTAACTTATCCTGCCCTAAAGAGAAATTATTACTCTATATTCATTCAAATTAATTATTACTCGAACAGCAACGATCTGTTATTTTTACTTTTGCTGTTATTTTTAATTACAACATAAAAAAATAAACATTTTGGCTCTCTAAATAGCCCTGGCTGCTCATTTGGAAATGCTTTTGTAAGTTTTACTGAAGGAGTTGCTCCATTTTTCTGCCTGGTAAACTGGTAGTTAGTTTGGCTAACGCTAATTTGCTTTAGTTGCTACCAAATAACAGTAATGAACTTCACACTTCACTTTTCTTCCTCCATATAAATCTTAAACCACAGTCTTACAATCCTCAATTGGGAAAACCATTATATTTGAAAAGAATTTGTGGATTTCCTAAGTTGAGGATTCATTTGTAGAGTTCTTCACGTGCAGGTAAACCATGACTGATAGAAACAAAAATTCCCAAGATTATCAATATATTTTGAACTTTCTATTACAGCACAACTACGAATTCACAGATAAACTGTGGAAACAAAGTGATATAAAACAACCACAGAGTACTATGTTTAATATTTTACGGCATTCTACCCATCAGGAGTATTAATCCATGCAGCTAGCTATCTAGCTATGTTTAAATTTTTTCTGAAATATTTGATGATAAATGTACTCTGACCTCAGACCTAAAAATACTTCATTACATAGAGCCTGAGAGTGAAAATGTTCAGGTGTATGGTGAAAGAGATGTCAACATTGGCAAAATTAATGTAATCAAATACGTATCTCTCCGCCACACTTTAGAATTCAATCTGTCACTTGACTCAGTAGTGCCATATGTGTCCTGACGCCCCACCGACTCCAGTATAGGATACACTTTAAGGTAAAAGATGGAAGTTACTAATCATGTATTTTTGTTGCTTTTGTGTTTTTTTAAGAGCAAAACATAAAAACAATGATATACAGTTTCAAAACAAGATAATGGGACTTTAACAATATTTATCATGTGGCATTTGGTTACCTTCAAAGCAGCTGCTTACGTTACAAGATACAGGCATGCAAAGTTGATCAGACAATATAAGCAGAAATTGTTTCTTTCAATTGACTAATACAAATTAGTAGTATAATTATCTTAGCTACTATATATATATTTTTTTCCTTTTCCCTTCCTTTTTTTCTCTATTTTCCCCAACCCAGTTAGTTGTTCTTTCCTTTTGAGCAATTTCTTTCTTTTTCACAATATCTATTTCAAATAACAAAAACGTTTTGGACCTTATTTACTCTTTCAATTTCTTAAACTTGGGACAAAATATGAAGTCTACACAAGCAAGTCTGATATATTTCGCTTATGAGTGTGGTCTCTGGTTGCATCCACTTACCTACAAAAGTCTTGAGCTTGTCTTTATTTTTAGCTGAGCTGTCGCTATTAGCTATAATCACTGTACAGTATCATACATCTTTCAGTCTTTCTTGTATCCATTGACCAACATCTTCCAAATACTTCTGTCCCCCCAGCCTACATGCTGTTCCTCATCAAAGTTTCTTACAATTGAAAATCCATTGTTATCATTCTTGTGTAAAAATGGTACAAAATGATAACTTTTCCCATCTAGTGTGCCTCTCACCTTCCCAGTTAGCAGCTCGTAGTCTATTAGCAAGAGCCCTACTTTCTCATGTATTTATTTCAATATAAATTCATGAATTCCCCTTTCCTAATGCTTTACTATTTATTATTGTACATAATTGCTTGAATGTTCAAATTATACTAATTCAATTAATTTTAGATCCCAAATGGTGTGTGTGTATATGTGTGTTTCATATTTTTGATGTAATAAATGCTTCGGGGTCATATGATGCCCATCTTAGAATCAGTCATTCTTCCAATTATATTTTAAAATTGAAATAATACTCAGTGGGTTTTCCTAACATGGGCGACTTTCTATCTGACTCCCTTTATCAAAATATTTTAGCAACACTCTAAGACAAAACAAAGAATTTTCAGTGGAAAATTCCTCTACTGGCTTATTTCCCCTAAGGTCCTTGGACAGGAGGACTGATTGCAATATGGGTTGAATTCTACTTATTGAAAATCAATGTCTTATTATCCTAATCCTTTGAGATCCAGTGTTTGGCAGATTTCCCCAAATATTATTATGAGTTACAATGCTGGTGATTAACTAATCCAATAAATTGCTCACTTCTTCCACTTCACTTAGACCAAATAGGATTGTACTTTAAACACACAAGCTTGTTGGAACATATTTCTTCATCTACAAGTGTAATGATTTTGACTAATTTTATACAAAAATATTGCTATGTGTGGGCTCCATAAATCTGTCTTATTTCGTTACTTGCTACTCTCCACAGCTGCTTTGAACGTAGCAGAAAATTACTAAATCAAAAAAATAAGCTGTCATAGGCTGTAATTTCCTCTTTGGGGGCATTTTTTATTTTTGTCATTGTATATCTTACACTTTAAAATATATTAAACACATCTGTTCCTGTGCCCAGGAAACAATTATTTTCAGCTTTAAAAACAGAATTGAAAATTCAGGGGGTTGGGTGTTAGAACATGCACGTTGCTCAGATTTTATGTGACAACTGTCTGTGTCTCATCGAAGTACATTTTGTAAGATTATTCATCTTTAGGAACAAAATGGCAACGAAAACTTAAAACACTGAAATAACAAAGAATGCATTGCCCCTTGATGTGTCTATCTATGCTAAATGCAGCTCTACAACTCTTTGGATTATCTGCAGCTAGGTTGGTGTGACAGCGTTAGTCAGTATGACTCAGACACATTCAAAGGATATAATATACTTAATAACAAGAAACACAGAACGAAATGTCAATGGATGAATGTGGAATTTGTCAGAGTTGGTGTGCAATCTTCTAGAATACAATCCAGACTGTTGTTTATTTTATTAAACCTCAAGAACCAGAAATGTATAATGAGAGTTTTTTCTTTTCTTTTTTTTTTTTTTTTTTTTTGAAGAGCTTTATTCAAAAATAACTCTCAAGCCACAAAATTCACCTTTTTGAAGGCACACATTTCGGTGGCTTTCTGCATGTCTTAGACTTGGACCTTGATCACCCTAGCTAGTGGGAGAAGATTTCTTGCACGCTCGGAAGAAACCTCAGAGACATTAATGTGCTGTCCCTTCCTCTACCTCTCAGCCACTGCTAATCTACTTCCTCTGTGGATTTGCCTGTTCTGAACATTTCAGATAAATGGAAGTAGATGATCTGTGTGATAGCATTTTATCTGGCATCTCTTATCATAGTTCACCCTTTTTTATGACCAAATTATATTCCATAGTTTACATGCATAATAAACATTTTGTCTACCCCCTCATCAGCTGAGAAGTTATTTGGATTATTTGCACGTTGGTTATAACAATTTTTGTATGATTATTCATGTTCAAATTTTTACATGGACATAGGTCTTGAGTTCTTTGGGGCATATACTTGGGGTGCAATTACTAGGTCATATGGCAACTCTAGGCTCAACTATTGTATAAATGCTTAAGCTGTTTGCCGAAGTGATGGCAAACCATTTTACATTCTCACCTAATTCCTCCAAAAACACATCAATATATAATATCATATATTTTGCATTATAACTATCAAGTAGCTTGTTTGGGTTTGGATATTTTGTTTCTCTAGTGATTAGTGGTGCTAAAGGTCTTTCCATGTGTCTATTGACCACCTGTATAGCACCACTGGAGAAATGTCTACTTAAATACTTTGGCCTAAATTTAAACTGAGATCCTTGTGTTTTGTAGAGTTGAGGAGGAGTGGAGAGCAGCATCTAGCATTACAAGCATGTCCCACAGTGCCCAGCTTGTCTTTTAGTTATTGAATTGTAAGAATTCTTTGTATATTTCAGATAGCAGTGCATTACCAGATATATGATCTTCAAATGTTTTCTCCTATTGATGAGTTCTCTTTTCCCTGATGGTGTCTGTGATGTTCAGTCGACCAACTGGCTTCTTGAATTCAGCCTCCTTGGCTCTGGGAATGGAAGACCAACTGAAGGAGATTTGTTGTTGGGTCAGTAAAGACAAAGAATGGGAGAGAAGGACTTAGCTGATTTTCCTTGGAGGAGCTTCATTGTGAATGTTTTTCTTTGGAGAACTTTTGGCAGTTTTTCTTCAAAGGGCTATGGCTCTTTTCTTTCTTCCAGGAAGTGTCATCCCTGGTCCTCATCTTGAATATCACTTCCTAGCTTCTGGTGCAGATCTCTTGGCTTTCTGGGACAGATCCTCCAACGTTTTGGTGCAGATGTATCCAGTACTGTCCCTTGGACATTGTAGGTACAAATGCTTCCGCTTCCTGATATGGACTTGCATGGCACATTGCCATAAGCTCCAGGCTCTCAGTTAGATCCTTTGGGTCTGCAGCACACAGACAGGCATTGTGCGCTCTTCTACATCTGACTGTAGTGGGCAGTGCCTAATACAGAATCCTTTGAAACATCCTTAAAGCTTTTAACTGAAGAAAGGCAATGTGGCTATGTTTTCTTTAGTTCTTGTGTTTTTGGTGCTGTGTCTAAGGACACATGACCTAAAGCAGTGTCATGGAAATTTACTTTTCTGTTTTCTATCGGTAGTTGAATAATCTCTTTTCTTTTTCTTGCTTTTTTTTTTTTCTCATTGATGTATTTGGTACAGGGTCTCACTACACAGCTCTGACTCATAGCGATCCTCCTGTTTTCAATTTCCCCAGCGCTAGGGTTACAGGTGTGCGCCACCATGCCCGGACTCAGTTGCTGGCTCAGTATGCCCCAGGGGTGGGGCGGGTACGACATGCTGGACCAGGAGTAGTTGAATAATTTTAGCCTTTACATTTATGCTTTTATCCTTTTTGAGTGAGTGTGTGTGTGTGTGTGTGTGTGTGTGTGTGTGTGTTCTGCAAATGGATATCCATTTGACCCAGTACCACTTAGTAAGACTGTTCTTCTACCATAACATTATCTTGGCACTCTCAATTCCAATATGCAGCTACTGTTTCACTCTTTCTCACTTGTTTATTTGCATAAAGACAGCTCCTCTGCTGTGAGATTTCTCATTCTAGCTAGGAATTGCGGGAACGAGACAACTTGTTAGTGGTGTGACTCTGAGAAAACTAGAAAAACTGGTGAAATTACAAACAATGTAAAAATACCTGAGTTGACCTAGCAGGTGACAGAGAAAGAAATAAAGAGGTTATAAGAGATGAGCATGCTGGTGCCAATGAGTCATGTGAGCTGGGAAAAATCCACCAGAGAGGCATGACCTTCAGCCAAGGCATGGAGCCAAGACACGGTTCACCAAAGTTCTCCGGGATGCCCTGGTGACAAGGGACACACAACCATGTCTCAGAAGTCGGCAGGTCAGAAGGGCAGTGAAGGGCCACAGAGTGGTTTTTTAGCAACCACAAGAGGACAGGGCAATGTAGAAG
>NW_004524609.1:8832696-8833203 GCF_000260255.1 Octodon degus | reverse complement strand
CATGCCTTGCTGGCCCTGTCCCCAGTGTGCTCTAAGATGGTGATTGAAACTGGGCGTGGTGGCACGCACCTGTAATCCCAGTGCTTGGGAGGCTGAGAACAGGAGGATCACTACAAGTCCAATCTGTGTAGTGAGACCCTGCAGACCCTGTACTAAATACATAAAATAAACAAATGAAAACGAATATATCTGGAATTGTTTCATATAACTGTGCCTTAATGGGCTTTTCATCTTTTCTAGGCATTATATGTTTAAATAGCAAGCAAGAAAATCTGATCTTTGGCAGTGAGATATTATTTTCCATAACAAGAGTATAATCAATACAGACAAGTGTTTACACCATTGTACAATGTGTAATCTTCATGTGTTGCTGTGATGTTTCACATATGAAACACATCCCTCCACATGACAGGGAGGTGACAGACTATCATGAAGGAATGAGTAGAGTGGGTGTTAGAGTCTCACCGTAGGGGACTTGGATGGCAACTTTGTCACTTGTTGATGTCA
>NW_004524609.1:8828449-8831279 GCF_000260255.1 Octodon degus | reverse complement strand
GTTTTTCTCTATGTCATTTGGAGGTTCCCTATATGGTTGGGAGGTCACCCACCGAGACCAGTTTTTCTCCCTGTATCAATAACACTATTGCTTTTATTTTATCTTACTTTTCTGAGAACACTTATGAGATCTACTCTCCTAACAGGTTTCTAACCTCATCGTATAGTAGTGTTGTCTATCAGCATAACGTTGTGCAGTAAATCTCAAGTGTTTGCTCATTATGCATAACTGAATTTTCACATTTATTGATTGGCAGTATTTCTACTTCCCCCTCACGCAGCCCTTAGCAACCATCATTCTAGCTTTTGCTTCCCTCATTTGGGGCAGGTAGAGAAAATAGCTTAAAAATCACATATGCAGTGACTAAACTTTTATTGCTAAAGACTATTTCAAACCATTTGAAAGAAAATTGCTATGACTTTATTCCTGCTTTGCAAATGCATTTAATTTTTTTTCTGTATTTTAAGGAAGGATCTACAGGGTGTTTAGGGTCTCACTACTAGATCAGACTTATAGTGATTCACCTGTTTACAGCCTCCCAAGAGCTGGGATTACAGGTGCGCACCAACACACCCAGTCTCAATCACTATCTCAGCGCATCCTGGGGACAGTGCTGGCAGGGCAGGCTGGGGATTGAACCCCAGGCCCTGCGCCTGGTTGCAGGATCTTTAATCTGCTGAGCTACTTGGCTGGCCCTTCCAAGTGCATTTAGATTATCTTTTGGTACCAGAAACAGAATTCAAGGTCTTGCACTTGCCAGGTAGGCACTTTGCCATTGAACTGCATCTCTAGCCCCGTGACTGCACGTACACAGAGCCAGCGCTTAGCATCTGAGTTGGCCTTGCACAATCGCTAATGTTGCTTTCTTACCATCTATCCCACTACTCATTTATAGCAATAAGTAGTAGACTAAAATCCATTTACTAGGCCAGGGATATAGCTCAGGGACACAGTACCTGTATGACAAGTGTAAGGTCTTAAGTCTGATTCCTCATGCAAAAAAAAAAGAAAGAAAGAAAGAAAGAAAAAGATTACCAATAGCTCATCTCTTACTTACCATCTGTTTGCCTGTATAATAATCAGTAGCCTCAGGACTAAGTCAGAAGGAGCAGCGTAGAGCTCCAGGGCCAGGACGCCATGTTCCCCTGCCACATTGTAATGGTAAGTGACCACAGAGTCAGAAGGACACAATACTTCTAATGAAATTTCAGTTATCTACTAAGGAGGAACACTAAGAAGTGGCATTAATAGTTTTATACCAAAAATACGTCCATACGTAATCCTGTGGTTCTTAACAGGTGACAACCTCTCCTTTCCAATACGTGGCAATATCCAGAGACAATTTTTGATGAGTAAGGGAACATAGTCCATCAGTAACTAGTGACAAGATCTTGGAGCATTAACAAACATGGTACCATGCATAGGAGACCCTCTGCTGTGGTTTTGATGTATTTCAGCACTACCAAAATTCATGCTGATGTTTGATTGACAGTTCCACCATTTAGCGAGGTAGAGACCTTGAGAAAGATTAATGTCTCACATGTCAGGTGGTACTGGGTTTCATATCATGACATAGGATGAAGCCCTGGCCAGGTGGAGACATAAACATCTGTTTTCAGAACCATCAGCCAAAATATTTTTTTGTCTGTAAATTACCTGGTATAAGGTCTTCTATGAGAGCAACAAAAAACAAACTAAGCCCCCACACTAAAATTGGTATAGGGAAAAAATGATTTTGGTAGATGACCTCCAAAGGATATAGGAGGAAAAAATGAAACTCCCAACCTGAAAGGCACCTGGGATGAGTTTGCATTCTCTAAAATGGAAAAATGAATTTTAGGAATATATGCACATTATGAGCAGAATATATTTATTGGGGGGAAAGAAAGCTCCTGTCCGATAGAGGGACATAAGGGGGGCCCCAAGCAGTTAGTCCCCACGAAGCTGTCTCTTTCAGGGATTTTTATAGAGTAAAACCATGCAGTGAGGCAGGTCTCAGGTGTTTGAGAACATGGGAACTCACTTAGGTGGGCATGAGGTGGGACAAATCTATGGCCAACCAATGAGATTACAAGCACCATTGCTCAGGTAAAATTCACTAAATCCAGTAGCAAATGAGGAAGTAAGTCACGTAGCAAGGGGGCACGAACACAGGACAGGGTCTCTTCCTGTTGGGGGTTGGGCTAGTGATTCATTTGGGTTCTTTCAAGGTGGTTGATACCTATTTAGGACATCAGCCCCTGATGCCCATCCCTAGGGAAGTGTGTAGCTGTGTTTCCCCTTTTGTCTTGAGGTGTGACCCATTTGGGAGTGTCTGTCTCTTCCCAGTTGCACAGTTACCTTGCCTTCTCTGCTGTCTCCTCGAGGGCCTGGCCCTGTCTGACTGCCTATAATATTTCTATCTAATTCAGCTGCCTGCAACAGAATGACCTGGCCCAAATGTCCATATTGTCAAGGCTGACAAACCTGACTCACACCAAAAGTTAACTATGAAGGCATGTAAGAAAAAGAGGGATGGAGTAGAATATATTTGAAAAGATTCTCATGTTGCAGAAAGTAGGAAGCTACTACAGACATGACCTTTTCATACAGCAAAACTTATCACTGGAATGAGGAGCAAAAAGCCCTTGAAACTCTAAGCAAAAAGCACTGAAGACAAGTAACAGAAGGAACATCCAAAAGTATCGGAATGGGGCCCTGAACTCACCAAGCAGGCCTTGGGGACCGTGGCCTTATGAACACATGGGAACTATTCTAGGAATACAGAAATAGCTTTATTCAATGCCAACCTTTTTTTTTGTTTAATCACTGGTAGCAGCTTACTTCTATG
>NW_004524609.1:8819585-8826960 GCF_000260255.1 Octodon degus | reverse complement strand
GGTGGGCAGGAGGTGGGACAAAACTATGGTCCATCAATAAGTTTACAAACGATTGCTTAGGTAAAATTAATTAAATCAGGATCAAATGGGGGAAGCTCATAGAGCCAAGTAGCAAGTAGGCTTGAATACAGAAGAGGAGCTTTTCCTGTAGGGGTTGGGTCAGTGACTCTTCCTGCCTCTTTCAAAGTGCTTGATATCTATGTAGAATATCAATCCCGGATGCCCATCCCTAGAGAGCTATGTGGCTGCAGTGGGTTCATCTTTTGTCTTGAGATCTGGCTCACAGTGGGAGTGCCTGTCTCTCCCACAGCTGCAAGGCATCTTGCCTTCCATACTACTTCCTTGGGGCCTAGCCCCTTCTGACTGCCTATACTTCAACAAACACTACGACAGAAGTAACTTTGGAGTGCTTAGTGCTACATCTTCTTCCATGAAGTTTTCCATTACAGCAAGCTACCAAGTTGGAGCAAGAGTCTGTGAATTTCTACACTGGTTGGTTGGAGACAGAAAGGACAAAAGAGAGATTACAGAAAATGGTGCCTCTTTTAAAGATAAAGAAATTCTACCCTACAGGCTCTTTTCCTGGTGGGGAACAGGAAAGTGGAGACTCAGAGCAAACCAATTATTAACCAGCACCAGTCAACACTACAGTGAAGACTCTAGCAGCTCTGAGATGAATGGGGAGAAAAAGTTTATAATCTACCTGCTGTAAACTACTCGGGATTTAATTAGGGTCAACATTTTATCAGCCAATATATCTAAAAAAAGAAATATCAGTGTCATGCTCTCCTGTTTCCTGTGTAATAAATCCCTCAGGATTATGGATGCATGTACATTAGGCTCTATAACTTTCAAGGGAATTGGAAATTGCTGTCACTTGTCAATTTTTTCATTCACTTGAATGTGGTTGTATTGTTTTCAATAAATGTATGCATAAGTCTAATTTAACATTTCTACCAATTAAACACTTCCCATAAATACTTGTAAAAGAGAACATTTTGAGATAGAGGAATAAAACTTCCAACCTGAAAGGTACCTGGGACACGTTCTTGTTCTCTAAACTGAAGAATGAATGTTGGGAACAAACAGAGGTTAAGAACAGAATATATTTACTGGAGGAAAAAAAAGCTTCTGTCTGAGAGAGGAAGACCTGAGTGGGTTGCACCAGGAAGCTACCATTCCCAGGGAATTTTATAGAGTAAAACCATGAGTGAGGTGGGTCTAGGGTAGACAACATGGGAACTCGCTTAGGTGGGCGCAAGATGGAACAAAACTATGGCCAACCAAGGAGATTATGAGTACCATTGCTCAGGTAAAATAGATCAACTCCAGGACCAAATGAGCAAAGCAATGATCCTGAGAATCTTCAGAAGATTTTTTAATCTAGCAGTTAATAGGAAAGATTCTCACCCTGACTAACTATATATATGGATACCTGTGAACTAAGCTACTGCACTGCAGATGGTAATTTGTAATAGTAGTTTCATGTTGGGAGTGCCTGTCATTCTGGTATTCTGAATATGGGCTGCTTATCATGACATGCCAGTTGCTGCTATGATGTCTCTCGGGTAGGTGGATGTTTAAGAAGAAGAGGGTGGTAAAGGAAAGCAAGAGACAGGAAAAGGAATAATGTGGGACTGTCCTGCTTCAAGGTTGTATATGGTGAGATTTTTGGACTTATGTGCAAACATGGGAAGTATATAATTCTTTATGCCTATTTTTAAAATATATTCTAATTTTTAGATTTTTTTTATCATATTCTGTAGGGACATAAAGTTCAACATATCAATACTTGATGAAAAATACCTGTTCCATATTATGCCTAAGATGTTTGATATGCAGACAAATAGTGATGTTAAGCTTAACAGCCTAAGTTGTTTGATAATAACAATAAGCTTGTCTTCTGGATGGTTAACAACCTAAGTTTGCAGACCAAAATTAGAGAAAAAGGAGGGCTGCAAGGAAAGCCAACATTTTGGCCCTAACCTTCTAAGGTCAATTAAGACTCAGGACATATAAGAACTTGTACTGTAACGTCATGTAACTCGGTAGTGCCCCAAATTTTCTGGTCAAGGAGATTATGGGGCCAAAAAGGAAAGTGATCGATGATGTAGAGTATGCCTAAGGAGAGTCACATGGAGAGAAAACATTCTCTCAGGCTTTCACAGAGAGCACATTGGCCAAGCAATGGCCGTGACTCATCCACATGGTTGACACTGACAAAGGTTCTACAATCTGAGGTACAGGATCTCAGGATAAATCCTGAGGGGATTTCACTGACCTTATCAGACCCAAAGCTACAACTCTTGTTGCATAGGTCCTGCTTTACCTTGGTCTTAACCATCCAGTAGAAAAGTATGAAGATGAAATATAGGAAGTAAAGCCATGCTGTTATGTTGAGCTGTGGGGGACTCAGGTCAACAATTTCTGACATTGCCAGTTAAACAGAAGACCCAATGCTATTATGGGCTACTGGACTCTTTTAGAATATTTTGCTGAGTTTACACATCTATAATATTCAAATAACAGAACTTAACAACAAAAGGGTAAACAGATGAATGTCCATTTTGTATCTGTGTATTCAAAGTGATTAGGATAGATATATAGTTACAGTCTCTTAATGAATAGAATGATTTGTTCTAATGGTGTTTATAAATACGATCTCAAGTCTGCATTTTGTACAGCAATTAATCACTAAGAAGAATGTACGCAATGTGTTAATTATTGAAACTGTCTTAACGATTTGATTTGAAACTGTCTCATTGCTATTTGTTTATCAATAAAATTATGGAAAAAAAAATTCAGGACAAAATGGGGAAGTGAGTCAAGCAGCAAGCAGGCATGAATATAGAACAGGACTTTATCCAGTAGCCCATAGCAGTAGTGGTTGGATTAGTGACTCTTCCTGCCTTCCTCAGGGTGATGATCAATCCTGGATGCTTGTCTTTAGGGAGCTAAGCATTTGTTCAATCTTTGGTCTTTAGGTCTGGCCCACAGCGGGAGCATCCATCTCTCTCACAGTTGTAATGTATTTTATCTTCCACGCTATCTCATTTGAGGCCCTGGCCCTGTCCAACTGCCTATAATATGTATATCCAATTCAGCTGCCTACAACAATTTTATGAGACTATGACACCCTGACTTAAGTGGGGTGATTTACTTGTATGTTAATATCTTTTCTGCCAAAGCTATGACTTAGTAGGTGATCACTGGAATAAGTGATACTGACATAGCGGAAGGAAATTCCCAACCTGAAAGATACCTGGGACCCATCTGTGTTTTCTAAAACTGAAGAATGAATTTTAGGAACAATAGAGGTTAAGAGCAGAATATATTTATTGGGGGAAAGAAAGCTTATGTCCGAGAGAGGGACAGAACATGACCCAAGTGGATTGTCAAGGAATCTGCCTTTTCTAGGAATTTTTATAGAGCAAAACCATAAGGTGAGGTGGGTATAAGTTGAAAAACACAGAAACTCACTAGGTGGGCAGGAAGTGGGACACAACCATAATCAACCAACGAGATTAAAAACAATTGTTCAGGTAAAATGGATTAAATCAGGATCAAATGGGGAAATTAAGCGTATAGTACGCAGATGTAAACACAGAAAAAGAACTCTTCCTATAGGTGGTTGGCATGGTGACTTTTCCTGGCTTTTTCAAAGTGATTGATACCTATTTGAATGCCATCCCTGGGGAGGTATGTGGCTGTATTCCCTTACTCCTTTGTCTTGAGGTCTGGGCCCACTGCAGGAGTGCCTGTCTCTCTCACAGTTTCAAGGTATCTTATCTTCGCTATGGTCTCCCTGAGGGTCCAGGCCTGTCTGACTGCCTATAATATTTCTACGTAGCTCAGCTGCCTACAACAATCTGATTAGAAATTCACCAATGTCATTTTCTATTCAACTTGACTTATCAACGTCGCATCGTTCTCTCCTATGCTCCAGGACATTGAAGACTGGCTCCG
Organism: Octodon degus; assembly: GCF_000260255.1. Taxonomy (NCBI): domain Eukaryota; kingdom Metazoa; phylum Chordata; class Mammalia; order Rodentia; family Octodontidae; genus Octodon; species Octodon degus. The sequence continues at coordinate 8,822,994 of NW_004524609.1, read as the reverse complement.
CAGGCCTCTTTTCTCAGCTGTGATTTTAGTCCTTCCACCAAAGCAGCTCTGTTTCCTGACAGGCATTACAGTTCATGAAAGCCAGTGCTACTGAGAAAAACGCTTCCAAACGCACAGGTTATGTGGTTGATGGAAAATAGGCGTTAATGGAAAAGGGACAGAAACCAAGGTCTCTTCCGATTGCTATTTTGGAACCTCTGGTTTTCCTGTGGAATTCCAAGGCAGCGGTGATTGCAAAACCAAAAAGACCCAACAGACTATTAGAAAAGCAAAGGATTAAGGGGAGATTACTTAGAAGAGATAATTACAAATTGTACTTCATAGTAGGTTTCCATGTGTAAGTCTGAGGGAATGGGTAATGTCAGGGTAAGGGCGGGGCCACGGAAGTTCTGTCCTTCTTCTTGCAAATCATCCTACCTGCATCTACTGCCAAGCCCCTCTGAAGGACTGCACACGCTGTGCCTTTGGACACAGGATGTGTTCCGCCGTGCAGGGGAGTGTCTCGTGCAGCCCGTGGCCGCCAGCGCCATCTAGCGTCCGCATTTCCACAATTTAACAGCTTCTTCCTGCGGAAGGAGCCACTGCTTGGTATCAGTAAAGCCTCACAGATTTTTTTTTTTTTTTCTATTTAAAAATAATTTCATTGAGAAACATATAGCAATGAGACACTTTCAAAACCAATTAGTAGGACAGTTTCAATAATTAATACATCACATATTGTTGTCTTTTTAGTGGTTATTTATATTACAAGATGCTGACAAGATAATTGTTCACAAACACTATTAATAGAAATATTTCCGTTCATTGAAATAAGAGAAAGTATAACTATCCTATTTTGAATATATAGTTACAAAATGACCCTATATTCTTATCACCCATTTTGTTTAGTGTTGTCAGAAAAGGGTATTCCATTGTTATTTAAATATTGTAGATGTGTGAATTCAGCAAAATATTCCAATAGAGTCCAGTAGTCCATAACAGTAGGGGGTTCTCTGTAGGACTGGCAATGTCAGAAGTTGTTGACTTGAGCCTTTTACAGTTCAGCATATTAATATGGCTTTACTTTTTATACTTCATTTTTATACTTTTCTGCTGGATGGTTAAGACCAAGATAAAGCAAGACCTATATAACAAGAAATGTAGTTTTTGTATCTGAAAAGGTCAGTTAAATCCCCTCAGGATTTACTCTGAAACTCTGTACTGCAGTTCATAAATCCTTTGTCAGTGTGAGCCACGTGGATGAGTCACAGCCATTGCTTGACCAATTTGCTCTCTGTGAAAGACGGAGAGAATGCTTTTTCTCATGTGACTCTCCTCAGGCACATTCTACATCATTGGTCACTTTCCTCTGTGGCCCTACAATCTCCTTGATCAGAAAATTTGGAACACAACTGAGTAGCATGGGTGTTACAGTACAGGTTCTCCTATGTTCTGAGTCCTCACTAAACTTGAAAGGCTAGTTCTAAAATTTTGGCTGTCCTTGTAGACATTCTTTTTTTTTTCAGATTAATATTTAGAATGTCTTTACTTGTCATGCCTACAGTTACAAAACATTTTTATTTCAAATAATTTTTTTTTCAAATCAAATTGGTAGGGCAGTTTCAATAATGAACACGTTACATACATTCTTCCTAGCAGTTAATTGGAAAGATTCTCACCCTGACTAGCCTCACAGATTTTAAATGATAGAAATCGAAATAGGAGTCGCTGCTTCCTTGCAAACCTGAAGGCCTGGATGCCGAAAACCGCGTGCTCCCTCTCAGCAGCTGGCCGTGCGGGTCTCACGGATTCCCAGATGCCGACAGCGGTCTCATCCACCTGCTGTGGATGTCATAATGCCCAGACAGATAATCCTGGGCTCCTTAAAATCTCATTGTTATAATAAAATCTTACCCACTGGTCCCATGATAGATCTGACCAAGCTCAAATTAGGAGGAAAAAAAAAAATGGTGCCACCTTCATACATGGCAATCTTTTCCCTTGAGAAGCTCTGGTAGGGGCTGGAGAGATAGCTCAGCAGTCTAAGTACCTGCTTGGCAAGCGTACAGTGGGCATAGGGGTGCACGCCTGCAATCCCAGTGCTGGAGAGGCGGAGACGGGAGGATCACTACAAGTGCGAACTACCTAGCAAGACCCTGTATCCAATAAATAAATACATTTTTAAAAAATTTAAATTCTGGTGGCAGCATCACACCACACCCATTTACAGTCAAGCCAATTAAAACCCCAGGCCCTGACCTACTTGGGATGAAGAAGCTTTTAGAGCTTGAGTTCCCCTTCTCAATTCATTGACCATGAAATAAAATTCCTTATTTGCTTTTAGAACTGGTTACTTTCAAAGGGTGCTGCATTGAAAAAGTCTGAGAAATCAGTAACACCAAGTACTCTGATTGGTTGGCAGGAGGAAAGCCATGTTCTCTGAGTCTGGAAGCTTAAGCTGGATTGCCATGTTTTCCCAATGTGTTGCCTCTCTTTTATTTGCTAAAACTTTGCATGACATACAATTAGCTAACATGTAGAGAAAGATGGCTTCTGAATGTTAGTTACTGTGCTTCCCAATGAACAGCATTAGAATATGTTACCTTATCCATGTACCAGTCCTATGCCAATATGCTGTGGGGTTAATTCCAGCCAGAAGAAAGTGACAAAAAGGAGACACACCAAAAAGTTTTCTGGTCTTTCCAATCTGGCTAAATGCAGGGCATAAATATTCCCTTATAAGGGTGTTCTCTCAAACACATACACACACACACACACACACACACACACACACACACACACCCCTCATCACCACAGATAGAGATAAAACTGAGATAAATCCACATAGGAGTCACTTCTTATCTATGGTTTTGCTTTTTGTACTTTCAGCTTCCTACAATCAAACATGACCTAAAATATTAAATGGAAAATTCCAGAAACAAAGAAATCATTAGTTTTGAACTTATGCATGCTTTGGAGCAGTTGGATGAAATCACATACCATCCCGCTGTGTCCTGACAGAGATCCGAATCGCCCTGAGTTTCCACAAATCCACACCGTGGAGACTACCTGTGTAGTCAGGCGCCATCTCAGGAGCCATCTCAGCTATCAGAGAAATTGTCACACTATTCCCACAGGTCTGTATGGGGAGGAGAAATCCTAATTTATACTATTCGACTTTTCAAGTGTTCACCAGGGGTATTGGGATGTACTTCCTACAGAAGGAGGACCACTACATACACCCCTAGTTTTCCACACATATTTTACCTTCCCACAACCTACCACCCCTAGAAGGCCCTATTCCTCTTTATCTAGTCACTTCTCTGAAATTTATATCCCTTCATTAAAATGACACAAAAGCGCTAATGTCTAAATACCTGCTTGCATTTTTTTCACTTCTTATTTGTAAAACTACTGTGCATGTAATATA
>NW_004524609.1:8811502-8819485 GCF_000260255.1 Octodon degus | reverse complement strand
ATTGAACTCAGGTCCTTGCTCTTGCCAGGGAAGCGCTTATTCCACTGAGCCATCTCCCCGGCCCTGTGCATGTAAAAAAATTAACATCAAATAAATCTTACTCTTTACTTAACTGTTGTCAGTTTAACTTGCAGGTCCAGCCACAGACTTTAAAAAACTACAGAAAGTCTACCTGCTCAAATACTTACACCAAAGAACAATTTACAACCTATGTAAGAATAGTAACAACATTCAGGACAAGAGGCATGGCTGTCAATCAGAATGTACTTGTTTTTCTGATGTCAGCTGTGAATTGGGGGTTATGAATTTCATTTCCTTCTAAAATAATAAAGATTTCACCCAAGTTCTCACACTCTTCTTCCTGCAAGATAGATTATTATACGAGAAGCAGAGGGTCACAGAATCAGGGACCACACACACATTCTTCATTGGCTGGAACAAGTTTGGGGGAACAGAATTGGAAATACTTCAGGGCCAGTGGGCACCTGGAAATGTGTAAGTAAAATTAAAACAAAGAAATGAACTCTTTGTAGAAAAATAGCCTACTTAGATTTCCCAGAAGGCTTCCTTTTGTTTTCTTTCTGAACTCTGGTCAGTACAGGCATACCTCCTTTGTCTGCACTTTGCAAACATTGTGCTCCTGATTTGTTTGTTTGCTTGTTTTCCCAGATTGAAGGTTTGTTACATTATATTCCAATACTACACGCTAGGCCTGGCAGTATAGCTCAGAGAGCTAAGTGTGAATCACTTGAATGAGATATTCATTTTATTGCAGGGGTCTGACTGTGTTTAATCATTAGGTAAGTTCAATGAGAGAATTTTCCAGAAGGTGATGATGATTATGATGATTAAGAAATTGAAGCTGTTTAATACTCATTGGAAGGGCATTAAACCCTTAATGAAATAAGCCACCAGCTGTTTCCTGCAGACTTGGATTTTTAAAAGGAAGTATGTAAAATTACTACATTTTCCAATGGCAACAATTGAAAGAAGGAAGAAATAGCTCTTAGAAGCCTAAAAGTTCTCTGCCTTCCAAAGAAAAAGCAGCTTAAACCTGTCCAAATTTATAGGTGTTATCATTTTTAAATTGTATTTTAATGAGGGAAAAGACAATAAAAACAGTAAGGAATTTCAAAACAAGGTGATAGGAAATTGTCAATGGCTATTTTCTTGCGTATTGTGATCTTCAAAGTGGTTGCTCAGATTATCCATAGCTGTATAAAACTGATCAAACAATATAAGCACTAAATATTCTTTTAAATGAACTAATAGAAATTAATGTGACCTTTTTTTTCTTTTTGGTGGTACCAGGAATCAAACTCAGGACCTTGTTCTTGCCAGGCAAGCACTTATTCCACTCAGCTATCTTCACAGCCCCCTGAATTAATAGAAATTAGTAAATTAGTAATACAATTATCTTACCTATCTTGGATATATCGATCTCCGAGCCTGCTGTGCCGGCTCAGCCCCCAAAGCAATTGAGACTGCTGTGCCGGCTCAGCCCCCAAAGCAATAGAATATATATATATATTCTATCTCTCTCTATCTCTCTCTCTCTTTCTCGCTCTCTCTCTCTCTCTCTTTCTTCCTTTCTCTTTTTCCCCCATCCCAGTTGTTCTTTCCTTTTCTTGACAGGTAAAGTTCTGTCCTATGCTGTACCTGATGAGCCTCTCTTTCCCACAGTAGTCTTTGATAAAGAACAGAATCTTAGGGCTGGGGAGATAATTCAGCAGTCTAAGCATCTGACTGGTAAGCTCAAGGACCCAAGTTTGATCCCTGATATCGCATGCCACGTGGTCCCAAACCAGGTGTGGTGGTGCATGCCTATAATCCCAGCACTGGGGAGGCTGAGACAGGAGGATCACTAAGAGCTATTAGGTGAGACCCTGGAAGAAAGAGGAAAGGAAGGAAGGAAGGAAGGAAGGAAGGAAGGAAGGAAGGAAGGAAGGAAAGAAAGAAAGAAAGAAAGAAAGAAAGAAAGAAAGAAAGAAAGAAAGAAAGAAAGAAAGAAAGAAAGAGAAAGAAAAGAAAGAGCAGAATCTTAAGTTACAAACAACAACTTGGGTCTACAACAATCTCAAGTTGAAAGACAGTCCTATTCCTTACATACAAAAGAATCAAAAATAAGTCTAATGTAAGTCTGCGGAATTTCTATAATTTCTCTAAGTCTGACACTAAGTATGGAGTCTTGGGAATTCCCCGAGCTCCCACCCCAAGATCCCAGATGCCAGTGTATTTTCTGACTTTTCTCATGGTACTCATAGGATGAACGGGAATGGCTTTTATGCAAGCAGTGGCTGACTATAAAATGTGATGGGAAACATCTACTTGTAATAGTGTAGACCACATTCTCATGACCAATGACGTAACCACACTCTATTTCCTGAGATTTCAATTTAGCACAGTGGGTCACATACTCGTTGTGATCTGGTGTAGACCCCTCTGAGTTCTGCCTAAGAGAATTTACTAAGGTTTTATTTAGGAAGAAACCCCAACCAAAGTCACATTTAAAATTAAACATTTGGGCCTGCCAAATAGCTCAGCAGATTAAAGCGCCTACAAGCAGGCACAGGGGCCAGGAGTTCGATCTCCGAGCCTGCTGTGCCGGCTCAGCCCCCAAAGCAATTGAGACTGAGCATGGTGGCACACCCCTGTAATCCTAGCACTTGGGAGGCTGTAAACAGGAGAATCACTACGAGTCTGATCTACATAGTGAGACCTTGAACACCTTGTAGACCCTTCCCTAAATATACAGAAAAATAGATAGATAGATAGATAGATAGATAGATAATTAAATTAAATTGAACATATGAGGGTTTTGAACAGTTTGAAGTTCATAAAAGATGAAACAAAAAGATTTTATTTTTATAAATATATCTCTAAATATAAATCATTAACAAAGGGAAATTTTGCTTTAGTAACCACAAGGGCTACACAGATTGGTGGGCCCTGAAACATACGTCTAACTAAAACGAGGGCAGGTGACCATATTTGGAAAAAGTATCTCTACAGAGGTAATTAAGAATCTTAAGATCACATCACCATGACTAAGAGGGTTCTAATTCCACAGACTACAGTCTTCTAAAGAGAGGAAGAAGCTCATGCACAGAGGATGAGACGCGTGACGACAGCGGAAGAGATAAAAGGCAGATGCCTGAAGCCAGTCTACACCTGGAGCCTCCAGAAGCTAAAAGAGACAAGAAAGGATCTTCCTTTTATGACTTTAAAGGAAGCGCACCCTTGCCAACACCTTGATTTTAGATATCCATGCTCAGTAGCTATGAAAGGGTAAGTTTTGTGCTTTAAGTCACCAAGCTTATGGAAATTTGGAACTGTAGCCCTAGGAATTCGATATGCACAAGCATCACAAGAAAGCATCAGTTCAGAGGAATTGAATGTTTTAAGAGAAATCCTCCTCTACTATTCAATACAAAATGTTCTTCCTCCCGTCCATTCTTCATGCCAACCAGCATGCAAATAACAGTGGGAAAGTTTGCAACGTACTTAGTTGCCAGAGTGAGAAGTGTAAGAATTGAGAACGCTAAAGAAAAAACTATTTATTCACTGTTCCCTACACTGTCTTGTTTGATGACACTCCTACGTTTTCATAAATGTTATTCCTTCAGCCTGGAATACTCCTTCCTACATAGGAGACTCCTAAAACAAAACATTTTAAGATACTGGTCAAATACTGTCACCTACATGAAGCTAGCTTTTACACACACACACACACACACACACACACACACACACCATGACACACAAGGAAGTATTCTGGCACCTGCAGCAGTTTTAACTTGCTTTTATCCAAACATGAATTACAATATTCTGCAGATTGGGGGGTTGAGAGTTATTATCTTTATTAGGTGGTAAAATTTTACAAGTACAGGCATGCAACATAAGACCCATGTATTTATTTTTAAAATTATTTATTGGATACAGGGTCTCACTACACCATTCAGATTCATAGTGCTACTCCTGTCTCTGTTTCCCCAGTGCTGGGATTGCAGGCATGCAGCACCACGCCCGAAACATGGTGGGCATGGTTCAGGGAATCAAACTTGGGACATTGTGCTTGCCAGGAAGACCCTTAGATTGCTGAGCTACCTCCCCAGCTTAAAATCCATGTATTACGATCTCTCTATAAATGTATCCAATCACTCAGAGGTCTAACTTGGATTCTTTTATAGCATGGTGGCTGGGTTTCAATTTTTAGGAAACGAATTCTTCAGGTTTCCTAAGGCCTACCCTCTGAAGTCCAGAAAGTCATTTTGGCTACATTCTTCTGACCGAAAATGTAAAAAGGCCAACTTTGATTCAAACAGTGGGGGGAAAATAGTTTCTGCCTTCCTATGTTAGGAACTACCAACATGCAGGGGAATGGGATAAATTGTTGGTTATTTTATTTGGAGAGTAATTTCCCACACTTTGATTCTAATACCAGGTCTGCCTCTTATTAAAACAATGATGACCTCGGTCACAAATACTTCACCTCTATACCTCCACATGTTCTTCTGTAAAACAAGGATATCTTTATATACTTGATAAAACTGTTTTATAAAAGTAGAGGTTGACTACTTTTACATGACTGTAATCCTAGCACTCTAAGCTCCAAGACAAGGAGGTAATGAATTTAACCCCAATCTGAGTAATTTACTGATTTAACCAAGACCCGCCTCCCCCTGCCACACACACATGAGCAAAGGAGACATTGCACTTTGCTTAGTGTGGCTTTCTGTACATAATAACCTTCTAACAAATAACAACTATTTCTCTCCTCATAAAGATGGATCCATTAAAAAAAAAAAAAAAAAAAAAAGCAAAAAAAAAAAAAAAAAAAAAAACCAGCAAGCCAGTAAATGACTAGAAGGAGAAAATTCAAGAGACCTCATTTCAGAAAGGTAAGAAAAAGATGAAGGCAATGTTTATTGACTTCCACTAGTTTTGCTAAGCATGACTCATCTTACTTAGGTAATTACAAGATGAAGTAACCAAAAGTGTACAAGAGCATTTCGTATCTTCAGCCGCTAAGAGCAGTCGTATCTCAGAAAGCTTATAGTTAATTTTTGATGTACTATACCGTAGCTTTGCAAACCTTATTTTGCTTTTTTTTTTTCAGTATCAGGGATTGAACTCAGGACCTTGTGCTTGCCAGGTGGGTGCTTCTGCCCACGAGCTATATCCCTGTCCCTTGCAAAGTTTATTTAAATTTTGTACTTGAAGTATCTGAATGTATTTTCTGAGTTATCATTATCCATAAAGGGAGCCCTCAGGACTGGTTTCACCAGTGTACAACTTGGGCAGCCACACTTACCCCCAGTTGAAAGCACCCCACAATTGTTTTGAGTCTCTCCTAGCATCATCTTCAAGATTTTAATAAATCTTGTACACAAGGACCTGAATTCTCACTGTGCGGGAGCCTTGCAATTACTTAGCCAGCTCAGGATGCCTGTGTTTATTTGTAGAGTGGAAGGACAGGAGCGCAATGAACAGGAAGAATGTAGGGGTGCTCCCCTCCAGGAGAGGAAGCTAATCTGGACTCTGTAATTACATGTGGGCCCGATCTACATACTTAGAAATTACTTAAATTCCTCTTTGTAGGAACGGCTTCAGAAAAGGCAGACAAAAAGGAGATTTTTTCCCATCCCCTCCAAAGGCATAGCAGGGAGCTGATGTCCAACCAGACACAGAGGTGGAGAGGGACGAGATGGGTGGTCTCACTGCATACCCAGTACCACTGATTCAGCAGTCACCCAGATCTGGGGCCCCCACTCCTTGGAGTGCCTTGACATCACTTTTTTCTTCTGCAAATACGTTGGCACTTGCTTTGCACAATTCTGTAGTCCTCTTCCTCTTTGTACAGCAAAGAGAGGGAGAGACCATCCCAGGAAAGACAAGTGTGGGCTAAAGTCTACTCCTTATGGCCCTATAATAGGTGTATGGGTATAAAAATGTGGCAATAACCATATATGTGTGTGTGTGTGTGTGTGTGTGTGTGTGCACATTAATACTTCAGACATATTTATAGTTACAGTATTAGATTTTAATTTAAAATATTTCTGTATTTTCTCACACAATGAAACGTATTCTTATTATAATTATTATCATTATTATTATATATTTAGTACAGGGTCTCACTGTGCATCTCGGGCTCAGACTCATAGTGGTCCTCCTGTTTCAGCCTCCCTGGGGCTGGGATTTCAGGCATGCGCCACCACACCTGGTCTCAGTGGCCAGCTCAGTGCGCCCAAGGGCGGGGCTGGGATGGAATGTGGCACCTGGGTCCAACCTGGGTCCTTGTGCTTGCCTAGGCAGGTGCTTCGTCTGCTGAGCTCTCTCTCTCCAGCCCTACACGTACTTTATAAACACTTTTTTCACAATTACATGAACAAGGTGTGATCTAAAAATTGGCTGAATGTTTAATTATAAAAAATGTGCTATAATAAAAGATACACTAATGACCCTCAAAATGCTTCCCATCATTATGGATACATTTATGCTTCTTACTTTCTGAAGTAGTTCTGGAAGTCCTCCTTTTTTTAATTGTCATTTTTTAAATATATTTAGCACAGGGTCCATAAGGTTTCACTACACAGATTTGACTTGTAGTAATCCTCCTGTTTTCAGCCTTCCAAGCGCTGGGATTACAGGCACATGCCACCACGTCCAGTCTCAACTGCCCTCTCAGCATGCTCTAGGGGTGGGGCCGGCACAGCATGGCAGGGATCAACGCCAGTAACTGAGCCTGCCTAAGCAGGCGCGTTAGTCCACTGAGCTATCTGGCCGGCCCTGGAAGTCCTCTTGTATGAGGGTCTCTAGTTGCACTGCCAGGGTTGTCTGCATAGTTTGAATAAATTCAAAGTTTATCTTCCATGCTCATTTTGTGTTCAGGAAGAGCCAAAATTTGCACAGTGCCAGCTCTATTTAGTGCAGCAGATGGGGACATACCATAATGCTCTTCTGAGTCTGCCATCCCAGGTACTCGGCCGCAAGTCGTTTGTCATCATAACTCCTAAAGAGATTAGAGAAAAAAAAAAATTCCAAAGACTGCCTTAGAAAGTGGCAAGAACAATGGAATAAATTTGGCTGAAGTGAAGACGAGGACTATACTGAGGGGAATTAATGACAACATATATTGGAATGTACTGATTTTTTAATTTAAATATTCACCTTTGCATTTCATCCACAGCCACATCATCTTTCAATTGACTCTTCCATTCTTATTAAATTTGCAGTCTACTTATATTTCTGGGCAAGCACTAAGACTGCTGAGCTATCTCCCCAGTCCCTAGTCTATTTATATTTCTACCCATCTAAATCACTCTATAATATATGTCTTTGTGTTTTATTTAGTCTTGTAAAAAACTACTAAAAATAGATCAAAGACTAAAATATTTCTACCTTTTAAAGTGAATTTTCATTTTGATGCATTTGATTTTTCTTTCAATAAACATTTTCAGACTTGTAGTCAAAAGATTAGTCAACAAAAGTGTCTAGGTTTTTTTGGTAAAAGACTACTAACACAGAGAATTAATTCATAGAGTCTAGATGCACAATGACTTAAAACATGAGAAGTTAATTCAGAGTTCATTTTTAATAATAGTACCTTTTGCTTTTGTTCAACCCAGGGCACCACTCTACTGGATAATGTCTCCCACATTCAGGGCAGGTCTCTCTCCAACAATTTGCACATACTCACTATCTCTGAAAATGCCCTCCAGACACACACAGAAAGTAGCTTTACTAATCTCTTAGGTGGCACTCAGTTTAACCAAGTAAGCAATCGAGATTATCCATCCCAATTGCTATCCCAGGTTTTCTAGATAAGGAAATTGAAGCATGTAGACATTCTAGGAAATCTTTACTTACCTACCTACTCTACTGAAGTAGGATAGGGAGGGTTTGCCCTAGTACAATTGTGCAAGTGTCCATGCCAAGAAGAATTAGAACATACTGGATGGCTGAAGGTAGAGAAAACACATA
>NW_004524609.1:8800310-8811402 GCF_000260255.1 Octodon degus | reverse complement strand
TATATATCTTTACACAGGCTGTTATGCTTTGTGTGTAATTATCCCCTCAAAGTCTCATACAGTCATGGGGTGGCTTCCAGTGTTTGTGATTAATTGATGATCCAATGCTGGGACTAAGGGGTAAATGCTACTGCCTGGGGCAGATTATCTGCATACAGAAGTAAGGAGAGAGAGGCTTGCTAACTGCTGCCTGTGCTGCACATTCCCTTTGATCTTTGCTGTTTTCTGCCGCCATGAGCTGCTGCCCACTGCTATGTGCCACTCTGCCTTGGAGCCAGCTGATTACGGACTGAAACCTCCACTAACTGTAAGCTAAATAAACCTTTTTTTTTTCCCTTAATTCTGAGTGTTGGATGTCTTGTCCCAGCAATGAGAGAAAAGTAACTAAGACACAGACTAACAAGAACTGTGATAATAACTCCATCCTCTCGATATCAGGTCAAGCAACCACACGGTGATGGCCACAGCAGGGGCATCTATATTACTTGCAATGCAATTGAATAAAGCAAACAATGTGCCGCATAAGGTAGGTAGGAAAGGAAACAAAGACAAGAGAAAGTGCAAGAAGAGAAGCTACAATGCTCAAAGGACCAGTGGTCACAGTAAGACCAAAGAACAGGTGTAATAAGAGCTCAGAAGATATCTAATTAGAGTAAAAAGGGAAGAATCAGGGTTTTACACGAGAGGAACGCAAACTCTCACAAAATCACAACAAAGTTGTATTCATTAGCGTTCTCTAGAGAAAAACGTCAGTAGAAAGCATATGCCTAATTATGCAAGGAGATTTCTTAGTTAAGCTTAGAGATCAGAGGTGCGAGAGACCATGGTGGCTGCTTGCCTACAGGGGAGCTGGTCTGCTCAGCCCAAGAAGATGGAAGCTGCAAAACAAGATGGATCAAGGATGCAACGCCTTACAAGGCCAATGGCCTGGAAGCTCCCTGTATAGTCAGTGGGAGCTGAAGCAAAGAGGGACCAAGCAATGGCAAAGCCTGGAGCTCTCCAAACAAGATCATTTCCTTGTTTCCTTTTTTATTCCAACTAAACCCACATGTTTAGTTGCCATCCACAGCAAGGGTGAGTTTTCCCCCTCAGTTTTCTGGCTTATCTGTCACTCATCCACCAGCAGAACTGTGCTTTACTAATCCGTTACATAGTTCTTACTCAAGTCCTGTTGATACTTAATGGCCACAAATTCCTACAACAGATGTATTAAGAGTGGTACAGAGGAAGTCACTGTGATGATGTCATCAAAATTAATGACTAGGGCATCAAGTAGCCAGTCACATGAGCTGATATTAAATTTAGCAGTACAATAGCATATTTATTCCGAATGTTTAACACCATTGTTCAGATTATATGTAAGAGCTTGACATTGTTGGATATTGTTTTGGTAATATCACAGCATTCTTGAGATACAAAAGAAACAGAAAAAAATATATATGTAGAAAACTATCAGTGTCTTAGAAGGTAACTAAATATTGTCTTTAAAATATGGTATCATTAGAATGCTGTCTTGGGCTGGACAGATAGCTCAGTGTATTAAAGTGCCTGGTTAGGCAGGCACAGAGACCAGGTTCAATCCCCAGCATACTGTACCGGTGCCACCCCCAGGACACGTGGAGAGGGCAATTGAGACTGGGCGTGGTGGTGCGCGTCTGTAATCTCAGTGTTATGAGGCTGAAAAATGAGGATCACTATGAGTCCTAGCTACATAGTGAGATCCTGTAGATCCTGTACTAAATACATTTTAAAAAAAAAAAAAAAAAAAAAAGAATGCTATCTTCAAAGCTGATTTATATTCAATGCTGTGGTGTGTGCAAGAACAGAGACAGAACTAGGTGTTAGAGAACCACTGATTAAACGTTCTTCATCTTGTCAACTTATGTGTGAGATACTTCCCTATCTTTAAATACTTATTTGTTGCTAACGTATTTAATTATACAATTTCAGAAAGAATAACAAAAGGTAGGATTATGAGATCACCTTAATTTGGAAGTTAGAAAGAAGAAAAGAGATAAAAGGTATTTTAGAGCAAAGATGGGTAAACAGCCCACACACATCTGCTATATACATACACAGTAAAATCTAGAAAGCTAACTTTAAATGAAGAATAATTTGCATTTAAATTTAAAATTGTATTTTATAAAAACTAACATAATCTGATGAATTTTCAAAACATCTTAGAAAAACTTTATTCAGAGTAATTTCCTATTAAAATACAATACATAACACAGAAAAACATCAGGGGCTTGATCAAATATCTGAAATTTTCTTAAATGCATATGCTAATCTTCGTTTCTTCTCTTTCGACTTTTTTTTTCTTTTTGGCGATTTTTGTTTTGCCTTGTTTTTTCCGTGTATTTGTTTGTTTGCTTGTTTTTGAGATGGTTTCTCATTATGTTGCTTATGCTAGTCAGGAACTCCTAGGCTCTGGAAGGTCATAGGTAGGAAAGCACCACCTTGCCCAGCTTAGTTGCTTGAACACTTAATAGAGACATTTACAACTCTAAATGTCTTCCTTTAGTTTAATATTACTCTACGATTTGTAAGTAGGGTAATATTAAGTAAATAGGGTACTTGGACATAAAACACATGACTAACAGCTGAAATTCTTTGGGGCCTCACTGTTTCTGTTTTTGCCCTTGCCGGACTCCTGCTTCTCACAGCCGGAGCTTGGAGGAGGCAGCGAGATGGAAAGCACAACACTGGAGACGCACTCTCTGCTTCCATTCTCAAGGCTGCTCATGCAAGCTGAGCAAAGAGCACAGGGTGGGGGGTTAGGCCCAGGCCCACCGCCAGCCTGACATCGAGGACACTAGGATTGGCAATGGCAGCCAAAACAAGGACAAGGGAAGCTGGGTGTCATTCAATTACTGACTCTGCACCTTGGGAAACCATGGTCTCTGGTTTCCAAGAGAAGGAAAGTATAAAAATATATTTACACAATAGCCATTGAAGTTCACTGTTTTTCATCTTGTTTTCTAGCCTACTGGCTAAACAGGATGTTTTCTGCAGGATGCTCCGATATCCTCTGTTCAGAGTAACAACTTTAGCTTTCCTTTTCTCCCACGGACACCCTCAATGCTTCCGCTTGAGGTCCTGGATTCAGTCTCGGATTTCCTGCCAGCGGCGGCTAAGGTTCCTTAACTCTTTGTAAGGATCTTGTCAGGCTGCCCATAAATGTCACATGAAACCTTCTGCGGACAGACTCAAGAAGAAGGTGAGAAATGGTGCATTAATAAAACTGTGCAAAATGCATGCCAACGTCTGTGTTCATCTCCGCATTTTCTAGAATGCAGTACTTAAAATAATTCCTGGTCCTAGTGAAAAGGATAAGTGATTCACTCAGGCTAATTATGGAAGGAAATTCTTCCCCAGATCTTATCTCGGCACCTGGAAATCATTACACAAGGTGAATGCTATTGTTATCTAAAAATGATGATGCAAATAAAATTAAACCAATGGGAGCAGGTCATCTTGATTAACATTCAGACAGAGTGTGTCCCCAGCTGCAACCTTTCTTTTTTCCTCAATACCAAGAATTCAAAAACAGAGCCACAGCACTTAGCTACATTCCAAGCCTTTATTTATTTATTTTTTTCACCTTAAAACAGGTGTTATGGTCCTGTACCACAGCACATAGTGTCAATGTCCTCTTAAATCGATCTCCTATTCATCTTGTCATATTTACTTTTAAGTCCTGCCCTTCGGATTCAGTACGGCATCGTAACGGAGCCCATGGGTTTGGAATCAGGGAACCCTGATTTTGAATACCAGCACCAACTTTTATCTCCATGACATTAGGGAAATCTGCCCATTTTTAGGTTTCTCTCTTTGTTCATTTTCACTGTAGGGACAATGACTACACTGGGCTAGACTGAAAAACCAATTCATTTCTATAGATTAAAATCTATGTAAGATTTTTTTAAAGTATTAGGGAGTTAGTACCTGCGAAATGCTTGGCACAATGGTAATGCCTGTTGAGATTTAATGATGCGATGATATTTTTATTGTTGTCATGCTAAATTACTGTTCTTTGCACAATTCTTAAGTATTTAAAACATAAGGATCACTGAATAACACTCTACAGGATAAATTCATGAAGCTGAGAGTTTTATCTGTTTGTTCCTTGCTATATTCATCCCCACAATAATGCCCAATATAGACTCAGTAATTATTTGTTGGGGCTGAGGACATAGCTGGGCAGTCTAAGCACCTGCTAGGCAAGCACAAGGACCCAGGTTTGATCCCTGGAACCACATAACTTGCCACCCCAGATGTGCCATGCTTGGTAGCCCATGTCTGTAATCCCAGCACTGGGGAGGCTGAGATAGGAGGATCTCTATGAATCTGAACTGTGTCTGAACTGCATAGCAACAGTAATGACTGTGTCCAATAAATAAGCAAATAAACATTTAAATAAATAAATATCTTTAAAAAATAATTATTTGCTATATAAATGAATAAATTAATATGATAACCATGATAAGACAGAGTTTACTACCACCAGCTAGAAAAGCATGAGCTATTTTGTGTGTGTGTGTGTGTGTGTGTGTGTGTGTGTGATTTTCATATTAGTGAAAGGAGCTATTTGTTGAAGTAGCAACTTTTCAGATTATCTCAGGAAGGCAAATGCATTTTTAGGATGGCACAATGTGTCTATTTCTAAAATCCTTAACCTCTGAAACACCATTTCTTCCTGGAAACATGAGTAATCACCCCACAGAAGCTACCAGTGAGCTCCAAATGATCAAAATAGGCATCGAACTCATAACACTTAGGCAAAGGCAAAAAGATATATTTAATTTTGACATTTATCATCTTGGCTTGTCTTCTGCCTACATCTTTTTCTCCTACAACAAATAAGAAAAGTATAGAAAAGATCTGAAGTTACCGATGTTGTTTTTCTTGGTAGTTTATAGCACAAAGGTCTTAGATCCAACGAAAATCTTTGTAGTAGCAATAACAGAATACCACCAGAAATGTAACAAAATAGCTTATGGCATCAAAGTCATTGACATTTGAAGCTACAGCTAAAGAAATATTTGATAATTTTAATAAACAAAATGAACATATGGCTCATGGCTTTTCGATTACCAGTGGTGGGGTCTTTAAAGAAGACAGGGGCTATAGAACAGGGTCTGTTTAAAAGGAAGAACCCACTGTGCCCCTCTGGCAAGATGTTGAGCTCCTGGATTAGCTGGGTCTCTGCAGAGACTTCAGCAGCAGAGTTTCACATCCTGAAGGGACTGACTGACCCTGTCAGATACAAAAGTTAAATTTTAGTTATATAGGTCTTGCTTTAACTTGTTCTTAACCATCCAGCAGAAACGTATAACCCCGAGGTATAAAAAGTAATGCCATATTAGTATGCTGAGCTGTAAAAGGCTCAAGTCAACAACTTCTAGTAATTGCCACTTCTGCTGATAACCCACAACCGTTATGGACTGTTGGACTATGTTGGGTTATTTTGCTGAATTCAAGTACCTACAATATTTGAACTGGCATAAGTATGAAAAAGTCCTTTAAAGACTTCTCCAAATACAGTTTCTCTAACAGCAATGGAACACCCACCTCTGACAAAACAAAACAAAAAAGGGGGATATAAATGAAAAACCATTTTGTAGTGAATATATATATTCACTACAAAATGGTATATATATATATATAGGACAGATATACAGCTACTTTCTCTTAGTTCTATGATAAGAAAGATTTGTACTAATACAGTTTAGACAAGAGATCATGTCTGCATCTTGTACTGTGACTACTACGAAGACAACAATATGCAATACAACACGCAAGGTATTAATTATTGTAACTGTCCTACTAACCTGCTCTGAAACTGTCTCATTGTGGCTATTGCTTTCTCATTAAAATTAATTTTAAAAAAAGAAAGAAGAATACGGACAGACTAAGTGGGAGAGAGCAGTGAGCTAGGCCTGAGCCACAGAGCCTGGGTTCTAGTCCTAGGTCGGTCGCTCATGACCACACTCCTCTGTGACTAAGTTCCCAGGCATGCTCATGGAGTTAATATGTGTGGACACCTTGCACAATGCCAGGAATAGTGAGCATAATAAACATCATCTTTTGTTAATAATATAGCGTTTCACAAAGATAATATCTATTTCAGAAGAGATGCCTCTGGAAGGTCAAGACCACCAAAACCCTTTATTTTTTTCCTTTGTTTTCATGTACATCATTTCCCCTAAAACAGGTATCTCCAATTTTACTCAGCTAAAGACAAGTTAAGCATTGCGGGTATGGCATGGTTGCTCAGAGTCCTGGATTTAAAAAGAAAAGATCAACACCAGCGAAAGTCTTTTTGATGGCATCTACCACAGATCTCGAAGCTTTGCTTCATGTCTTGACCATCTTCCTGCCGCAATAAAAAAGTCTCCTCATGAGACTCTTGGGAGAATTAGCTCAAACCAACATGGGAGTGATCTGAGTACTTGCTTGTGTGGAGAGGATGTTGTTTATATTTTAGATCCTGTTTTCATTCTGGATGAAGTGTTGCTGTAACCAGGTGCTTCTCCCTCTGTTATCAAGGCCTCCTCAGGGCTCAACCTGCTGCAGGCAGCTTCCTGTAGTCTCTGTGTGAAACTAGAGATGAAATAATTGCAGGGAGCCTGTCAGAAGTCATCACCCATCTGGACTGCCGTTGCCATGAATGTCAAAGGTGAATGCAGTCTGGCAAGGTCATTGCAGTGATGTGCCACAGGTCACGTAAGAGAGACAGACTTCAAGAGAACTGATTGCGGGCTGCGTAGATAGCTCAGCGGTCTAAGCGCCTGCTGAGGCAAACTCAGGGACCAAGGTCTGATCCCCGACGCCATATGTCACAGTGGCCTTCCTCCCTGAGTGCTGAGCCAGCCAACAAGACCAAAAGTGGTGGCACACACCTAGAATCCAAGCACTGCAGAGGCTGAAAACATGAGGATCACTAGAGTCTGAGCTGCATAGTGAGACCCTGTACCAAATAGGTAAAAGTAAAGAAAATATAAAGGAAAACTGGTTGAGACTTCAGAGGGGAAGAAAAAGACAGCAGGGGATGGTTATCTGACAGGCTAAAAAGAATTGCTACAAACACACACCAATTAAGGTATGATGCCTGGATCCTCCCTAGGAAGTGTAATAAATGTGTGATACTCAATACAGTGATCTCCAAATGGCTTTGCACACATCTTATGGTTGTGTTGCTACCAGGAATGACGTGGGTTTAGCTACCTAAACAGAGCAAAGAACTTCTTGAACCCTACTTCAAAGGGAAAATTTTAGTACCTCTTCAGATAATTAATTATTCATCCAAACAGATACAACGGATCAACTTTGGTCCAAGACTCTGCCTCATCACTTGCAAATTAGAGAGGGAGGATTCTTAGTTACATACCTAAATGTGTTAACCCAGGGCTGTGTGATCATCTCTGCTCATTCTACTGCCTCCAGTGGAGAGGTTAGCAGTGAGCAGATGCTCACAGAGGTGCCCAAACTGGCAATCTAGAAGTCCTATGAAGGTCAGTTAGACATTTCAGTGCTGGTATCGAAGGAACGTAGTCCTACAAGACACTTACTCAAGGAAATATTACCAAGTTGTGTCCTCTTAGTTATCAGTTATTGACGGTAAGAGGAAAAACCTGATTTAGGAAGAGGGAAAATGTCACGCATTGTACTTCCTTTGAGCCAGCCTCAGCCATTTCCTCTTGGCTACTCGTGGCTCCCTTCCAGGCCAAGACAACCTCCAGCACAGGCCTGCAATTCCCAGATGAGCGTGCGCGACCCCAGCCAGTTCCTTGACTTCAAGGGCAGATCAGAAACGGTAGTCTTCCTGGCAAAACCCAACACATGGGCAGTCATTTTCCCCTTGCTGGCAAAGCACTGGGTGGAAAAAGGGCATGAGGTGAAGGGACATGATTTCTTAGAATCATTATTGGAAGCAGTTTTTATAGATTTCAGAAAACA
The DNA here is from genome assembly GCF_000260255.1 of Octodon degus. Classification (NCBI taxonomy): domain Eukaryota; kingdom Metazoa; phylum Chordata; class Mammalia; order Rodentia; family Octodontidae; genus Octodon; species Octodon degus. The sequence goes on along the minus strand of NW_004524609.1, from coordinate 8,803,440 downwards.
GATGTTTGGAAGATACAGGGAATAGCTTTTACTTTGCAACAGGTTTTTCTAGTTTCTTATGAACACCTTGCCTGAATACTTTAAAGATAATCACCCCCAAGTACTTAGATGAAGCTGCATTTCTAGAGCACAGAATGACTTTGGAAGTCCTCCTGCGAGAAATGGAACTAGAGTACGTCCTGGAAAAGGTATGTTTCCAATAAAGAAATTTGAGCTTCAAAAGGAAGTGAGAAGAAATTTTAAAATAACATAAAAACAAGTAAGGCTAATTACTCTTAAAATATTAATCAAGAGGGAAAAATATCATCATGCTGTCTGTTCACCCTGTTGATATTTGAAGAGAACACAGTGTTCTACCACTCCACATTTAGGATTTTTTTTTTTTTTAGTTAGGGCATGCATTTAGGAAATGCTCATAAGGTGGCTAACGTTTGCAGGAAATATGCTAAGCACTGGTTATACACAAATATTACAAGCACAATATGCCTCCCCACCCTCAGTATTTGAATTTCTTCCATAATGAAGCAATGTGAAAAAGCAAAAAAAAAGTTATTTTAGAACATTTGGAACATTGTATTGGTCAGCTTTCTTTTGCATGGATATCTACAATTTAAAGGAGAGACTTAATTTGATTCATGGTTTTGAGGGTTCAGTCAATGAGAACCTGGCTCTGACATGGAGATATGGTGGCAGAAGAGCACAGTGAAAGAAAGCTTCTCATTTCATGTTGCTGGGAATCAGAGCAGGAGAAAAAACAGAGCCAGAGGAAGGTACTGGGCTGGGGTGGGGTATAGTCCCCACTTCCTCCTGAGCCACCTAGACACACCCAGAAGTGAGCTTCACTTATCTCCTATATCTCATGTAATTCGGTCAGCTGGACAATCAAGATTAGCCATCACAGGGCTGGCCAGATAGCTCAGCAGACTAAAACCATCTCTTAGGCAGGCACAGCAACTGGGGTTCAATCCCCTGCACCACGTGCTGTGCCGACCCTGCCCCTGGGACATGCTGAAACAGAGACTGAGACTGGGCATGGTGGCGCATGCCTGTAATCCCAGTGCTTGGGAGGCTGAAAACAGGAGGATCACTATGTGTCCAGCCTGTGTAGTGAAATCCTGTAGACCTTATACTAAATTTAAAAAAAAAAAAGAATAACTATCACAGTCATCAAAACTAATGAAAATAGTAATTGATTATAAAACACAAAATAAAATTAAAAATCCATAAGGAGATGGAAGGGAGGAGAGGGTAAAGGTAAGGAAGAAGGAAGAGAGGGAGAGAGGGGGAAGGGAGAGAGACAGAAAGCTCTTCTTAACCATAGAGTTTTCATTTATGGATATAGGCAAAAAGAATTCATTTTGGCAACCAGTATGGTAATAATTATTACAAAAGATAAATGATAAAATCACCAGGTGCAAGTTTGATAAGGAAAAAGGATATTTATACAGACTCAAAATATTTCCTACCAGATACTTATTAAGTGTCAAAGGAAATGCAATTTTATAGAGCAAAATCACCTTGGACAATGGGCTAAAAACAACGTCGCTATGAGAAAAATAGTTGTACTGTGCCTCGTGTTACATTGTACTAAGAAAGACACGTCACATCTAGCACACTCTTGCTAAAAAATATTTAATGCAAATCTAATCATGAGGAAAGTTCAAACAAACCAAAACTGAAACAGTCCACAAAATTAACAGCCTGCATGTATAAAAAATACGAAGATTATGACCAATAAAGAAAGACTGAAGAACTATTTTATAGTGAAAAAGTAAAGAAAAATTACAATTACATATAACACATAATCCCAGATAGGATACCAAACTAGACTTTTTATTTTATAACAAAAGGCATAGAGAAATGATGGCATTTGATAACCTATCCATTAGATCAGGGATCACAAACTTTTTCCTCTAGCTGATCATAGAGTGAATATTGGGCCTGCTCCTTAGCTCAGCTCTTTAAGTGGCTGCTTCAACAAAGCAGTCAGGCTCAGGTTGCTGTGGTTCGATCCCCAGAACTCAAGCCAGCCAAACCTGCCCTGAAGGCATTCGGAGAAAAAAAAATTTCCTTCTTGGGGCCGGGGAGATGGCTCAGTAGGATAAGTGCTTGACTGGCAAACGCAAGGATCTGAGTTCAATCCCCGGTTCCACCAAAAAAAAAAACAAAGAGTGAATATTTTCATCTCTGTAGGCCTTACACTCCGTCCCTACTCAGCTGCACTATTATAAGAGGAAGTAGTCATAGATAATCCGTGAACATGACTGCGTTCCAATAAAATTTTATTTGCAAATCTAGATGGTGCACCACATATGCCAACTCCTAGATTACATGATAACATTAGACCAATGCTAATTTCCTAATTTATGAACTGTACTGTATTTACATGAGTAACTTTCCTTTTAGGAAACATGCCCAAAAGCATTTCGTGGTAGAAGATGCTGTGCTTATAACCTACTCTGAAAGCATTCAGGGAAGGAGAAAAAGACAAATGAAAATTAATGTGGCAAACTTTTAAGACCTGGGGAAGCCGATGAAGGGTATGTAAAAACTTTTTTGAACTGTTTTGCAAATTTTCTTTAAGTCGCAAGTTAATTTCAGAGTCATAATTATTACATTGCATATTGCTGTCTTCATAGTAGTTATTCATAGTACAAGATGCAGACATGACATCCTGTCCAAACACAATTAGTACAAATCTTCCTTCTCATTGAATTAAGAGAAAGTAGCTGTGTTAATTACTGTAACTGTCCTACTAGCCTGTTTTGAACTGTCTCACTGCTATTTGTTTCTCAATAAAATTAAAAAATAAATAAATAAAATTTTTAAAAAAATAATAATTTCACAGTCAACTCCGTAGTTTCATAGGTATTGAATGCATGATGCCCAGGAGAGTTACATTTTAAAAGATTTTTTTAAAAAAACAGATTATGATGAATGGATATGAACGTGCACACCTATAATCCCAGGACTCAGAAAGCTGAGGTACGGGGCTGGAGAGATGGCTCAGTGGTCTGAAGCACCTACTTAGAACAAGCTTGGCAAAGCATCAGGGACCGCAGTTCGATCCCCCAGCACCACATGCCAGCCAGCCCCGCCCCCTGGTGGGCTGAGCTGGCCACACACACAC
>NW_004524609.1:8796874-8800210 GCF_000260255.1 Octodon degus | reverse complement strand
CTCTCTCTCTCTCTCTCTCTCTCTCTCTCTCTCTCTCATAAATAAAAAAAAAATTTAAAAATTTAAAAAAAAAAAAAAAGAAAGCTGAGGCAGGAGGATAACCAGGAGACCAAGGTCAGCGTGTGCTACACAATAAGCTCAGCGCCAGACTGAACTAAATAGTGAGACTCTGTCTCAAAAAATAAAAATAACATACGGAGGAATACTTATTTGCAGTAATGTCATTCAGACAGGGAGGACAATTTAGGAAGTAGGAGAATGATGGTTAGCAACAAGATGTAAAAGTAACAGCCCAAAGAAGGATTCAGATCAACATTTCCTTCACGGCCGCCTGTCAAAGACCTACACGTACTAAACTGATTTCCATTTGCATATGAGCCCATCCTTTTAAGGGACGCCCCTAAAGGACAATTTCCATGAACTTTCCTTCTTCTGTGACTTGTGTGCAGAATGCTTAACTCTTGACAGGAGCTTCTGCATTTTCTCCTCGGCTCTCACATGCTTGGGGCCGTGCAGGTGTCAGAAAATCCAGGCACATACTGCGCATATCCGGAAGAGCTTGGACATAGCGAACAAAGCTTTCCCTGATATTTGCATACAATGCTGAGATAAGAGTAAAGATGCTGGGGAAAGAAATAGCATTTTTTAAAATGTATTTAGGATAGTGTCCACAGGGTCTCACTACGTAGATCGGACTCGCAGTGATTCTCCTGTTTTCAGCCTCCCATGCTCTTTTTTTTTTTTTTAATTAATTTTATTGAGAAACAAACAGCAATGAGACAGTTTCAAAAGCTATTAGCAGGACAGTTTCAGTAATTAATACATTGTATATTGTTGTCTTCGTAGTGGTTATTCATAGCACAAGATGCAGACATGATATTATGTCCAAACACTATTAGTACAAATCTTTCTTCTCATTGAATTAAGAGAAAGTAGCTGCTTATCTATCCTATTTTGTACATACAAATACAAAATGGTCCTTCCTTTGTATCCCCTTTTTGTGCTTAGTTTTGTCACAGAAGGGTATTCCATTGCCATTTAATAGGTGCGTGAATTCAGCAAAATATTCCAATATAGTTCAGTAGTCCATAATAGTAGTGGGTTATCCATAGGACTGGCAATGTCAGAAGTTGTTGACGAAACTCTGGGATTTCAGGTGCACGCCACCATGCCCAGTCTCAGTCGCCATCTCAGCGCACCCCGGGGGCAGGGCCAGCACGGCATGCTGCGGATCGAACCCATGCTCTGCCTAAGCAGGAGCTTTAGTCTGCTTAGCTCTCTGGCCAGCCCAAGAAATAAATATCTTTACCTCTGGGATGGATTACAAGGCAGTGCTTGGAACCATGATTGAACGAGCATTTTGACATTCATAAAAAGTTTTGAACTTGTATTGGTTTTTACAAAAAGAAGAAAACCCAAAACAAGGATGAATGGACTTGCCAGAGATTGATTTCCTGCTAAGACCAATGCAGAGTTTTCTCTAGGAAATCTCTCCGGGGTGTCTTCCTCTTTCCATGCCAGCATCTCACAATTTCTATTCCCAGTCTTCCTGCAGCACCGGGGGAAGAAACTGAATAGAAATGGAGGGTAATTTCCAGCCTGCAAAGAAAGTAAAAGACGTCACCTCCATTCATGTCCCGTGTGCTCAAATGGACAACTGGTACAACTGAATGCAGGTGAGACTGGGAGGCCAAGCTCTGGACCACGGATACTTTGTGAGCACATGGTATCTACCACCATGCCCTTCTGGCTTTTCTTTAGTAAAAATTGTTAGAACTCTCCATGAGGATTACTATTTAAGAGAGTATACAATTGTGTCAGCACCCTGGCTACTTCACAAGATGGGTAGGCCATTTTTTTTGTTTTGTTTTTTTGCCTATTCTAAACTGAAAACACAGAGCCCATATACATTGCAATGAATTGTTTCATTAAATCTTTAGGCCCAAAAGAGGTTAATAAGAGCTGGAGGTGCTACTCAGTTGTAAAGCGCCTGCCTAGCATGCCGGAAGCCCTGAGTTCTATTCTAAGAACTGGAAGAAAGGGATGAGGATCATAGAAGAAGAACAAGGAGGAGAAAAAGGATCAGGGAGAGGTAAAGCAGGAGAAAGAAGCAGAGAAGGAAGAAGGAAAGAAGGATTACAAAATGCTAATTTTTCTCTTACTGATATTAGACACTACGAGGAATGGGGCAGTAGCTTTTCATTTTTTTTCTTCACTTTTTTTTTTAGATTAATTTATTAGGTACAGAGTCTCACTCTGTAGCTCGGACTTGTAGTGATCCTCCTGTTTTCAGCCTCGCCAGTGCTGGGATTACAGGCGTGAACCACCACTTCCAGACTCAGTGGCTCTGCATGCCCGTGGGTGGCACCAGTGTGGCATGTGGTGCCAGGGATCGAACCCCAGTCCCTGCGCTTGCCTAAGCAGGCAATTAGACCACCACGCTATCTCTCCAACCCAGCTTTTCCTTTCTGTGGTGAGTCAGAAAACTACTCAGCAACAAGTCAACAGAGTTTCACTGTCACCATAACACTTGAAGAAAAAAATAAATCTCACAGTGAGAAGAGCTAATACCTTCCTAAAATTCCAAGCAGTGAAAGGAAGCAATCTGACATCTGAACACCAGAAAAAAATATTCTTGGCCCTTGTTGTTTTGCCCTTGTTGTTTGTCCTTGACGAGGTCAGCTAAAAATTTATCGGAACTTAAAAATAATAAGATTCGAATCCTATTCTGAATGAGATCTTGTGTCTGAAAGATGTAAACAAGGAGGTGGTGATTTGGGCACTTTTCTCGCCCTTGTTTACAAGCCCTCAGTGATGCTGAAGTGTGCTAAGGGGGTTGCTGACCTCGAGTGGACCCTGGAAGTGTAGTTATTCCCAAAAACTCTTTTCCTGTAATATATAAGGAAGAAGGTACAACGAAAACCTGGGAACACTGTTTATAGAAGGACAGAAAAGGAAAGTCAAAACTTGAAAAAAGTTAAAGTAAGTACAAAGAAAATCCTTTCTAAAACTGAAGTCATAAAAAGAATGAAAATGAAACAAGGTTTGCCTTGAAAGTCAAATATTCCTGGAATTTACATCTTAAGGGAAAGGGGTGGTTTTAAGTTATTAAACCTTTCTAAATGAAAAAATCCAGCATGCTTGATTATTTACAGTCCCAGGGTTATTTTTTATAATAACAGAGGATGCATTCTTAGAACCCCACCAGTAGTCAAGTTCTGCCTCTGTATCCCTCTCTTCCTTCCCCCCTCCCACCTGTGTCAGGCACTAAAATGGCATCTTATGTCACTGGTGAGTTATTAATTGGAATATATTTTTCATCTATACATACTGTAG
>NW_004524609.1:8792195-8796761 GCF_000260255.1 Octodon degus | reverse complement strand
GTTCTGTGGATCAAACCAAAATGGACTCTACCACTAGGCTACATTGCCAGTTTTTTTTTAACTTGAGTTTGTGTGTTAAACAGAAAGAGAGAGAGAGAGAGAGACAGACAGACAGACAGACAGACAGACAGACAGACAGAGACAGAGAAAGAGAGAGTGAGATAGAGAGAGACAGGGACAGAGAAAGAGAGAGAGACAGACAGAGACAGAGACATAGAAACAGAGAAAGAAAGAGGGAGAAAGCCAGAGAGAGAGAGAGAGAGAGAGAGAGAGAGAGACAGAGAGAGACAGAGACAGAGACAGATAGAGACAGAGACACAGAGAGAAAGAGGGAGAGAGCCAGAGAGAGAGAGACAGACAGAGACAGAGACAGAGACAGAGACAAAGTCAGACACAGAGAGAGTGAGATAGAGACAGAGACAGAGACAGAGACAGATAGAGACAGAGACAGAGAGAGAAAGAGGGAGAGAGCCAGAAAGAGAGAGAGAGAGAGAGAGAGAAGGAGGGGGGAGATGGAGACAGAGACAGAGACAGAGACAGAGAGACAGAGACAGAGAGAGACAGAAAGGTCATGCTAAATTGCCTTGGTTGAGCTTGAATTTGTGATCTTCCTTCCTCAAACTTCTAAGTATCTGCAACTATAGGTGCGCTTGGATTTTATTAATTGTTGTTCTGTGATCTGAGAAGAGGCTCTGGTTGATCTCATGTGACATGGGAATGACGGGATAGATTTCGCAGGATACACCAAATAAGTGTAACTAAGAAACGTAACACAACCTACAGGACAGAGTCAGCCCAGCCGAGCATTTCTTCACCTTTTCTTCTCTTAAGGAAACCAATTATCACCGTGACTGAAAATTGTCTAAGCACTCCTGCATGTGTTAAACACACTGAAGCTGAGTAACATGCTTCATGCAATAAAGTGAAGAGTCGTTGGCTGGAAAGAGTGAGAAATACAAGATGACAGGGAGACTGTGTTGGCATTTAGGAAGTCAAACCAATCTATATATGGCCCACATGATATTAAACTACTGTAATAATCCATCTTTTCCCCAAAGCCCAACTTCAAGTCATGCAATAGAAACCAATTGAAGTGTTTTCTTTACCATGTGTTTTCTTTCAAAGGGTCCTTAGAAAACGTACAAGTGCAGGCACTTGGTAGGCTCATGACTTTGACAAGTTATTTAAGTCTTTGGGATCTTTCTCTTTTCCTACATGGAGTTAAAATATTGGAAAAAAAAAATAAGGTGTTCTGTAGAAAAAGTTCCTAGTGGACTACTAGCTGAAGAATTTCCCTTAGTTACCGTGCCTACTTCTTCTCTGTCCATGCCTCCAGGTTTTGAGTCCTTTCTGGGATTGGCACCTTCAGCAGGCAGGAAATCTACTCACACCTGCCCATCTGTCCTTTCGCCCCTGTGCTCTTGCCTCCTTGACATCTGTAACTCATACTGTATATTAGTCAGGACTTACTAGAGAAATAGAATGCTTAGAATATTTGTATACATGTAGAGAAAAGACTCATTTCAAGGAATTGGCTCATGCAATTGCACAGGCTCAGCAACTCCAAAATCCGCAATGTTTGGCTGACAGCATGGAGACCAAGGAAAGAGAGGATCCTGCAGCTAGAGCCCAAAGACAGCCTAGGAGCAGAAATGCCCTCTTCCTGGGGAGCACCAGTAGGGTTTTTCTCACCTTAGGCTTTGGACTGATTAAAAAAAATCCCACCCACATTGTGAAGGGTAATCTGCTTTTCTCTAAGCCTAAAACTCTAAATGCAATCTTACCTAAAAAGTACGCTCATAAGAATAGCTAGAGTTTGGCCAGATATTACAGTACGATCCTTCTAGCTAGAGTGAAACATAAATTTAGCTAGTGTCCATCTATACATACAACTGCCAAACTTCTTCCTGCTGCTGGGCCTTTGCACGTTTCTTTGCTCTCAAATCTCTCAGGTCTGCACCAGTGCCCACTGCAGCTCCCTGCTGCCTTCCTTACCATGGGATGATCTTGTACCTCTTCCCGTTTCATTTTATACAAACCCTTAAAACACTACTCAAAATAATCTTGCCTCTGTATTTTTCTGTGTGTGATCCGTCCTCTCCCATCAGTTCCAGAACAGCTGGCTCTGTGAGATCAGAGATATTGTGTACCTCATATTCTATCCCCCGCATATAGAATGGTGCCGAAAACACAGTTGGCACTAAATAAAGAATTGTGAAGTGAATCAGTCAACTCACTTCAGGAGCCCCAATATTGTCTGTTTATTTTCATTTGGAAAGAGGTGAATGTTATAACCTCGTTATTTATTGGATAAAATAAAAGCATGATGTTACATGGTGAAATGGAGGTCCCACCCTCACTGGGCTAGCTTTTCCTATTTCTATTTTTCTACATCGTACACAACTAAAAGCTTTGGGCATGTTAATGAATTACAGCCGCTGTGATGGATCTATTTGTCAGACTGAGCCTAGTTCGGTTTTTAGTACAGAGGCAATAGTAAAATTAACACGGTGATAGAAATTCTAAGGGTTCTCATCTCTGTGACTTGCAGTGAAACTCTGTCCTTCCCAAGTGCCTTCTTACCTTCTTGGTCTCACAACTCTCTCCTTTCCTGTGATAGGGGAAGGTCTTCATCAGAGCTTGTATGTTCAGTCATTTTAGCTTTTAACCTTTGAAAAGAAATCCATTTTGTCATCAGACTAATTATCCTTCCAAAAGTGAGAGAGACACAGAAACAGAAATGACTACTTTCTGTTTTACAAATATGCCAATGCAGAGAGGGTTGATAGGACATGCCTGCTACCCTTTGTATCCTGAAAAGCACTTCTCTGGAATGCTTTTGTGGGGGCCTGCCCCATAGCTCAGTTCTTTAAGTGGCTGCTTCAACAAAGTAGTCAGGCTCAGGTTGCTGTGGTTCAATCCCCACAACTCAAGCCAGCCAAACCTGCCCTGAAGGCATTCAGAGCAAAAAAAATTCCTTCTGGAATGCTTTTGTGAACTGCAAGCAAGACAGTAAAAGGAACCTGCTCAGCCCTGTCCCTTCTTGTTAATGGGATTTAACTCCTCTCCTTATTTTGCTCATTTTGAAAATTAGTGGGGGGAAAGAAACACTATTTCTCTCCTTGATAAACCCACCCCTGAAACCTCAACTCTAAGCCCCCTTTGCCTCCTTGTGATACAGGTATTATCAACCCATTTAAAGACCTGGAGCAGGCTGGCCAAATAGCTCAGTGGATTAAAGCGCCTGCAAGCAGATGCAGGGGCCAGGGGTTTGATCTGGGGCATGCTGAGATGGCAATTGAGACTGGGCATGGTGGCGCACACATGTAACCCCAGGTCTTGGAAGGCTGTAAACAGGAGAATCATTATGAGTCCAATCTAGTAGTGAAACCCTGAAACCCTGTAGACCCTTCTCTAAGATACAAGAAAGAAAGAAAGAAAGAAAGAAAGAGAGAGAGAGAGAGAGAGAGAGAGAGAGAGAAAGAGAGAGAGAGAGAAAGCAAACAAACAAAACCGGAGAAGTGTGCTAAATACCTAAGTCTCAGCCCATGTGAGACAGAAGGGAAGACTCATTGTCTGAGAGGCCCCAAATTCTACCTAGAAGGGTGCTTTACAGTGATAGAGAAGGCTACCCATTGGAAAACACAAGTAGCAGAAACCACAGCAGCAAAGACTGATAGGTATGGCTGCTTAAAGCACAGAGAAAAAATCGTGAATGACAACAGAAGGGCATCCTGACATTGAAAAAAAAACTGACAAACAAGTAAAGGTATTTAAGTAAAGAAGGAAAAAAAAAGCAATTAATCAGCAATAGGAAAATGATGAAGTGAGACGACCCGGGGACCAGCGGGATCCTGAATAGACCCAGAGCGCAGGCCTGGCGAGTGAGTGAGATGACTGGGCCCACAGATCCTCATTCAACCCAGGCTGCAGGCCCAGCAGGGAACCCTTCAGCAGAACTCCCTGCAAAAAGGCTAGAGGCAAGACCCACCCAGCTGATTCAGGAGCAGAACATCTTGCCAGAGTGACACAAAGGGTTCAACTCTAACGCCTGCTGCAGAAAAAAGTGGAGCCCCCAGCCAGAACCAAACAACACACACCTGGAGGAATCTGAACTTCATAGATTCGGACCTGGTGCTAAGGTAATAACTCCATCTAAGCTCTACACCAAAGGTCAGAAGACAGTGGTATACAAAATGACAAAAAGAAGGAACAAAATGCAGTCTCAGGCCCTGAGTCCACCCAGTACAAATGCAGAAGACACTAGCACTGAGGAAACTGGAAATCACATACCAGATATCTCAGAAATAATAGCGTTGACAGTAAAGAATCAACTGCAGAAAGGTATAGAGGAAATCTGATCAGAAATAATTTCTGAACTAAAAAATGTAGTGGTAACTCTAATCAAAGAAGTACTAAGTGCTTCTAAAGAATACACTGATAAAAAAAATAGAGGAGAATATAAAATTGATGGAACCCCTGAATAAACAATTTAGGAAAGAAATAGAATCTATGAAACAGGTTCAAAGTGATATACAGGAAATTAAAACCTCAATCACAAGCTGG
>NW_004524609.1:8768806-8791035 GCF_000260255.1 Octodon degus | reverse complement strand
CTATATCTTGTAATATGAGAAACTACTTTGGCAGTAACAATACACAATGTACTAACCATTGTTACTCTCCTAAAATCTTGTTTTGAGATTTTGTACCATTGTTTTTATTTTTTTTCTTTAAAATAAAAATAACTGATGTAAAACAAAAAGAAAATGATGATTATGAATCAATTAGTAAAAACTTATGACCTAACCAAAAATGAGGATTTAAAAGTAGTAAGCCATCAAAAATAGATACAAATACCTTTAAAGTATCTAAAAAGTTATTCAAAATGCCAGATAACCAAAATGATGGTCAGAATGACAAAGATCAGCAAGAAAGACAAATGAAACTCTTTGTTAGAAAGAGTCTGAGAAAAATGGAAAGTCTTGAATACTTGTAGAGAAATTATAACTGGGTACAGACTTTGTGAAGTGACAGGTGGCTGTAGCTCATAGATCCTTGAAAGTTGTCAAAGAAGTAGACCTTAAATGTTCTCAGAACAAAAAGTGTTAAGAAAGTTAGGTGGTGAACATGTTACTTATTTTTATTACACAATGTGCACATATATCAAAACATCACACTACATCCCAAAACTAAATAGAATTGTTATTTGTGAACTGTATATTATTTCAGAATTTAAGTTTAAATGTGCATTCCTTGAGTCAGTAATTTGACTTTCAGAATGGAACCTGAGGGCCAGCCTGATAGCTCAACAGACTAAAGCACCTGCTTAGGCAGAGGCAGAGGCTGGGGTTCGATCCCCAGCATGCTGGCCCCGCCCCCAGGACGTAGTGAGACCCTGTAGACCCTGTAGACCCTTCCTTTAAAATACAGAAAAAAAGAGAGAAAAAGAATGGAACCCGAAGGACAAGTGTAGAAATGTTGACAAAGATAAAGGTATATAAAAACTATGACACTAATAATAATTTATAAAAGTTCATCCAAGAGCAATTGGCTATAAGAGAAGAGCTCAGAAATGGATTTCATTACTGGAAGGGATACTGGGAGTGCAAGCGTTTTCCATTTTTAGCGTTATAAATTCTGTTTCAACCGTCTCTCTGTGCTGTGTACATATATTTCAGAATCAGGGAAAACAAACAATAATGTCAAAGCTCTTCGATATACCTTGCATTTTACAATCTACTAAGCATTTTCCCCTATTGTGTTTCATAGCACAGACTAGACCTTCTTTCCAGCAAAGCGACAATTTCACATGACTTCTATGTCCAAAGCAATAATTTCCCTTTTCACTTCGAATTTGCTTTGATTCTTTCAGGGTGTGAAAAAAGGAGGCGCTGGAAAAAATAGGTGGAGGGCCTCAGCGGCGCGTGAGTGGAGCAGCCGCTATGCCCAGAGGGAAGACAGGTTTTATTTTTTAAGTTTGATTCCTCTGTGTGTCCTCAAGGGGCTCTAAAAGAACAGCTGCCTCTCCCAGGCGACTGCTCCGCTGAGCTGGAAGGAGAGCCTTGCTTCTGCAGTGCGGGTGTTTCCAGGGTCCCTGCCTTGAGCCTTTGTCCCCAGCCGCTTTGGGGCCGACCTTTCCTGCGAGGAGGAAGGAAACGGCTGACAACTCTCTCATCTTTATAGAAGGCGGACTTTATTTCCAGTCCTCAGGTCAAAAGGCGGCGGAAAGAAAACAAAACCACGAAGAGATAAAGGCTAAAAATAATGTTGTGTGAGGTGCAGCACCCGGGTCGGGGATCCTGAAGGCAGCAACCAGGCAAGGATGTGCGTAGGGCTAAATCTGCGTCATCCTTAACAGGTGGCCGTGACCAGAACCAAAGCCTGGAAGGGAAAGGAAGGCGCCCCGCAAACAGGTGCGCGGGGGGAAGGCGTGGGGAGCACAGAGGAAAAGCCTTGAAACGCGCCTGGGCGGGGAGCCCAGACACTTTCCCAGCAGGTCACGTCGGGGAGAGCCCAGGCCTGGGCATGGAGTGGGAAGGAGCTAAATTTGATTTGAGGTTTTGTGGTTTGGGTGATGCACTTTTGAGTTTAAAATAGAAATGGATGTGTTTATGCGGTTGGGCTCTTTCTCTTTGCTTTGACTTTGTCACTTTAGAAGAAACAAATGTATGATTCACACATGAGTGCCCCCAGAGCAGTTTTCATTTGGTGATTTCCGATTTTATAGGAAGTGGGGGGAGAATGGGTTTAAAAATCACACTAAAGACATCCGCTGTGGACTTTGATGATGAATATGCCGGTGATTTATTTTACTTATATAGCACTTAAATTGTGTTTTCAGCACTTTCTAATTTGGACGTTCAACCATCCTATTCGATAGATAAGGTGTTGGCTCTTAAGGAAACCGGTCAGATAGATTAAAGGATTGTCGGATACATTTATAGTTTGAGCTGTAACAATCACACACACGTCAATCAGGATCGTGGGAAAACTGATATTAGGTGCTAAGAAGCGTAGTCCCCAAAGTAATAAAAGAAGAGAAGGAATCCAGCCTACATGGACGCAACAACAAGCTAGAGCTTAAACAGGACTGAGGAGCACTCACACCTGTCCATGAGGTATCTTCCCTGATGCCGCAGTATGAGATACCTGGCCCACGTGTGCCAAGACTGGTTGTCTTTCTGTGTCCTACATCCTGCCCTTTCATGCTAATGACGTCACCATTTTCCCAGGCTCCTCGACTCTGGTGGCAGCCGATTTCCCCGCCATCCTTGCCTGCTGCTCTCAATCCTCTTGCTTCAACCACTGAATGATCATCAAATTCCTCTTCTTGTGTATCTACTGTTCTGTCTATTGTTTTACTGGTCTACTCAAACGTTAAAAAAAAAAAAAAAATCCCCGCTTTCCACGGCCTCAAGGCCATTCAGGCTGCAGTCAATCCTATGCACTGTTTTAGTCAGGCTCCTCTTTAACATGACCTGTTTATAAACCAAACACTCCCATCAGCTTTGCCCAGCACTAAGGAAGATCGGCGGTCACTAGGGATGGCATTTAAGACTATCTGGAGTCTCCAAAGTTATGCTTACAGGCAACATTGAAAAATTGCTCTTCCGCAAATACACTGTCTCAACTCAGTATTGGCATGAATTCTTCTACCTTTCTTCTTTGTGTATAAAACTATTCCTATCCTTCAAAGCAAACCCCTGATGTCTTCTGCTTGATGGGGGTCTCCAACCCATTGGCAATCCCAGTCTTCTCCGTCCCCCCAGACTTGGTACCTCCCTTACACCCATCCTCCTCCTTGGCTTTTGCTTTGGCTAGTTCCTGACAGATTTCAAGCTCTTTTGGGGGGAAGTCACATCCCTTTTATCTTTATATCCCAGAAAGTGCTTACTATAATCCTTTTGTCATAGAAGACACTTAGTAAATACCCATTGTAATGAATTAGAAGGATTAGCCCAAACTGGGGCATGACTTTTGAGTTATTTGAAGCTTGTATTAATGAAACCTGGCCAGTCATCATTTCAAGATGATTATGTTTAAAAGCTATCTTTTACTACATATATATTATAGGATATTATGCACATTTTCTAGCTTGCAGGAACCCAGTAGAGCTTGTTTGTCATATTCACGTTTTATATTTGAGGAAACTAAGGAAAAACCTCTTTAAAGCTACATAAATGGGAAACAAAGGGTACAAAATCAGAGTTATCCAATTCCAGAATATGGCCCTAGTCACCAAGCAATAACCGTAAGTTGACTTCACAGATGTATTTCCATGGCGCATTAGTCCATTTCCCTTTACTGTAACAGATAACCAAGATCTTCAACTTATAAAGACAGAAAACTTAGTTTGGTTCATGGTGGCAGAAATTCCACCCCATTAGCAGGCAGACTCGTTGCTTTAGGTCAGTGACGGCGAGTCCTCTAGTGCTTTCTGTGGTACCCACAGTGTACTGTGACATGTGTGCCACCAGCTTCCCACTGGTGCTTTAGGATTACGGTGGAGGTGCTAGATGAAAGGGCGGCGAGTGTGCAGCAGCACCAGACCATGCATCTCATAACCAGGAAGCAAGAGACTGAGGAGGAACCCAAGACCTACAGTCCCATTCAAAGTTGTACCCCCAGTAGGCTGCCCACCTCTTAAAACTTCAAAGGCCTCATCTATCATAGCATAGGGACAAGGTGTTGACTCCATGGGTCTTTGGGGGTGGGGGGTCAAGCAAGAGCAAAGTGCAGCTCTCAGCTACCCTGAATAGTACAGTAGTCTCCCTAAATGGTTTATCTTTTTCCTTCACAATATGCACTTCTTTTTGTCCAACCTGCCCTTGATGATAGCTAGGTGACACCACACCAGGTGAGAAGCAGGCTCAGCACCAGGCCATGAGCTGAAAGAAGCCCAGAAGGTAAAGCACAGAAAAAGAATAATTGTCACCCCAAGGTGAGACCAACATGAACACAGCTCCAGGGGGTGACAAGGGTTTGATCCAAAGGTCTGGGAAGCTGGAAAGTACACTTGGGACAGAGAGGGGCATTCGAAAGGACAGGCACAAAGTCTGGGCAGACCACCACTAGACTCAGGAACAAAATCGAAAAGCTGACTTGCACAGAGCCCAGGACACAGCAAGAGGAACAAGGGATGGAGTCCCTTTCAAGCAATTCCAAGGCCAGGAATCCAGAGGCACTGACGGTTCTGGGAAAGCAGGACATGATGATGGATATTATCAGACTTGGGACTTTTAGGTAGAGATAAGTGGAAAGTCCTGCTGAGAGAGGAGGATGTGCAGTGGGGTAATCCAGAAACTTCTGATGATTTATTTTTATACCTCCAGGAAGACATGGCACAATTGAAAGGGCATGGTAAATAGTCCATCAGCATTGGTTGTCTGGCTAACAGATCGGTAGGATAGTTTGCTCCCGGCTCAAGCTAGCTCAACAAATCAATGAATTCTACAAAGAGGACAGTTCTTTTTCAGGGTAGAGTTGAGCCCCTAGGAGAGGAAAAGTGCGGTATTTCCTAAGCCTAAGTGACTAGAAATATCATACCTCTCTTCCAGGAAATATGCCTCACAAGTATTCCCTGAGACGTTTTCATCTCAAGCAGTATCCAGGCGGCTCACATAAATAAATCCACACTAGACTCTTGTGGAAAGACTACCCTATAGCAACATTTCAAAAATGAATCTTTTTTCTTTTCTTTTAGAAGAAAAGGTGCTGTACATCATCATTCAGTTTCCCCAAAAAGTCCAGCTTATCTGTTCTGAGTGTCAAAATTCAAAGCCAATCGTTCACTCCAACCAGAACCCTTTCAGATGTCAAAAATCCCCAAATCACAGCACATAAACTCGGCCCTTAGAGATGGCTACAGTTTATCTTCAGCAGTTTTCTGCTGTGTACTCAGATACCCTCAACTGAACTCATTTTTCTATTTCAAATGAAATCGCTACACAAAATTATGAAACAAGGCCAATTTTTCATTACTGAAGAAACTCCTAATATTTATTTTGTGATCTAGAAAGTTTAGAACTTCAGGGGCCAGGGAGATAGCTCAGTAAAATAAGCGCTTGTCTGGCAAGCGCAAGGGCCTGAGTTCAATCCCTGGTTCCGCAAAAACAAAAAACAAAAAAAGAAAAGAAAAAAAGAAAGTTTAGAACTTCAAATGGCATGTCCCCTTGCATAGCTAACTCTGAAATGGTAGACATTTCATGCTTTCTCATATATATATATATATATATATATATATATATATATGTCTTTTCAGTTGGTTGGGTCTCTATTTATCCTGGCTGTTGTAATCCTTTAATAAAATTTGCTCTTTTAATGGTTTTATAGGTGAAAATTAAGTTGTTTCAAAGGCTGGCCAAATAGCTCAGCGGACTAAAGTACCTGCTTAGGTGGAGCACACGATGCCAAGGTTCAATCCCGGGCATGCCCTGCTAGCCCCGCCCCTGGAAGAATCACTACGAGTCCAATCTACTAGATTGTAGTGGGACCCTGTAGACCCTATAGACCCTGTACCCCATAGACCCTATACTAAATATATATAAATATATAATATATATGTTATTTCATGGCAGCTTGGATTGTGCACACACGTTGCAGTATCCATTAAATCTCAGTCACAGAACAAAAATACAACAATCATTAAAAAGCAAAAAAATAACGCCAATACTTAGGCTATACAAAGCTTTTGGTAAGCTTTGCCATAAGCTAATTCCAACATATTAAGTTTTCATGCTATTTCTATTAATTTATGGGAAAAAAGAATAATAAAAGGTAAGTCTAAAACATGTTAAAAATTATCTTCCCTCCCCTTCACAGTAAGGGGAGTTCAATGAAAAGTGTTAATGAAATCTAACACCACTGGAGAATAAATGCAATAGATCCTTGTTTGATTCCTCAGCTTTCCTGAAATAGAGTAGGAAAGCCATTTGTATCTCAGGCTATGACG
Source organism: Octodon degus (assembly GCF_000260255.1). Classification (NCBI taxonomy): domain Eukaryota; kingdom Metazoa; phylum Chordata; class Mammalia; order Rodentia; family Octodontidae; genus Octodon; species Octodon degus. Next base: position 8,784,697 of record NW_004524609.1, on the reverse strand, counting down.
AAGGCACAACGAAAGCCTCAGGTATTTCTTTATGCAAATGTACATCAAAAACTTGTGTTTGCCTGTCTTATCTCCACTGGCTAACCAACCAAACTTGGACATTCTTACAATATTATGTCTCCTCTCTGTTGGACAGAAAAGTAACTAATACCGGAAATCCATAGCATTGGTCTGATCTCACAGGCAGCATCAGGAAATAAACTTAAATATCTATGTATAGGAAAATGACTACATATATATATATATATATATATATATATATATATAGCATGCGTAGCCCTCCTATGGGCTATAATACAACAATTAATGACAGAAAGTGATTCTATATAAACTGATACAGAATGAGCTCCAAGAGGTATTAAATTACTCAGCTATAAAAAAAGAAAAAAAAAATAGATAAGGGTCAGCCAAATAGCCTAGTGGATTAAAGCACCTGCAAGCAGGCTCAAAGCCCAGAGGTTCAATTCCTGGGCCTACCATGCCAGCCCTGCCCCCAGGGTATGCTGAGACAGCCATTGAGACTGGGTGTGGTGGTGCACACCTGTAATCCAGCTCTTGGGAGGCTGAAAACAGGCAGATCGCTATGAATCCGATCTAGTAGTGAGACCCTGAACACCCTGTAGACCCTTCCCTAGAAAATATAAAAAATAAAAATTAAATTAAAAAGATAAATCTGAGGCTTTTGTAGGTAAATGGATACAACTAGAGACTGCACCGGTAAGTAAAGTAAATCACATATGTGAACCCCATATTGTCTCATTTCTGTGAGAAACTGAAAGAGCTCTTACTCTCTTAACCTGAAAGGTGCAATAGATAGTGTGAAAGAGAAAGAATTTATTCAAGGGGAAGGAAAAACTGCAAAGAGTAGAAGGACAAAATAAAGAAAGGAAGAGGATACATTTATGTATATATGCAAGATAGTTTGGATAAATGTACTGCCGATTTCTGCTGGTCTTTTGAAAGGAGTAGTTAATGCTGAAAATTTTTTTTGTGTTGATTTTTTTTTTTTTTGCTTTTTAATTTCTTATAACTTTCTTTGTGTTAGAGTTGTTTTGTTTCCTTTTTAAGCAGTTTTGCAGGTTTATACCTGGTAACCTATACAACCAATTTGAGGATAACATTATGCAATATAGCAAAACCACTGAATTCCTATTACTTCGTTTAATGAAATTTTGTAATGCTTTTTTTTTTACTGTTTCATATTTTTTAAATAAAAAAGAGGTATTAGACCTGCTACAGATGTATGAAGTTTGATTCTACTTGCAGAAATTTCGAAGCCCAGATGAGCAGAGCCCACCAGAAGAATAAGGCAGAACAGCAAGAGCGCCGGGATTGCAGTCAGCCAGCACCAGCTTTAGCTTCGTTTGCAAGTTTTACTATGGCAAGTACTGATGTAGTTCTTGGATAAATACCTTCAGCTGCCTGCTTTCTGCTGATGAACGTCTCTGGTGAGTCGCAGTTGCTGCGTTTAGTTATGCGCAGAGCAGAGATGGCTGATGGGCAACCCAGCTGTCAGCTGTGATCCGCCATACGGCCACGTAGCCATGAAGCCAAGAGCTCTCTCCTGAGGAGGCTTCTCTTAGCATTTGCCTCTGGCTTTCTAAATGCTGCTCTTAGCCACTCATTCAACCGGCTCTTAGATTACATTTACCTTGAAAGCCCATTGCCCGTCAATCTGCAAGAATCCTTCACATCAATTAATCAAGATAATCTGCAGCTCCTGCTACCATTTCCCTGTTCAATAGACCTTCTGAGGCCCCTCTGCTCCCTAAAATTTCCTCCAGTCGTCCTCTGTGCCGACACCTCTTTTACGGAGTTCGATCTTCTTGTAGATTTCCAAAGAATTTGAGAGAACGTTTCTTACGGTTTGCATGTATTTGTCTCCCCAAAGCCTCATGTAGCTATGAGACGGACTTCTAGAGTTTGTGATTAATTCCTGATTCAGGCCTGGGATTATGGGTATGAGTGCTGCTGGGATTATGGGTGTGAGTGCTGCTGGGATTAAGGGTGTGAGTGCTGCTGGGATTATGGGTGTGAGCACTACATCCAGTCTGGGACAGAGAGACCGAATGCAACATAACAGAGACAAACTTGCTCTCTGTAGCCCTTGCTGCTGCTCCTGCCCCTGTGCTCTTGCTGTTTTGCTGTTTTCCGCCGCCTTCAACAACTGCCCTCGGCCGTGTGCCACTCACTCTACCTTGGAGCCAGCTGAGCTGAGTGTCTACTGAAACCTCCAGTGACTGTGAGCCAAACAAACCTTTCCTTCCTTAATTCTGGGTGTTGGGTATTTTGTCCCAGCAATGAGAGAAAAGTAACCAAAACAGCATTGTAGTTTAGAAAATGGATTAAAAACCACCACAACAAATTCTATGCCTTGTTAGTTCCTCCTGTTCATTAGGCAGCCCATAGTGAATGACAGTATCAATAATTCATAATGATTCTCCCAATAAATTAATAATGCAAACCACAGTAATAAAACATGAAGTCTAGAACTATGCTAATGACAACAGTGGTTACAAAATAAATGAGCTTCCTGAACTCTTCATGCAAAAAAATCATCCCATAGCTCTTGAGGGTTTTAGGATATCAAAGAAGCTTTGGCACTTCTGGGTGATCCCAGAAACCACCAGTAGCCAGGCTAGGAAGTGTACGCTTGAGACTGGAAAATTACAACTATGTGAACCAGCTCTTGAAATTCCCCTTTGCACTGGGTGGGAGCCAGAATACCTTGTCCGACACTTCCAGCCATGCATGAAAGATGTTTGGGGATTTTTCTCATCCGAGATCCACAGGATTTTTTGTGTGAATTTTCAAGGACAGCTGCTGAGTGACAGCCTATCTTGCTCCACTTTCAGGTTTTATATCTTTTCTGTTTACTTCTATGTATCTTAAGAGCCCGCCACACCTTTTATTTCATTGCATCCCATTTAAACAACAGCATAAAAGATTTGAGCCCCTCTTCAAAACATGAGGATTCAGATTACAAACCAACACAAGGAACATTTTTGTCAGCTGTAAAGAGCTCTACAAATATAAGATAGTGTTTGAAAGATTATCCTAAAAGATCTAACAAGGACTTCAGCCTAAGGAAATTGTATAGCCCTGTTGTGTTGGCAGGAACTCATGAATTTTACAAAATGATTACTCATTGTTATTACTATGAATAATTATTACAGCAGCTGCTCCTGCCCCGAACGCTAATGTTTGGTACAGACCTAACTGGAAGAACTTCCACATTTCTCAGCTTCTGTCCTCCCCACCCCCCGACCCTGGGAGCCACCAAGAATGACTTCAGTGGATCCTGTGTTCCACGCTCTGTGTGTGTGTGTGTGTGTGTGTGTGTGTGTGTGTGCAAAGCAGCACGTGTGAACATCACATTCTTCTCCAAGGAGCTGAGACCAGGAGGATGGGAAAAGGGAGCAAAGCCAAGGGTCAGAGTTTACTTCCAATCAGGATATCCCCCTTGGAAGCGAGCCAACTTCCACCCCTTTGAATAACGCAAGAACGATGTGACCTTTCTTGTAAGTGAGTGAACGCAGTACTGTTGGTGTGAGCCCGTCTATAAGTTTCCGCCTTCAATAATACTCTGTCATGTGAGAAGAAGCGAATTCCTAAAAAAACAGCTTGCTTTGGTGATAAAGTCTGGGTATTCAGGACGGCAGAATCAAACTGTTCAGCTATTCTTCTTAAAAATTCCACCTTTAAATGTGTCCTTTAACATCAATGATCATACACTCAAGAATAGCAGGAACCAGGGCAGACTCCTATGTGACTGATGAGAAAAACACACGGGTAAGGTCTTGTGGTATCTTGGTGTTATGGAATAACAAAAGCTTTGAAAACATTCTTAACCTTTAACGTAGAAATCCAACTTTTAAATACTTACCTGAAATAAAAACTCTTAGAGTCACACGAAAAAAATTGTCCTCAAGAGCAATTTTTATGGGCTGGAGAGATGGCTCGGTGGTCTAAGCACCTGCCTGGAAAGCACAAGTACGCAGGTTCGATCCCTGGTCCTACATGGCATGCTGGCCCAAGAACCATGGGTGCGCCCTGCAGGCTACCAAAACCAGTTGTGGTGGCACACACTTGTAATCTCAGCACTAGGGTGGCTGAGACAAGACAGTCACTACAAGTCCGAGCTATTTAGTGAGACCTTTTGTCAAATAAGTAAAAGATTTAAACAAAAAAAAGAATTCTTACAATGCAACTTAAAAGAAGAAAACATTTCAAAGCACCTTATGTACCCAAGATTGATAGGCCAGTGATGTTAACCAGAGCTCACTCCCAGGAGAAGCTACAGGGCAGCTGCTTAGGATGAAGATGCCAGAGGAAAGAAGAAAATGCAGACGTGTCTGCAGCTTTGTAAATTCATATGTGTACGCCTTGGGCATCTAGAGGAAATACCTCACTGTTTTCCAAGCAAGCCCTCAACGCCCTCCGGCAACGAACAGGCAGTCTCCAGCCACCTTCAGCTTGTGCCACTCAAGACCCATCTTTCTACGCAGAACTGCAAGCCTCACAAAGAAGAGCAGGAACTATTTTTACCTGTCATGTTCTTCTTTTACATCATGTCTTCTTTTTAGGTCCCTTCCAAAAGAGGAAGGAAAATATATGTTTGAAATCATCTGCGGTAGCATCTTCAATTATGTCATTGCTTAAAGAAGAGGGAGAAGAGGAAGAAAGTGAAGAGGAAAGGAGGAAAGTGGAGGAGGAAACAGAAAGGACATCCGTGATTATCTTTCTGCTTCTTTTTCCACGGAAATTCCACCTGTGCAGGAGACTTCATGGTGTGGGAGATGTTATTATGCAATTCTGGTACATGGTGGGAGGGAGTGGTATAAATGCATTTCTGATTAAGTAAATAAATTTTGTATCTCTGGATTTATTTGTACACCATGAACGCATGCCCCATGCTGCAGAATCTCCTTTATGAAAAATTTAGCAAGCATCATCTCGTACTTTTAAAATTAAAAGTACAGCATGAAAGAGAGACAGCATTCTTCAGCTCAATCAAGAGGAACATTTGAACGAGGTGTGATTTATGCATTTCCTATATCTGATTATTTTATGTACATTTTCTGTAGAATACATTACCATTTGTTTCACTGACCACTAGCAATAAGAATTTAGCAAGTAGGGCTGGGGAGATATCTCACCGGTCTAAGCACCTGCCTGGCCAGTGCAAGGACTCAGTTTCAATCCCAGTACTGAATGCCTTGCTGGCTACCAAAACTGGGTGTGGTGGCACATGCCTGTAATCCCAGTGCTGGGGAGGCTGAGACAGGAGAATCACATTGAGTCTGAGCTGCACAGCAAGAACCTGTACCAAACAAATAAATAAATCAAGATTTAAAAAAAAAATCTATCAAGTAAATAAATGAATCTATGAAGAGAATTCTATTAAGAATCTATCAAGGAAATGTTGATATTTTGTGCTGACTTCTTTTACAGGTATGCTATATCCAAACAAGCCTTCTAGCATGTTCTTCAAGGTACATCGGTTATAGTCTGGTTATAGAATACCCTCCTTCTGACGTGGCCCCTCAAGCTTTGTAGAGACAAGCACACAGAGAGTCCTTGTGCTCCTGAAGGCTCACTCTCAGTAAGAACAGAGTCCACTTAGAATTCTCTTCAGGGCCGGCCAAATAGCTCAGTGGATTAAAGCATCTGCAAGCAGGCGCTAGGGGCCAGGGCTTCCATCCCTGGGCCTGCCGTGACTGCCCCGCCCCCGGGGCATGCTGAGACGACAACTGAGACTGGATATGGTGGCACAGGCCTGTAATCCCAGCTCTTGGGAGGCTATTAAACACACGGATCACTGTGAGTCTGGTCTAGTAGTGAGACCCTGAACACCCTATAGACCCTTCCCTAAAATACAAAACAAACAAAAAAAGAATTCTCTAAGCACTTGCCTGGTAAGGGCAGGATCCTGAGTTCAATCCCTGGTACAGAAAAAAAAAAAAAAAAAAAAAAAAAAAAAACCTTCAAAGATCATTCTTAAACTACAGTGCAGCTCTTTAATGCTGTGTATATATGTATATGGGCTGGAGATGGAGAACTGCAGCGGACAGCTCTAGTAAGGCTTGTGCTCCGGGTTAACAAAGTCATATTAAAGTGGGTCTCTAGGAGTTGATTTGAGTAGATTTTAAGGATCATGTTATAGATGAACTTGGTTAAGAGAATTCTAAGATGCACTATGCCGCCCTTGTTGTATCATGCTTTGAAATTATAAAATTCCTTAAAAAAAAAAAAAAAAAAAGAATTCTCTGCACACCACTGAAATTCACCGTCAGGGCAGTGAGAAGGAAACAAGTGAAAAACATGATTTTTAAAGTCAACAGATAATGAGGATGATCTATTAAGGACATTCACTATCTACTTCGAACCTTTTAAAATCGATGTCATGGTGACCGAATGACATTTTGGCACTTTCAGCAGTAGAATGTTTACCAAGAAGGATCCTGATCAGGCCCGTTTGTCTGTGCCATGGTCACAATGTATTACAGAGGACAGTTTTTATTTATTTTGGGGTACACCAGAGATTGGCCCAATAATTCATGAAAAGGAATATGTACTAAAGAACATGCCTTCTGCGATTTCCACAAGAAATTAACTTACATAGAACAGTTGGCTTTTTCTTTGTAGTTTTGTGCTGCTTATTTCTCTTATGGATGAATCTACAAATCTCAAACAAATTGTCAACAATCAAGTTGCTTTAACCAGACAGGTCCTTTTTGACTTGGGGTTTGCTTGTAAATGTCTGTGTGTGTTTGTTTAGAGAGCCTATTCAGAGTGATTTTTCAATGCACAAGGTAAGCACCATGCTTCTGTCATCCAGTATGTGAAGGCTTTCACTCCAAGTAGACATGGAAAGAGGGTGTCTTGCTTCCATGAACAGGGAGACAAGAACCACATCTCATGTACTCAGAGAGACCAGGTAGAGTAGTCTGTGTATTTGCTGATGTCTTTTTTCTTACAAAGATCAAAAGAACTCAGGTATATATTTTGGTGCTAGACACCCAGAGATCCCCTCTATAGACGAGTTCGGGCATTTCAGCCACCTCTCGTCCTTGTGGACAAGGACTGCATCAGATGGCATGGCACGTGTTCACGCTGGTGTCATTGTGAGCATAATGCATGTAGCCTGGGGCTGATTTTCTAGCAGAAGCTGGTCTGAGTTTGAGACATTCAGGTAACACCTGCTTTCTCCCTGAGTGCAAGAAAATTTCCATTTTTTTTCTTCATCTCACCCTCTGCTGGTCTGACGGCGGCATGGACACAGTCACTGAGCTCTGCCCTGTGCTGTTCTGGTCAAAAAGCTGAGTCATTTTCTAGGCTTTTCGGGTGATTTCAGGTGACTCGGGTCACCTGACACAATGATAAGAGGCATGGAGTAAATACCGATGGTGCTCATCCTGCCCAACTGTGGAGAAAAGGCAGGAGGCCCAAGATCAAATCCTAACTGTTTCATTTATATTAGCTAAAGTTATCAGTCATTTTGAACTTCAACTTCCTGATCCATAAAAACAGAGAGGAATAAAACCACTCTGTCAGAATTAAATACAACAACATAGCGTTGTTTGTTACCAAGAAATAATTACTAAGCATACCCACATGCCATTTTGTTTTTATAATGATTCTGCTCCTAAATTGAATTCTTACTGTATGGCATACACTAAATTAAGTAGCCAATATTTAATCTTTAAAATAACCCATTACACTACCTCCACCTTACAAGTGAAGAAATAATGACTGGTAGAGATGAAGAAACCCTTCCAGTCTTGAACACTTCACACCCAGAATATCTGTACTAAAATCCAGGTCTGATCATCAGAACTTCTGCAACGGCCCCTGCTGAAAACTACCTAATAATTGTAAATGATTCATAAGTGATTTGTGCTTCTTTTGCATGGGATTTTGTTTCCTAGTGTTAAATCTTATTGACCCCTTCTTGTTATTTGTCACTGGAACACACAGATTTCTTAATGAGAAGCAGGGGAAAGGGGATGTACATTATGCTCAACTGAAAAGCATAATGATCGAAAGGGTTTCACCCTCTGCTGGGTGCAAACTGCTACCACCCTTGTCATGAAATACTTAGAAAGCGGTTGTCTCATTACCGGAGAAGCTGTAGTCCCCCGCCTCTCCTTCCCGACTCCACTACACCTGCGCTGAAAGTGCTACAAATCCCAAGCCCTGAGTTCTTTCACTCTCCTGATCACCCTCACCTTGGGAGACAGCGAGAATCTAGTGTATTTTGCTGCCCCCTTATGGCCCTTTTTAATTCATCTGCTTCAAGAGCTACATAACCTAGATTAAATTTTTCCACTTAAAACCCTTCGATTCAGAGAGCCAAGTTGTGTAGTTTGTATCGTTGCCATCAATGTAAAACACGTATGCAGGAGCATTCTGAATTTTAATTGGGCTCTGGATGCCATAGTTAGCACTTTCGAGAAGGGTCTTTTGCTGAAAACTTCTTCAGTGTAGGGTATTTCTATGCTATGAAGGTCAGTATCGAAGCTCGTTACTGATGTAAATAGAGCCCTCTAGAGAAAGGACAGGAGCAGCACTGTAAAGCTATCGCTGTGCACTCTCTGTTTAACGAAGGTGTTAAACATGTTCAATATTTTAAATTGAAAGAGAATGGAGACGGAGCACAAGAAAGATGCTGAAAGTCTGTCTGAGGTTTCCTCAGAGCTGGAGAAATGGCAGAGACTTCAATCTTAGCCCAGAGATTGATGGAGAAGGGAAAAAATAGAACCCAGGAAGTAATAAAAAAAAAATACTACAAAGTATAGGAAGTGATCAAATACATCAGAAGATGTTTAGGAGAAACTTGTATTGACTGACTTAAAGATAATTAATCTGAGTGTTTATCAACCCTTCCCAGCTGTTTTGTTCTTGTGCATGTCCATGTTATCCCCATAGTATAATGCGTTTCTGGTTTTTTGGGGTTTTTTAATTTATGTATTTGGTACAGGGTCTCACTATGCAGCTCGGACTCGTAGTGATCCTCCTGTTTTCAGCCTCCTCAGCACTGGGAATACAAACCTGCACCACCACGCCCAGTCTTGGTTGCCAGCTCAGCACACCGAGGGGCAGGGCTGGCGCAGCGTGTGATGCCTGGGGTCAAATCCCGGTTCCTGGACTTGCCTAAGCAGGCGCTTAGTCTGCTGAGCTATCTTGCTGTAATGATGATACAAGGGTTTTTTTTTTCCCTAGAAATATGAAACACGACAAGTAAGTATTTTAAATAACTATAATTGTATATTACAAAATAGTAATAAGCATTTAAAAATTACTTTACTCTTTGGTTGGTCTCACTTGCAAAAATTTACTCTCTCCCACTTCTCACTTATACATTGGTAAACTCTTTAAACTTTGGAATAAACTCTCCATGGTATAGCAAAAATATCGTGATTTGCCAGCTATCTCCAAGGCAAGGTAGCCAGGCAGAGGCGCACCACGGAGGAGAAATACTTCATGGCAAAGCAGGGCAAGTGGCAAGTAAAGGAGCAAGCAGCCGTGCAGTCACAGCTTCCCCTTTCAGCCCTCAAAGCCCTCACCCATGGAGGCCTCCCCGTTATCCACACCCAGAATCCTGCTTAACCAGTCAGCAAACCAATACAGCAATCACACACCCTTCATCCCAGCACTGCACAATTTTATCCCAGCATCTCACACCCTAGAGCCTGCAACTTCTATGAGCGCATGAGGCTTTGGGGGGACATCTAGCCACAAGCCATAGCAGACAGCTGCTCCACTCCCTGAGATGGGTCATTTCTTGCACCAAGAAACATAAATCCTTTCTGGAGAAAAAAAGGAACTTGGCCCAGTGGGTTGAACTGTTGGTGAAGTTTATTATCAGCCACCTGCTGTACAGACCGGGCCCTCGGCGATGTAATGGGGAGATGGAGGTATGGCTTTTACGCTCTTCATTGTTCACACATCAGAGCGCTGTTTGAAACCAATTGGAAGCCACGGTAGGCAACTGCATGTCCTCTTCCAGTTCGTCTAACATCCCAAGAATAATGCAGAGCTCCACTGTGCTCACTCCTGCGTGGAAAATGATACTCACGTTACGGGTCCACGTGTATTACACGTCTTAAAATATTTCCATCTGCTTCTGAAGTTTCCATAGGAGAATGCTGAAAAGTCTTTTATGGCTTAACAAGAGGACAAATGCAGAGTTTCGATGGAACTTTTCCCAATCGTACCTGCCGACATCTCCCCACCTGCCACCGCATGGCACCTAGTAACTGTTTGGTGTCATTTACTTCTGAGTGACCTTCCTAAATACATACAGAGCATGTTAATTTTACATTTTCTGTAAGTTATTTTGATTACAAGAGGCATTTGTTCACTAAATTCCTTGCTACCTAGGACATAGAAGTTATTTTCCTGTTGACTGGAACAGGCTTATCTACTTGGGAGGCTGATGCCTCCCACCACCAGTGCTCACAGCCCCAGGTCCTTCAGTATGATACTAGAGAGCATCTCCAATTTATGACAAACATGGTAATAATTTAAAGGAACTAGAATTGTATAGCAACATGCCTGTTCCCACTATTGGAATTTCAGTGGATGTCTGAAACCATGGGCGATACCCATCCCTGTACATACTATGATTTTCCTATATCTACTTACCTATAGGAGAGTTAAATTTATAAACTAGGCACACCAAGAGATTAACAACTGATTATTATTAACTAACATAGAGCAGAACAATTACAAAACGTACGCCAACAAGCACCATGTAAGTGCAGTCTCTTCTATGCTTTCTAAAAGTCTTGCAGTCACCCTTCTGTGGTGGTGGAAGGTGACACAAAGCCTGTAAGGTGGGATTAGGTGAGGGGAGTGACGAGCTATTGTGAGAAAGCCTTTGGCTATGTGTAAGGGTTACTTAGACACTAGCACTGAGATCACACATGGCTGTTGTGGTAACCTAGTTGACTTAGGGTTATTTGAATGACCAAGGGTGGGTAGCATGTACAACAGGGACACACAGGATAAAGGGAAATTCCTGGCTCAAGTAGGACAAGTGGGGTGGTTCAAGATTTCATCATGCTGTTGAGAATGGCATGTCATTACACCTCTCAAAACTTAGGGAGTTACTTCTAGAATTTTCTCTTTAATATATTTGGATCACAGCTGACCATGGGCAAGCAAGAACATGGAAAGTGAAGCAGCGCTTCAGGGGCGCTAACTCTTTCCTCAGTCATGAGGCATGACAACCTTTCTGAATGATGGTGAGTTGAGTTGTCTCTAATTTAGCTTTTAAAGAATAAGTGCCTCCCTTGTTCTGCTTTGAACTGGGGAAGGAAAGTAGTTCCCAGGTTCCTTAGCCACTGGTTCTCATTGGTAGCCTGATCTTTTATCCTCTGCCTGAATAGCACAGACCCAGCTTCAAGCTACAAGCAACAGGGCACAGCAACTGCATGAGGGGGAGGCCCTTTCCAGAAGTCTCTGGAGGAGCTCCTCGCATGAAGAACACATGACCTGGTGCCTCTTCTTCCTATGCCTTTGGGCTCACACCATGCGTGATCAATGGGGAATCCCATTCCCTCCAGCTGAGAGATAGATTTTTCCCATTGCTTCAAGCTCCAGGTCACCAGGTCTGGCTCGAAGACCTTTTCTTAGCTGGAAGCATCGGACATCTACCTCACACCTTCAAACCCAAACCAGAGTGCTGTAGAACAGGATGACAGTCTCGATGGCCTCTGTTGCTGTGACAGTCTCTCTTCACCCTTCCATGTTATATGAGACTGGTTTGTAGCCCTGTTTCCAGGCCTGACTTCCTGGCACTGGGGCTGCCAGCTTGCTGGGTGGCCTCTGTCTGGTCCTCCAGTTCACAATCCCCTTACATGAGATGAAACGCACCACTTACCTCAACTGCACACTGCTTTCTTCCATCCCTCGTAGATGAGTCCTGGTCTAGAGTCCTATTTGTGCTCCCTTTCCTCATCTCTGATAAAGACCCAACTCTGCTCTGCCTCACTGAGTCAACAAGAGACTCCTCTAAGCCTACCCAGAGGCTGAAACCCTGCTGATCTGCCCCGTGCCTGCTGTGAGGCTGCCTATTCCTACGCTGCGTACCACCAGGCCCCCATGTGCACCAATTGCAGAGCCCCACTGGATTCCCTGGGGCAGAGGTGAGCATGAAGGACTCAAAAATCATTTACAAGGTAAAGCAAGTTAGAAAATCATTTTTGCTATTATCATTTTCATTCATGTTCTTGTTGTCCTCATCATTGTCATTAGGCAAATCTAAAAAGTACAAGACACACACCACCCTCTTCTGTGTGGTGTCTTCCTTTTGCAAGCTGTGTCAGCCTGGTTGAGTTACTGAACTCCTGGGTCTCACTTTTCTCCAACTGTACAAAGGGGAACATTCCTCTCATCTCAGCACTTTTCAAGGCAAAGGCAGGAAGACTGCGAGTTCAAGTTGTGCCTGGGAAACTTAGGGAATCGGTGAGATCTGTCTCAAAATGGGATTTACAAAGGATTGGGATCCAGCTCAACAAACAGGCTTTCAGTTCAGTCTCTGGTACCAAGAAAACATGGCTGACATCAATCATGCATATCTTTGTTGATATTTTCTGACAATCAGATGAAAGAAGACATAAGGCGTGGTGCTAGATTCTTTCTTTTCTTTACAATTAACTCTTTCCTTTCACCCACACAGTTCTGCATTCTCCCCTTGGAGAAATAAAATTCAAGTGTGTATTGCTTAAGAAATTTATTCTAGACCCCAACAGCAAGCAGGAAGTAGAGGTAAGACTGAAACCCAGGTGTGGACACCATTGGTGAGTACTATTCTCCATTGACATATATTTGTTGCTTTCTCTGAGAATAAAGAAGATGAAAAGTATATATGGTTTTTAAGTCTTGATTCCACACGGAATAATTTCTCAATTAGTTTGTAAATTACAAAGAAATTTTTGTTTAAAAATGTCCTTGAGATAAGTTTCACTGCAATGCCTAGGCAGCCCTCAAACTCCTAGGCTCAAGCTATCCTTTTGCCTCAACCTCCAAGAAGCTGGTGCTATAGATACGCTGCACTGCACACAGCTAAATTTGATTTTATGTCTTTAGTACTTAAAGCATATTCTAAGAATGTAGCATTTTAGCATCTGTGCCTTAATTTCTTCAAAATGTATCATATCTGACTTTCTGATGTTGCAGAGAACAGACCAAACATGGTAAAAACAGCACCAAGAAGATTTAGGAGGCAGTCGATTACATTGGTGAGCTTCAGTAGGATTTCCCCCAAAGGAGTCAGAGCCGGAGTCCAGGGAATTTGGAGCTTTTAAGGGAAAGTGAAGGGGGAGGTGCTTCAGCAGATTCGGCACATGTGATTGGACTGTTGTGTGACGTCATCGGTTGCCGAAGGAATTTACATCGCTCAATTACACAAGTCCATTCTTTAAACAGGCAAGAATTACATCAAGAAGAAGTGTCCCCTTACATTTGAAGCTTAATTCTTCCCCTTCACTGACACACAATATATTCCAATCTTAATGAATGCTTGGAATTTTTTTTTTTTTTGTTACTTACTTTGGATTTGATATTTCAAAACAGACAACATCGTACTAGATGGATAGAAACTGAAAGCTTTCACTCTAAAAGCAGGAGCAAGACAAGGATGTCCAGTGTCACCACTCCTATTTAATATAATTCCACAAACACAACCCAGATAAATCAGACGTGAGGGAGAAATAAAAGGAATAAGGAAAGGAAGAAATGAATTTATCATAATTCGCAGATGACATGATACCCCACACATAAAACCCCAAAAACTCCACCAAAAGACTTGTAGATTTATTAACCAAATTCAGTAACATAGCTGGATAAAGAGTCAACACTCAAAAGTCAATAACATTCCTGTACACAGAAGATAAACCCACCAAAAGAGAAATTAGGAAACCCACACCTTTCACAATAGCATCTAATAAGATGAAATACTTAGAAATCAATCTAACAAAGACAGTAAAGGATCTATTCATTGAAACTTACAGTATTCTGAGAAAGGAGAGCAAAGAAGAAAGAAGAAAGGCAGCACTTGGCCATGGAAAGCAAGAAACAGCACAGTGAAAATGAGCATACTTCCAAAATTATTGTATGGATTTAATGCAATCCCAATCAAAATACCATTAGCATACCTCACAGAACTAGAGAAAACATTTTGAAAATTCACCTGGAACAAGAAGAAACCTTGAATAGCAAAGGCAAATCCTGGACAACAAAAGCAAACCAGGAGGCATCACAATCCATCACTTGAAATTACACTACAAAGCTACTGTGATAAAATCAGCATGACAAGGACAAAAAAAGAGAGACCTGGGGACAAGTGGAGTGGATTAGAAGATGTAGATACAGCTATAAATACCCTAACCTTATCTTTGACAAAGGGAACAAGCATATTCACTGGAATAAAGATAGCCTCTTTATAAAGCCAAAGACTAGAACTACACCTATGTCTATCACCATGCACTAAACTAAAGTCCAAATGGATCAAAGATCTAAATATTAAAATGCAAACACTAAATCTACTGGAAGAGAAAGTAGGTAGAAATCTTGAAGACATAGGTATAGGCACAGAATTCATGAACACAACTCAGAGTTCACAGTAAATACTTTAAAGAATCAACAACTGGGATCTCACCATCTTAAAAATGCTTCACACAGCAAAAGAAACCACTAAGAGAGTGAAAGGACAATCCACAGAGTGGGAAAAAACTTGACCAATTATCACTCAGACAAAAGACATATCTAGAACACAAAGAATTGAAAAAAATCAGACCCCTAAATTCAAAGACCCAATAAAAAAATTGGGCTGATGAGCTGAATACACAATTTTCAAATGAAGAAATGCAAATCCCAAACATATGAAAAAATGGGAGGCCAGGGAGAGAGCTCAGTAGAATAAGCATTAGCCTGGCAAGTTCAAGGGCCCAAGTTCAATCCCCAGTTCCGCAAAAAAAAAAAAAATGTTAAAAATCATTGGTCATTCAAGAAACTCAAAATAAAACAACACTGAAATTCCATCTCACATCACAAAGGATGCCTATGTCTCTTAGTTCATTAAAAAGGAAGGTATGTGCTAATATCCATTGGAGAAATTTTCATGCCCATATCTTGTACTCTAAGCAACAACTTCCAAGATAACATGATGTAATATGTTAATTAACCACTATTATTCTCCTATTCTTTTGTTGTGAAATTGTTTTACCTTTTTCAGTAAATAAGTGGTCCTCACTGTCTTCATCCCATTAAGCAAGTTTGCAGAGGCAAAATGTTGACTTTACTACTTGTATGAGTAGATGAACAAAGTTTTAAATACATTCAGCCAACAAAAGCCAAGTACCACTGTGGCACAACAGGGCTAGATGAACTAAAATACTTTCTGGTTTGAAAATGCTTCTTGTCTTTCCTTAATATATAGGTTCATTGGATTATAAAAGGGAATTTAAATGATCAGAAGATAACATCAAGGGGAACTTACTGCATGCTAGTGGTGTGGCAGCCATGAATGTAACTGCTGTAATTAACAGTCAGTACTGTGGGCTGGTGAGATAGCTCAGCGGACTAAATGCCTGCTTTGACAAGAGCAGGGACCAGGGTTCGATCCCCAGTCCTTAATGCTGCGCCAGCCCCACCTTCATAATTCCAGCACTGGGGAGGCTGAAACAGGAGGATCACTATGAGTCTGACCTATGTAGTAAGACCTTGTACCAAACACATTAAAAATTTTAAAAATTAGTTTTTTTTCTTTCTTCTTTTTTTTTCAAAATTTTATTGATAAACAGATAGCAATGAGACAGTTTCAAATCAAATCGGAAGTACAGTTTCAACAAATAACACACTGCATATATTCTTCTTAGTGGT
>NW_004524609.1:8708244-8767380 GCF_000260255.1 Octodon degus | reverse complement strand
CAATGGCCGTGACTCATCCACATGGCTGCACTGACAAAGGTTCTACAATCTGAGGTACAGGATCTCAGGATAAATCCTGAGGGGATTTCAATGACCTTCTCAGACCAAAAAACTACAACTCTTATTGCACAGGTCCTGCTTTACCTTGGTCTTAAAAAATTAAAATTTAAAAAAAATCAGTATTGCATTTTTTTTGGACACAGAGTCTCACTGTGCAACTCAGACTTGTAGCGATCCTCCTATCTCAGCCTCCTGAATGCTGGAATTACAGGTATGTGCCACCATGCCAGGTTTTGGAGTCAGCATGGTGCACTCAGGATTCCAGGACTGGCATAGCATGTGGTATGGGGATCAAACCCAGGTCCTGTGCTTGCCAGGCAGTTGCTTAGACCACCGAGTTATCTCCCCAGGCCCAGTATTACCTTTAATTCTGACCAGTGCTCTAAGCAGGCCTCATCATTATCTCCATTTTCAAGGGGTAAATTGAGACAAAACTAAAACCTGTATATCAGATCGCATAGCTGGTAGATGGTGGAGCACATTTTGCAAAGCCTATGTGGCTCTTCATTGGATCTCTCTGCCTTGCCCCAGGATTGATGCAGATTTCTCCTGGCTCAGTCACACTTCACAAACAATTTCATTGTTTTAAAATAATTCTTCACCTGTTCTTTTCGCATCATCAATTATATTTCAGCTTATCTTATCCTGCAATGATATGTCATGAATCAATGATATGTCTTCACACAAAAGTCATTTTCAGGTAGAATAAAGCTCCCTGGCTTCTTCACTTCTTAAGAAATTCCATAAAGGAAGAAAGTTCGTGTTCCTTGTTACTGGCAGATGGTGCCACTTGCCCCAGGCACGTGGCCAGAACAAAGCTATTCTTTATAGGCTGGAGTTTCAAGAAGCAGAGGCTCTGGAATATTGGCACTCGTGTTCATCTCCACTGGTGACTCATGGGATTCCAATGGAGGGGTCCCAAAAGCCAAACAGCTCAAGGGGAGGATGGCTGATCCAAAGATCTCTATCTGACTATGAGGCTACTGTAGCCCCTTGGTGGTGGAAGTTGTGAATCTCTCAGAAGCCTTCTAAAGCACGCGATGTCACTGGCTCCACTTTCCCAGCTGCCAAACCAGAGGGGCTGCAAGAGATGGCGTGGTCCAGTTCTGCAGCCGTTGGAAGGTCACGTGGTTTAGCAAGTTCTTGTCTAAGAACAACTCTTTGCTTCCCAGTCCTCAGGAGGATGCTGGCTCACAGGAAATTTGACTGCTTGGACCAGAGTTAATTACTCTTCAGCAAGTAGCAGTGGGGCCTGAATCAGCTTCTGGGCCTTCCTTGGAGGACAGAGAGACACCACTTGCCAGGGAAGTCTCTGTCAGTGCAGGTGAACCCAAGGAGCATACTGAGGCTCAGGTAATAGCTAGAAGTCCTGGGCTGGCGAGATAGCTCAGCAGCCTAAAGGGCCTTCTTAGGCAAGCATGCAGGGATCATGGTTCGATCCCTAGCACCGCATGCCAGGCCAGAGAGCCCTTCTTTTAAGTCTTTCTGTAAGCCTCATCATCAGTGTCTCCTAAAATCACTTTGCTACAAAGCCTGCCCAAGGCTCCACATCTCCTAAGTAGCATGACAATCGAAATCAATAAAATAATTTTATCTACAGTTGGCCTAAATGTATTCAGTGATATAAGTCACTGTTTTTCTTTAATAGTATTTGTCTTTAATAATCTCATAATGAAGAAAAAAAGAAGATGAGCGAGAGACAGAGACAGAGACACAGAGAGACAGAGAGAGAGAAAGGAAGGAAGAAAAAGAGGGAGAGAGAGAGAGACCAAGAGACAGAGGCAGAGACAGAGAGAGACAGAGACAGATGGATGGGTGGACAGACAGACAGACAAAGAGAGAAAAAGATGGAGACAGAGAGGAGGAGCAAAGCTGCACTTAACCAAATACCAACCAGAGTGTTGATACAGTTAACATACATATCCTTCTGGCTAACATAGGTATTGTTTTTTATACTTTTCTAAATAATTTTTTAAAGAATGCAAAATAGTCCTTTCTGTACTGGCCAGGCATGGGTCCATACGGCGTTGTTCCTGATTCCCATCGTAACTTAAATGGAAACTTCACAATGTCTGGAGCTCTTGATGTCCTGTAAATGAAGGAGGAGGACGTCCTCAAGTTCCTTGCAGTTAGGTGGCACCAACCTGGATTTCCAGATGGAGCAGTATGTCTACAAAAGGAAAAGTGATGGAATCTACATCATAAATCTGAAGCAGACTTGGGAGAAGCTCCTCCTGCCGGCTCGAGCCGTAGTGGCCATCGTAAACCCTGCTGACGTCAGCGTCATATCCTCCAGGAGCACTGGCCAGCGGGCTGTGCTGAAGTTTGCTGCTGTCCCTGGAGCTACTCCTATCGCTGGCCGCTTCACTCCTGGAACCTTCACTAACTAGATCCAAGCAGCCTTCCAAGAGCCACATCTTCTGGTGGTTACTGACCCCAGGGCTGACCACCAGCCCCTAACGGAGGCATCTTACGTCAATCTGCCAACCACTGCTCTGCGCAACACAGATTCTCCTCTGCGCTATGTGGACATTGCCATCCCATGCAACAATAAGGGAGCTCACTCTGTGGGTCTGATGTGGTGGGTGCTGGCCCAGGAAGTGCTGCGCATGCGTGGCCCCATCTCCCGTGAACACCCATAGGAAAGTCATGCCTGATCTCTACTTCTACCGGGATCCTGAAGGGATTGAAAAGGAAGAGCAGGCTGCTTCTGCAAAGGCTGTGACCAAGAAGGAATTTCAGGGAGAATGGACTGCACCAGCTCCAGAGTTCACTGTTGCTCAGCCTGAGGTCGCAGACAGGTCCGAGGACGTGCAGGTGCCCTCTGTGCACATTCAGCAGTTTCCTACTGAAGACTGGAGTGCCCAGCTGGCCAAAGGAGATTGGTCTGCAGCCCCCATGGTGCAGGCCACTGAGTGGGCAGGAACTACCACCAAGTGGTCTTGAGTTGTTCTACCAATGCTTAAGCAAAATGAGAATGAGGCTGATGAAAACTAAAGCAACTTCTAAGAAAAAATGTACAAAACAGTAACTAAAAACAAAACAGCATAGAAATGATACAAAATTTCACTCAACAAAGTAATAGGAATGGCTGCTTATATTGGATGATGTTATCTTCAAGTTAGTTGTTTACGTTACTGGATACAAATATGAAATTTGGTTTAAAAACAAAACCACAACGACAAAAAAAGTTATAAAAAATTAAAAAGAGGGGCTGGGGAGATGACTCAGTGGAATAAGCACTTGCCTGGCAAGTGCACGGGCCTGAGTTCAATCCCTGGTTCCTCAAAAAAGAAAAGAAAAGAAAAGAAAAAGAAAAAAATAAGAAGAAAAAAATTTAAATACTAACTGCTCCTTTCAAAAGACCAGCAGAAATCGGCAGTAAAATTATCCAAAGTATTCTGCATATATACATAAATGTATCCCATGAAGGGCTGGCCAAACAGCTCAGTGGATTAAAGCACCTGCAAGCAGACCCAGGGACCAGGGGTTCAATCCTGGGCCTGTCGTGCCAGCCCCGCCCCCAGGGCACACTGAGATGGCAATTGAGACTGGGCCTGGTGGCTCGCGCCTGTAATCCCAGCTCTTGGGAGGCTGCACATAGGCGTATCGCTACGAATCTGATCTAGTAGTGAGACCCTGACCACTCCCTGTAGACCCTTCCCTAAAATACAAAAAACAAAAAAAAAAAAAATGTCCCACGACATCTTGTTTGTGTTGTATGGAGTAATTTCAAAAGTATTATAGTAATGTTTAAGGTTCTCAGATTTCAAACTTTTGAAATTAAATGACACAAATGAATAGGTGTGCTTCTAAATCCTAGTTTGAAGACACATTACCGCGGGATGGCAGTATGAATTGCTAAGAAGCGTATGGATGACAGCAGTGGCCCTGCAGCAAAGGTGAGGACGAGTTCAGGTGACTCGAGATTGCTACGGAGCTTCTCAAAATTAGCGGGCAGCTTGCAAAGCACCACGACTGGCTTCATGAAAGATTATGCAGTTTTCTGTCTTTCCACTAGACCAAGGAGAAATTCCTCTTTTGCCTCTTATGGTGTCATATAACCATCGGCATGCATTGTTTTAAGTGGCAGCTTGTAATGAATGCATCTTTCATGAATCTAGCAATATTAAATAAATTACAGGTTTTTTTCAAAGTGATTTTTTGCCTCTCAGAGGTTGGTTCTGCTTCCCTGTTCCTACACTCTGTGCTTTTTCTTCAAACGCTTCTTTTGGGTCATTTGTTTCTCAGTGGCTGCTCCTGAAAGAACGTTTTGATTCTTCACTCCATTCGGGGAATATACCTATAACGCCAACATCCTGGCCCACTCCAGCACTGCAGATTCCCTCCTCGGGCTCTCAGCCAACACATCTGATCTCTCAGTGTAAAGCTGGACCCAGAGGGGTGGGGGGCGGGGCGCCATGGGGCCAGGAGAGGTCTGTGCTAACACAGAGAAGTGAAACTCGCTCACGCTCAGCATGGAGAAAACTGGGTGAGCTCCTTTAGCTCTATGAATTTTCTCTAAAGGTATCAGTTCTGATGCATAGAAAAAGAAGTAGATTTATGAAAATAAGCAAGGAAAATAATCAAAATTTCTGCCAAACGGGGAATAGTTTTAGGTACATCAATGTGTATGTGATGCAAAATTATGCGGCCTCTAACAATGGTGCTATATGTCTCAACGGACACAATAAGAGGCCTGAGATGCAGTTTGGAAAGGAAGGCAGGTACACAGGAGCGTAATTTCATTAAGCTCTTGCAGACATCTAAGGGGGTGACCTGCAGGGGGAAAGTATGGCCCGAGAAGTATTTTAAATGCACAAGCGATTAATTCAGAATTGTAGGTAATGTTTATTTGGTTGCATGTATTTTCTGAGTTTTCAGAAGTGCATTATTTCTGAAGTACAAAACAAAGCTATTTCCATTTGTGGGAAAACACCTACACAACAAGTATTTATGAACCATGACCATCTGGAGAGGTGGGGAAGCACAGACAGGAGTTCTGTGAGTCATCCGTGTCAGGGTTTCATTCCCTCGTAGGTCCTTTCAATTCCAATCACGGCTTCAACATTTCAGGCAAAGTGGCTCGCGTACCCTCAGTGGGATCACGTTTTCTCTGATCAAAGTCACTTGCTAAATAAAGCTGTACTTGAAAAGTAGGAACTAATTTCACCGTTCTACTTTTTCCCATGGGCTTTGGATTACTGATTTTAAAAGAGGGAATAACAGGTGCCTTTGAAGTTGGCTAACATATTTTAACTGTATTGGACCAAGCAAACATGATAGTTGTATTGGACCAACCAAACGTGATAGCTAGTGATGAAAGATGTGAAAAGGCATGTTTTTCAGAATTCACAGTGGAAATTATGCAGCATGGTTCATGCAAAGCTTCTGCCTGAGCCACTTGAATGGTTAATTTTTTTTAAATTAGTTGGTTTTTTAAAATTATTTATTTATTTTTATTTATTACATTTATTTATTGTGTGTGTGTGGCCAGCTCAGCCCACCAGGGGGCGGGGCTGGCTGGCATGTGGTGCTGGGGGATCGAACCGCGGTCCCTGTGCTTTGCCAAGCTTGTTTCAAGTAGGTGCTTTAGACCACTGAGCCATCTCTCCAGCCCTGAATGGTTAATTTTGGAAGAAGGTTAATACCCATGGAAGAATTGTGATTACCTTTAAAGAGTCCACACTAACAGAGAGAGACAGAGAGACAGAGAGTGAGACAGGCAGAGAGAGAGAGAGAGACAGAGACAGAGAGAGACAGAGACAGAGACAAAGACACAGAGAGACAGAAACAGAGAAAGAGAAAGAGAAAGGGAGAAAGAGGAAAAGCGAGAGGGAGAGAGGTAAGGAGACAGAGACAGAGAGAGACAGAGACCAGTGTGATACCAAGACAGTCAATCTGCCCCTCCCAGATACCACCAGACATGAATACAGGTGACCTCACCCACCATCTGCCTACCCACAACTTCTAGAGCCGTGAAATAAGACTTCTTGACTGCTCTCAGGATGCTGAAGGATTGTTGGAAACAGTAACAGACTGTTTTCGGGCTTATTTTGTTTCAGGAGATAAACCTCCTCCAAATGCTTTATTAATGCAATAGCTTTCTTCCATTTTTCCCCATGAATTCAGTATCCTATATAGCACCTTGGACAGGGACTCTTGCAGGTGGTAGATCCATATCCATCAGTATGAAAAGTGTCCGATCAAAGAAGGCACTATACCCTTCAGGGTAGAAGTATTGTTCCGAAATTAGACTATGGTAAAACATGAAAAGTAGGAATGGCTGTCGTTAAGTAGGTAAAAGAGCAACCTTTACATAGCCTGGCTGGGATCTTTAAGGCTGTTGATGGCTTTTGTGCTACTTAATCCAATTCTCAGTTTGACTGGAGGAAGACCCTCCTGGGGAGGGGCATAGGTTACAGGGTCCTATGCTCCTCCCGGCATCAATCGGCTGACAGTCACTGCTGAGTGTGCTGTTCAGAGGTGGGATGCTATTAGAGTAGTGGTCACTGGGGGTCTGCCTTGGGCTCGCATCTCTGCCTGGCTCTCTTCCCCTGCATTCTGCTTTCTAGTCCTCATGAAGAGAAACCAGCTTACGTAGGACTGAAACGTTGAGGTAAATACACCATTTCCTCCTTTAAGTTGCGTTTTTCAGGTACGTTTCCCATGAACAAGAAAGTCAACAAGTAGGTACTTCCCCTATGAATACCTTCCCCTCTTTTATGAACTTACAAACAAGATTCAGAATGCCAAGGCCGCCTCTCACTTGAAGAGGAAGGAAGAGAGAAATCTTAGTTCAGTGAAAGACAGATTTCAAAGTCTATGCATTCTTTGTCTTTGGAAAGGCAATTGAATGTTGTATGCAAGAAGTGCAGAAAGCCCTCCAACTGGGATTCTAATCCCTGAAATAATGAAAACCTGAGGTGAAAGGTCAGCTATTTCTAAGGAAGCCTGCTCCTGACAGAACGACATTAACTTGTCCAAGGAAGAAGCAAAGGTAGACATGCACTCGTCCTTCAGAGTACAACTGGAGATTCACCTCAACTGTGAACATGAAGTTCTGGGATTCTCCAAAGGGCATTAGTGTGGATTCAAGGCAAATCGATTTCTGTTCACAGGAGGAATTTTCAGTGCGACCGTATTTACTTGCGCTGGCACTTTCTTTCTCCAAACATGTGGACCGCGACACTGCCTGACCCTACCAAGGCATGTCCTGATGTTGCACCTATACATCCAGGAAACAGTCAAGTGCCTGGCTTTATGTTTCAGTATCAGGAACACATGGAAGCCGTAAGTGGGCAGGTGTCATCTTTCCAGTTTTAAGGCACCTGGCTCACCTTCACCACGAGCTATCTGAGTTTCATCACAGCATTTTGGCCTTCAGTGCTAACCTAGGCTGTCTAGACGACTATTCGGCCTGAAGTACACTACACATAAAGTGACTTTTCATGAGTCTTCAGGACTATATTACTGTGGAGTTATTATGTGTTGCTTTGTTCTGTTCTTTTTGGAAGTAAGGTGGTACAAACAGGAGA
Source organism: Octodon degus (assembly GCF_000260255.1). Lineage (NCBI taxonomy): Eukaryota > Metazoa > Chordata > Mammalia > Rodentia > Octodontidae > Octodon > Octodon degus. The sequence goes on along the minus strand of NW_004524609.1, from coordinate 8,759,782 downwards.
ATAATGGAGGAAGGACAAAGAGAGTAATCCAGCTAACACTTTCACTCAGTCTTTTAGTCATCCGTATGGTGTTCCTGGAACGTAGGACGGCCATGAACAACTCAAGAAATACGCCGACTCGCTGTGCTTTTGTAATGTCTTTTATTGGTTGTACAGTTCTTACGCGATCGACACACCATCTCTTTCAAGGACACCTTGTTCCCAAATGCGGATGTGGTTTGTCCCAGCCATGAAAGTCATAGCAAGCACTCTGATAGAAAGAGGTGGTTTGTTGTTTTGTTTTGTTGGTTTTGTTTTGTTTTGTTTGCCATTGTCACTTTCTTCTCACCGCTGAAACTGTTACTTGAGTCAGTTCATAGATTGACACTACATCGAACACAACACATAAGGTGTGAAGTTGTACATACGCACACATACAAACATCTGGGAAGCAGTTACTGTGTAAGCAACCGGCTCTTTCCTCCTCAGCAGCAGTATGAAATCAAAGAGTATCCTGAGATAGGAATTCAAAGCGAATGCGCCTCCTCATCAGAGGACTTCAAGTTCAACTTCCTTTCCCAATTTGATTTTCTTTTTGAGAGGGTGAGTGGGGAGCCACACAAGTCATGTTACCGCTGCTTGGTTTACAATCTCAGCCATTTCCTTGGTCACAAACGTGGATTCAAAGAAAAATTTTATGACACATCAAAAACTTATTCTTTTCAATATGCTCTTAGAAAAAAAGGGAAAAAAGATAAAATCATACTTTTGATAAGAAATTGTGATGGAAACTTTGCCTATTCACCAATAGAAGCCAATCACCTGCTTGTTTGACCATCAATGTGGCATTTGCATGAAAAAATTAATTTCACAAGAACAGTGACCCATAAAAGGTGGGTTCTCCAAATGTTATAAACAAACACTTCTTTAAAACTCTGTCATGCCTCAATAAAATATATTTCTGGAAGCTCTTAATGTGTAAGCTGCGTCAGTACCAACCCTGTGTCTACCCCAAGTTCTGCGCATGAGCCAGCCCCTTGTTTTCAGGATTTTGTAATACCATCACCATTATGGCAAGCAATAGTTCAAAAGAAAAGAAACACTAAACCAAAAGGCACACAACCTGGACAACAGGAAAAGTACACTAAGGTGAGAACAGAGAAGAACAGCCGAGCCAATCCAGCAGGCAAAGGTAAACAAAGATGCACTGCCCCACAAAAACCAGAAAGTATTTTTAAATACAATTCTGGGGCTTTACAGAAGTCTTCAATTGACTTAGAACTTCCCTTTTCTAACACAGTGACGGGACATATTTTCACCTAAAGAATACGGCCCTATGTAGTTCCACACAGGAAAACACAATGTGAAATATGCACATGCACGCACGCACACACACACACACACGTGTGCACACCCACTTGTTTCCCCCTGCAGTGAAGAATACTGCCCTATGTAGTTCCACACAGGAAAACACAATGTGAAATATGCACACGCATGCACACACACACACACACACACACACACACACACGTGTGCACACCCACTTGTTTCCCCCTGCAGTTCCCAAGCAAAAAAAGTTCCCAGAGCCAAAAGTCAAATTTAACACTCACCACAAAGGCATGGAAACACTCCACCCGCATGCACAAACTTCTAATGAATTCCATTCTCAAAGGTTCAGCCTGCCTCACTCATAAAGAAAAGATACTGCAATCCACGAGGAAGCGAGGATCCCACACAGGGAAGGCAAGCAGAACACTGCAGGTGGCAGGAAGGATGCAGGAACCGGTGAGGGAATCCATAGCCGACTAGTCCTGCTGGTTCAAACTCTCCAGAAATACTACATCTAGGCACGGGAGATAGGAGTTTCAAGGGAAGGGAGGAGAAAGCCTTTCGGATCTTCTTGAGTACTTCGCATACCAAGAAGAGCTAGCAGGCTCCTAAACAGCTTATGGAGCTAAGAGCTTCAAGACAGGCTCCCACTACTCAATAACTTTCTTAGAATGAGTATGGTTTAAAAAATAAATTCCAGGTGCAATATAGGAAAACAATCAAATAGATAAAAATATATATCTTGAAATTCACAGAACGGAAAAAAAGCTTTTTTCTCCCCTAAAAATCTTAATATATGAAAGCAGCATTTTCATCTATGAAACTGGCATACACAAGAAGGTAGGGAAACCCACCTATTTTATTGAAATTTCTATAATGTTAATTCCACAGAGAAGCTCTATTTAGCTTTTCATTAAGATTTTTCTAAAATATATGGAAGTGTTCAAGTGTTTAAATGGAGAATTTGATACTACATCTCATCATCTCTTTCAGCCACCTCTTTTCACTTAAAATGACCCAATTTGGTGATTCTGTAGAGCAGGAGATAAGTTCTTATTGTACAAGTTAATTAAAGAAGGAAAATGACTTTTTCCCCCCTCTAAAAATGCTGTTCTGTTCAACAGTCATTTCAGTTCATGGAGAAAATCACTGCACTCAGAAAATAAATTTAGGGCAAAAGAATAAGCCAGACAGAGGGATAGTATGAGAGATAGACTGTCCAAATTTTCCTAATCAAACTTTGCCGATTAGCTTTGTAATACAGAGACTGGTCAAGCACAATACACGTTGCTGCTCAAGAAAACCTACTGACAATGTAATATTCCAAAATGGCTCCCGTGAACCCCGAGCTGTGATGTCTCCCCTTGTGCAAGCTGTTGCTGGTGCAGAAGGCAGCAGCCAGGCTCAGCGGGAGCCCAAGCTGTGCCTGCACCTTCCCATCCTGGTTGCTGGCTTCCAACAGCTGCACCAAGTCCCCACCCACAACCCCTCTTCAAAACCCAGTCAGGGGTCATGGACAACTTCCTTCAAGTCCCAGATAGCATTTGAGATGTGTCACAATTGCTTAACAAATTTTTTTTTCTTATTGGCAAATAAACGAAAATCCCTTCTTTTGTAACCTTCAAAATTTAAAAAGGATGCTGCCCAAGAGCCCAGTCATACTCTCCTTTCAGGAAAAGGAGGAAGAAGGGTCAGATTGCTCTCAACTGCTTTAGAAAAATAACCCATTTAAGGACCTGCATTACTCAGCTTTCTTATAGTGATCTTAGGCACTTACTTTGAAATGATTTTTGGAAAAATTAAAATAAATGGTCTTCTCTTCTTGTTGTCTCAACTCCTTAAAGCTTTTGAGCAGATTCATTATAACAAAAGCCACGATTCACAGACATGATTGGCTACAAAGCTTTCCAGATTCAGGGGCTTTTTGGGATAGGCAAGCGATCATTTCATTCCTGAGGCCTGAGAAGCCACAGGAACTTCCAGTTAAAGAGCACCGTAATTGGAGATGTACGCTCTGATTGGAGGTTGACAGGGTTCAGATGAGCAAAGCCGACTCTAACCACATTCCCTCCCCTTTGCTCACACGGGCTCCTCAAAGCACTGAAAATTCGAATTAGCTTTGAGTGATAAGTGTGCAAATTATAATTCTATTTCTGCCAAAGGAAGGCATGTAGTCTATTTCTACAAGTCATCATCTTCCTGCACTGTGGGGGTGCAAGATGTGTCTCTCTGCTCAGATAGCCTTTTGGGGGGTTCTACCTCTCTTAAAACTGCCGCGAGACTTCAGGGTGAGGGAACTCAGGTTTTGTATCCACATCTCTGGGCTCAGGAGGTAGCCGATAGGTCAGCTGCACCCTCTCGAGATGCTTTAAGCAATTCATTCCTTTGTCTCCACGGTTTTCCCACGCTTGGCACTCTCACTTCTTACAGAAGCCATCAGTTCAAATGGAGATCCTGTCCAGTCAGTGCCATTAGCGCAACAAGGAGAAATTTTCTGATATTCAAATTAATGTCACTGACTGAATCTACTTCTATTTCAGTATTTTTGATTATTATTATTATTATTTAGTACAGGGTCTACCAGGTCTCACTGCATAGATCAGACTTGCAGTGATTCTCCTGTTTTCAGCCTCCCAAGCACTGGGATTACTGGCATGCGCCACCGCACCCAGTCACAATCAATCTCTCAGCGTACCCTGGGGGCTGGGCTGCCAAGACAGGCAGGTATTTCAGTATTTTTTAATGAAAAAAAAAAAAAAACAGGCTCAGGGCTTTGATGGGTTTCTACATAGAGAAGCAGCTCTACAACCGAATAGAAAGGATTCCCTGTCCTTTCATCCTCTTAGCAGCTTGCTATTTCCAGGGATTTCTCAATCAGCACTGCTCTTTGATTTATCTTTCTTCCAGTACCCAAACATGATTTCACATCACCCTTCAGTTTTCATCTCCAACATCCCGTGGTAATCCCTGAAAATAGTGCTCTTGGTGGCTTTCTTTAAATATTGCACAGACCCTACTGTATGCATTAAATAGTGATCCACTATTTTTTTCTTTTTTTTTTTTTTTTTTTTTTTTTTGTTTTGGTACCAGGCATCAAACTCAGGACCTTGTGCTTGCCAGGCAGTTGCTTAAGCTGCTGAGCTATCTTCCCAGCCCACCCACCAATGTTATTATTCATTTTCAACTGTAGAATATTGCCAGAGAAAAGCAGATGTCGAATCTAACTGTTCTTTTGGAAAGGCTAAATGAAAGCTCTTATTATAAAGGCTCAAACTTTAATGGGAGTTTTGCTTAACATTTTCTCAGCAATTCCTTATATTTTCAAGAACCAGGAAAACCACAGTTCATTTAGTCAAATAGTGCAGTTGTTGATTTTTATGTTTTGATATATGACAGTGGATCGATCCATTCCTTTTCACAAAATTATTAAATCATCCCTGATCTTCTAAGGACTGCTATTAGGAAAAAAATATTAGAAATGATTAATGGCCCATTCTAGGAATTAGTTAGGCCTGCTTAGGCAGACACAGGGGCCGGGGGTCTGATCCCCAGGCCTGCCCCAAGGTGCACTGAGACTGTGATTGAGACTGGGCGTGGTGGCACACACCTGTAATCCCAGCACTTGGGAGGCTGTAGACAGGAGGATCACTATGAGTCCGATCTATGCAGTGAGACCCTGTATACTCTGTCCTAAATACAAAAAAAAAAAAAAAGAAAGAAAAAAGGAATTAATTAGGAAATGCTGCTTCCCACATTAAGACACAGTAAGTGCTTGTCCATACCCTTGCTTTCCCTGAACTCAGCTGCCAACCCATCAATGTGTCATGGCTGGAAAGAGACCTTGAATTTCAGAAAGACGAATGTGTAAGCTCATGAAGCTCTAGAGCATGCCAAGAATAGCTCCACACGAAAACAAAGGTCTGCCCACCCTGACAAGCCTAAAAAGGAATACGGCACAAACCTCTCAAAGATCTAACTGCAAACTCCCCAAAATAAAAGGCTTGATGCTCCATTCTGCCAGTAACTCAAGGGATGTAAAGATACTGAATGTCCAAAGAATTAACGTATTTTAAAATTCTGTCCATCAGTTTGTGTCAGGTGCTGGTAGTGGCTCCTGAGAAACAAAAATTCCCTGCAAGGAAATCCTTGACCCTACTTTGCGCCTCCCTCTATTTAGGCTACAGTTCTTTTGACTTCCAAAGGGAAAGAGGCTTTTAGAGGAACTTGGTTTCCAAAAATTTGAGGCAAGCACCAGAAAGATCAACCCAAGCAAATTCACATTATTTGGAAACATGCAACAGCATATTTGCATAGCCATAAATAGCAACTCTCTACAATTTAGAAAGACACATGTTCTTGACAGTCACCAGGAACAGGTGGCAAGTGATGAGTTTGATGGCAATGTGCTCCCCTTGGGAGGATAACTTCATATCGAAGGCTCTGGAATTCAGGTTTTGTTTGCTAGATCAAGAGAAAACACTGTTTTATGTAAATTACCAGATCAAGCACGTCCAAGTGCCTTAAAGAGTCCCCAACTGTCATCCAGGGCATTTACCTGCTCATGCAGCCGGAAAATAAATTTCTGAAAAGGAAAGAGATTATAACTTTAATCTGTCCTCTATTCTAGAAGACAAAGGAGAAAACTTATTAGATCCCTGGCCAACGGTCATTTGCATAAGGCTCTGCACATCTCAGGAGGTGCAATATGAACAGAGGTGAGACCAGTTATACAGCTGCTCTGGTTCCAGGGAGAAGCAAGAAATCTTCCACCAGAGACTTTGGCACCTGGAAAAATCAACCATGGCTGGAAACCTAGGAACAGTCACAAGGAGCCATCCTGCAGAGGCCCCTGGGAATAGAAATTTACAGATGATCTGAGAGGAGTACTCCTCTGACTTCAGGAACAGTGTTTGAAGGGTCTGAAAAAGACTCAATCACAGTGAGAAGGAGGCATTCCAAGGCTACTGATCCCCAACTTTCTTACTTCCTGAAAAAAAAAAAAAAAAAAAAGGATAGATAAATCTACCAGATGAATGAATTCCAAGATATGAAGAACTATATCTGTCTTGTACTTCTGAGGTGAGTTTGGTTTCTGAAATTCCCAAATCTTACTAGTTCAGGGAACCAGGAAACTAAATTATTAATGCCGGCTTCATGATTCTTCTTGTATGTGAATCACACCAAAGAGAGAAATGAAAAAGCTAAGAGCCAAGCATACAGCTAACGACCAAGAGAATGTGACTTCTTATTTCCCAGTTGAAGAAGTTTTCTTGGTGATAGCGTAGAAACAGAAGAATTAAATACTCAGTTTATCTGCAAATAATGGTTCAGCCGTCTTCCAGAACAAGGAATACTTATCTGAAGAAGTTAACAGGCAACATTGAGGGAAGAAAAGAGTCCCTGTCCCTCCTAAACTCATTTTCCAACATCCATCCTCCTAATCTCTCTTGAACAGCAACTAAACTAAATACTCAGTAAATGGAAAAATTCTACTCAGCATTAACTGATTGGATTTTGTTGACCTAAGACAGACACTGGCCAACTATGGCCTCTGGCCAAATCTGGCCTACTAAACAGTCTTGCAGATAAAGTTTGTTTGGAACACAGCCATGTTCATTCATTTGCAAATTATTTATCCTTGAATTCACAATACAATGGCACAAGTTGCAACAAAACACTAACTAAAACACAAAGCCAAAAATATTTACTGTTTGGCCCTTTACGGAAGTTTGTCAACTCTGGTCTAGGATTCACCATCTGTATGCTAGAGACCGGAGTTATCTGTCTGAGAGGGTTTATATACACAACACCCTTGCAATGAAGAGATGTTTGCAAATTATGTGTTTTCTGTATGATGCACACCTTCCTAGGAGAGAGTCCTCGCTTTCAACACATTTCTGAAGGAATCCAGAGCACCTCAATGAAAGCCAAAGAAAACCAAAGAATATGTTTAGCTGTAAGCACTTTTAACAGTGTTAGAACATACACACACCCCTAGAAAAGACAAACTGAAAAACTTTTAGAACATCAATTTTCTATTCATCCAGTTTGGTAGCTTCCTCTTCCTAGATTTCACACTGGCATTTTTCCTTCTAAATATGGAATTGTTCAGAGTCTAAATGACTCCTGTACCTTTCATTTGAAAATGAGGGGGAGGCCCCATGAAGGTGAAATTTATTTCAGTATCTCTCACTTGCTAATTCCATAAAAGTGAAGAATCCTTGAAGCCAGCAAAGTCACGTTAAGAAAGCAAAAATCGCAGCATAATGGAAGCTTAATTCATTTTCTAGATCTAAATATCAGCTCTGATGAATTTTATGAATACATAAGTCTTATCAATAAGAACAGAGAGAAAGAGTTTCATAGCCAGAAGCAGAGCATTTGAGAGAGAGATTAGGAACTAGGTATCCCTGGTACTTTCAGGCCAAATACAAAGTGTTTTTGTTGGACACTTGAGTGAACCAGAATCCTTTCTCTGAGCACAGGGAACGAAATCCCTGGTTAGTGTTAAACTATAAAACATCAGGCCCTTTCTTCCTCCTTTGTAATTATAGTACAAAGACACTAAATCAAGTTCACTTGGAGCCATCAGGCATCCTATTGGATCTGCACTGACCTCCTCTAGCACTGGGTCTTGTAAGTGTTGCATTTTCTATATTATGACAATTATAAAATAATTGTGAAGAATAAATGTGTGGTGAGGAATACGTCGTAAAGAATAAAAGAGAATGGGAGGATATCTTCACAAAATGAATTAGCCAGGGGAAGGCAAAGACAATCCCAACGATGACAACAAAACACAGGGAGAAACCATAGAGAGGGTTGAGCAACAAAAAGTTCAATTTTGAAGGTGACTAAGTATAGAGTTCACAGAGCACAGCATGTGTCTATAGTCCCCAAACTATGCGTATGGAGACATGCTAAGAAGTCACTGTGAATGTCCAGGCACTGGACGATGCTGCACATTTGTAAGGGAAGCACCATGACAGCCGAAGAGCATGTTGGGAAACACTACTATTAAACTCTTTGATCCTAAGTCCTTGATACTCTGAACTCTTAACTATTTTGGCCTTGGGCACTGTGAAAAAAATTACTAAGACAACAAATGGCACCATAAGCAGAGAAAGTCTGGGAACTTCTTTCATATACTGGATAATTTTTGTTAGGTCTGGAGGATGTATAAAGACTAAAATGCAAACAATTTTGAGCTACACCACATCTCTTGATTCCATTTTACACAGCCTAACCAAGATAAAAGCTGCTTATTTAACCAATTATTCTGATTTTTTCAGAGTGGTCAAACAGTCTTTGAAATAATAGACTATTCCTCCATCCATTATTCCTTCTTGTCATGGCTCATAGATGGGTACCTTGTATAAAATGCATGGCTATATTGATAATTTTTCAATGTGTACACCTATATGACTTTTTTTTTCTCCCTCAAAGTAGTCATTTGGGGAAAGGAAATGAAGTTGTCTTGGCTTAAAACATGTATCCACCATTGAATCTTCTTGAGTATACACAATTAAAAATTATCTCCTGAGCCCATGACATATTTTACAGAAATTTGGTGATGGTAAAATTTCAACTCTCATGGTAAATTCAATTTGTAGAAACTGCCAAACACAATTTCCTGCTGAATTTGTTAAACCAGGCAGGTGAGTCAAGATAGGCAAACTAGTAAAGACGTCTTTGTAGGCCAGGGATATAACTCAGTGGCTTAAGCATCTGTCTGGAAATCGCAAGGTCCCAGTTCAACCCCCGGTACCACAAAAAATTTTTTTTAAAAAAATGACTTCTACTAGAAGCAAAACACCAAAAAAATGAAACAAACAAAAACTAGAGAGACATTCTAAGATGATGATACAGGTAGGGGAGAGAATGGGCTCCTGAAAGAGAAGTGGCAAAAATGTTTTAGTGAAAGCATTTCTATAAATATAGAGCTTCTTTAGGTAACTTCTCTCAAGAGTGACACTCATCGATACATCCACACAGACAATAACTGTCTTCAGAATCCTTCCCATTGGCTTCTTGGCACATCTCTTACATCAATAATACATAGAGAGCGAGGTGGATTATTTGTATGAATATAAAGAAAATTTCTACCATGGACAATTAGATGATACCAAATCAAATACACTGGGAAAGACAAGCATGATGTCTGAAGTAGAGCTCCACTGATTTCATAATACATTGACAGAGCCAGGGCTGATACTACGATGGTCCAAGGTGGCAGAGAAACACTTCATCATCATTCCTGAATACAGGTATCTTTTTCTTTATATATACATATCTGTCTGTATGTACAGGAAAATCTCAACTTAAACACAATTTATGGGTCCTGGTTTTTTAAGTTCATGACAGAGTAACACAGTTCTCTAGAAACAAAACCATGTTCTAAAAATTTAGATTTCTAAAGCTATCAAGCTATTACATCTTAGTACATAAGATACTTAGTCATCAAATAGAATATTGTTTCTCTATGGGAAAGGTATTTCAATTTTCCCATCAGTAATACCAAGAACATACCCTCCCTGATAGTGATAAAGATAATCCAAAAGAAATAGGAGCTCTTGTTCTTCCACAATCACTTATTGTTCTCTGAAAACATTTAAGAGAAAGTAATTTCCAGTCAACTCTCTTCTTAAAAAGTCCCACACAGTGTTCTCCCTTCATAATCATATGAGGATTGTTCAATACCAAAAAGAAGTACCCGTTCCCTGGCCCCAGCCTGGATTAATTAGAGGAAAGTCTCCAGGTCTTAAAGCTTTGATGCTGACATTGTTCATAAGCTTCTAGATGCTTCCAAATACACCCACCAGTGTTGAGAACTTTACACCAACTTCTCCCTCATTATAACTGTTCAGCAAACGTCAGCCCCAGACTCTCCAAGTCCAACTCTAACTCTCTAACCAAGTGGGTTTTAGGTTTACCAACAGGAAATACACTCTTCCTGAAGAATGTTGCAAAGCACAAAACAGGTAGGAGTAGAATCTTTCTGACTCAGAACAGAGAGATTATTTACTTTAATGGTTTATCAGATTTGCAGTGGATTGGCCCTACATTTTTCTCCCAATACTTTCTGTTATCAGAAAATGAATAAGTAGAGCAGGAACAAAGCTATGACCTTTCCTTATTTCAAGGAGTGGAACCTCCAGATGTAGGAAAGTGGGGGAGAAACTGCACGGCTGTGATTGCGAGGTTAAGACCCATGCTCTGGCTAGAAGAAAATGAACACAGAATGTGAAGCTGCTATTTAATTAAATGGATATTTGCTGGACCAAAATGTGAAGAAGTATCATGCTCATTCTGGGTAACACGAGCAAGATGTCAAGAACAAGACAAAAGGAAACACAGAGAAAAATAGACCGCTGCATTTCAAAATCTAAGAGGGGAAGGAAGGGAAGACTCAGGGGAACAACCCTCTCCACACTGGAGAACTGGAGGCAAACAAAAAAAATAGTGTGGCTTTTTTTTTTTTTTTTTTCTAAATAGACACCCTCCCTCTGTGTACTCCCAATGTAGCCCTGGTAAACACTATGTCCAAAAACAATGGTTCCTGGTTATTTAGGATAGGTCTCTATTTTCTCTATCAATCATTTTACTCCTTGATCCTAAAAGAAGAAAAGTCAGAGAACCTGTCGTTGTTTTTAGCTATAAGAAAAAAATTTGGTTATATAGTCAACCTGCTAGGAGTTCAGCATGGAACTTGCTACCATATGTTATTGAGGAAAGATAGAACATAAACTCATCCTGTAGAAAGCTGGCAACCCATTCTCAGGCGTCAATTCAACCTTCCCCTTTATCATTTCATATGGCCAAAGAATTACTAGCTGGCTTGAGTTTTCTCCTCTTCCAATAATAGTAAGGCTTCTTCATTGAATAAGAGTACAAAGTAAAGGAGTATATCAATTACAAAGATAATCCTTGGGACTTGCCCAGTGCGGGAAGGACAGAAGCAGAAGGCACCGATTCTCTCTGTGGTTTGCCATGTCTCCCCTTATGTTGGACAAATGTCCTTTTTACTAAATATAGATATTCACAAAAACCAGTTAGCAGAACTCAGTTTAATACACACATACACACACACACACACACACACACACACACACACACACACACGTTGGTATATAGGTAGATATAAAATCACATCACGAATCACTTCCCACTAATTCTATATCACAAAGGTCAAGAGAACCAAAATCTTTACTCTTGGAACGGTGATAAAAATGATTTGCATGTTTTCCAAAGTGGGGAAAGGAGTAGAAGCAAGATGCTTTGACACTTCACTTAAAACACACGGTGATCAGCCAGGACTTAGTTGGGGAGTATGGTGGCAGCCACAACCAGAAAAGATGTTTCACTAGAAGAGCTCCTTTTTTTTTTTTTTTTTTTTTTGAGATTTTTATAATATTCTTAAAGATGCATATTAAATTATTTTTTCTGAAACACAGAAACGATTGAACTTAAAAAATAAAAGCCCTATAAATATCGCCAACCCACCCCTCTTCTGTATCTCCCTTCTTGCATAAAGTGGAATCTTTCCAACCAAGCGCTTAAACATAAATATTAAAATAATAAATGGGACAAACTACAAATCTACTTACAATTTCATCACTACTGTAGCACCTTTTTGCCAGGGCCAATTCATTCATTTCGTAAAGAACAAGAGAAATCTGAGAAGCTTAAGGACTTATATGGCACATCATTAAATATTTAATCACCTTTTTAAGTCCTAAGCCTTTTATCATATTTCATCCATCTAGAAAGTTCATCCTATACTATAGATTCCAAGGCCCCCTTAGGAGGGGGATAAGAAAAAAATAAGGAGAGAAAACCCTCAGAGAGGGTTAAATTATCTCAAAGATGATTTTCTATTGGCGCTGTAGTGAACTTGCTCCGCCCTGTAAATCCTTCCATCCACAGTAGGGTCAATCAGTTAAGTCCACTGGTTTTCAGTCTCCAAGAATCAGTTTTACAAAAGATGCCACATCTGTTGCTTTGGATTCATGTACGGTGAAAAATGGATGTTGCTGTGAAAAAAGAGAAACACACATGGCATTAAAAGCTGTCACTGATAAAATCTGAGAACCCCAAATAAATACATCATTTAAAATGGATTAATTTCTCCATCAGCAGCAAGATACATTCCTCTTACTCTTCCAAAACATGCACATAACTAGTCGTATTTTAAAGATATCTTGCTGCCACTCTTATCCTTTTGAAAACCCTAGATTTCTACTCGAAAGAATCTCTTGCTTAAAGAAAAAGTAAATATGTTATGTAAATCCTATCTGCAGTAAAGTACAAAGACTGGCAAAGACCATGCGAAGCTTTGGCATGCCCTACAAGGCCTTTTAGATTAATATAGGCGTAAAATAATTAGAAATTCGTTAGATTTAGGTCATTTCATTTCTCAGGGAAAGCGTGGTAGAGTAGGATTCCAAGTGGTTTGAATAGTAAATGTATAGGAAAGCCCTCCTTGCCCTTGACATTGGACAGCTTGTTCGGAGTGAAACATTGAAAGCCGTTTTCTAAGCCACAGCCAAGAGCTATGCGCATCTTGAGGAAGAGCTGATCCTTCTGGAAAACAACACAGCCTTCCAAAGTGCAGGTACGTGCAGAAAAAGTGCAACCCAGAGATCAAAGATTGCAAAAGGGAAAACTGGTCTTTCTACAGACAGCTCAGATGAAATGAACTTTACAAAGAAAGGAAACAAGGGTCTTGCACTTTGCTGGGGGCAGAGGCAAGAAGACATGATGTAAGAGGTCACATATTTCAAAGAACAATTCAGAAGAACACTAAGCCACGTTCTCAGCACTGAAACAGTCTGCCTAAATCATTCAACTATGTTGTAATGAGTACCAAGCTGTTTGACTGGAGCCTTCCACCCCCAACTGGAAAGAGACATCGGGCCAAGATCCACACTTCTCCTACCAATCCAGAACCAGTCAAACACAAATGGGTGACTCCCTCAACTAGAACCTGACGCCACGGACTCCCCTCACCTACCATGCCGTGCCCCTCATTGTCTGTCTGGCAGCACTGTTTTCAATGGTGAGTCGAGCAGTTAGATGTGGGCATTTTGCATGCAGACATGCAGGTGACTCACTCTGTTTCCCTGGCTTAAGGGATTTAGTTTACAGGCTCATGTCGCCTCGTGGTAGGTTTTCTAATTATATTTGTTTTAAACCTGACAATAGAGGGCTGGGTGAGTCAGCTCTGTGGGGATATGAATGCCCACCCGTAGAAGTTTTAAGAAACAATACAATACAGATGGGACAGAGAAATCAAACCCAAAAGAAAGGAGGCCATCACTTGGAAGGGCCACGACTGAAGAAACGGAGAGGAAGGCGTCTGCTTTTTCCTATCTGAGGACACAGGTTGGGGGCTTGCTCAGAGCCTTTCATACGGGACTTTCACTGGATTTCCAGAGGCAAAGTCCCCTATCCTGAGCTCTTTCTCTTACCAAACAATAACACTACTTTTGATTACTAACCATTTACACAGCACGCTTAGGAAGGGTTTTACCATCAGAGTTATTAAGCTTTCCCACATCATCTTGGAATTGGGAATCCTTTAATGTACTTAAAAGCTGTTTACTATCAAAGCAGTACACACCAAACCTCAGGTCATCTCTGAGGCCGCATGCCTTCCAGCCCTGCCTTACCGCTTGTCCTGCCACCGTTAGCTCAGCAGACAGAGGCTGAGTTTACGCATGAATTAAATAACTGGAAGTGAAGTTTTCCATTAAAAGAATCTCAAAGTACCTTTTAGTTATTCCTAGGCTGGGAATATGGAATGAGAACGAGAAGTCTGGGGAGGAAAAGGCAGGCAGGCAAGTCAAAATGGAAGATGTGATTTACCTTCTCCCATAAGTCTTGCAGCTGCAAAAGGCCGAAATGGAACCCAGCTCCCTGTCTCAGCTGTGGATAATAACAACCAGGACAGCAACTTGGGGAAGATTAAGTGAGATGCCTTGAATAGTCGCCAGCCCAGAATGCTCGGCTTCCCAGAGAGGAGTTGGGTACAAGAAAGCAGAACTGCACCGCGGGTGGACTGCACTGCACCCTGCCGATTCGCTGTCAGGCCTGAAGGAAGCGCGGAGATGCATGGACGTTCTCCCAGAGGAGAGGGCCACGCTGAAAACGCCAGCAGGTCTTCGTGGCCCATCTGTGACCCCTCAGACCTTGACGTTGCAGTTACTGTTAAGCTCAGGCACCTTGTTTCACACCGCAATTCAATCTGTAACTTTCTAAGATACTTGAAGAGCATTATCAAATCACCTGGAAATCACTTAAATGAGCTGACTGTCACTTCTGGCAGTTGTCACATAGAAGAGAGGCCCACAGGCCGTGTCTAGCCCACTGCCCACTGCCTGATATTTCAGTACACTTTTATGGAACACAGCCACATGGCCATGTAGCCAGTATGACTACTTTCCCTTCACGAAAAGAGCAGTGTGCACAGTGGTAACCACAACTGCATGGGCACAAAGCCTGAAATACAATCTAGATGTTTTGGTAAAAGTTGGCTAATACCTATTCCAGAAGAACAAATCTGACAGAATCACTCTTACCTGAAGAATTTTTAGAGAACAAGCAAAGAAGACCATCCTAAGCACTCATGTCCTTCAATCCAAGGGAGAGAAAACATTCTCTGGGATTTCTAGAAGAGCTACCTGTCTGAGATGGAGCCTTAATTGTACTGCACTTCATCAGAAAGAAAAGAATTGTTTTCCTTCCTACCTTTTGGAAAACTTCTAAAATTTAAACAATAGCTTCTCGGCACATGTTTGCCAATATTGAATTTAGGATGTTTGAGCTCATATTTTCATTAGAGAATCTCAATGCTCAGGGAAACAGGGAATACTTAGGATCTTAAAAGGCAGGCCCATTTTCAGTACTACAAAGACTAACACCATCAGAGAGAGAAGGGAAAGCCCACACAGTCTTGATTTTATAGGATTAACATATACGATGATAGCGTTTTTTTCTGGGATGAGATGAAATCTCAGTGTTGTTTAATTTGCATTTCTTTCTTGAATGACCAGAGATGTTGAAAAATTTTTCATATATTTCCTTGCCATTTATATTTCTTTATCTGAGAAGTATATATTCATCTCAGATGCCCATTTCTGGATTAGGTCTTTGAGTTTTAGGGCCTGATTCTTTTCAATTTTCATATGTTCTAGAGAGAGCATTTATATGTCCCTTTATCTGAGGGACACTTGATTTAAAACTTTTACCCAGTTCATTTTTTTTAATTTCTTTTGCTATCTAAAAACTTTTTATTAAGATGAGATCCCAGGTGTTAATTCTTTAAAGTATTTCCTGTGTAGTTTGGATTTTGTTCATGAGCTCTCTGCCCACCCCACTTCTTCAAGATTTCTACCTACTCTTTACTCCAGTAGATTTAGTGTTCATGTTTTAATATTTAGATCTTTGATCCATTTTGACTTTAATTTAGTTCATGATGACAGACAAGAGGGTAGTTTTAGCCTTTGGCATGTGGAAAGCCAGTTTTTCTAGTGCCATTCATGAGAAATGCTGTCTTTTTTGTAATAGATAAATTTTGAAGCAACATAAGTGTCCATCAATCAAGGAACGGATAATGAAAATAACAATATGCAGTGTATAACCATCGCTGTCAATGTCCTCTCATCTTGAGTTGAAATTCTGTATCATCTTATTGGGATTTTCTTTTATTCTCTTTAAACTAAATGTTTTTTAAAAGATACATTATTTTCATGCAATGCATAAAAATCTTTCTTTATAAGCTATAAAGAAAGATAAACTTCAGGATTTTACAAGTAAATAGATTCAAATAGAGACCAGACTCATGAAACAAATCAGACTTTCATATGTAAACATACTATCTCCCTAATGTAAGAAACTAAAAGAGTAAGTAGACTCTAAAAGATGCAAAACATATCGTGAAAGGGAAAGAAACTGCTCAAAAGGAAAGAACAATTAGGACAGGGGAAGGAGAAAAGGAGGAGGGGAAAAATATATGTATATACACACACAAGATAGCTAAGATAATGGTACTACTAATTTCTATTAATTCATTGAAAGGAACAATTAGTGCTGATGTTGTCTGATCAATTTTGTATGCCTGCTATATCTGCTTATCTGACCAGCTACTTTGAGATAACAATAAGCACTATAATAGCCATTGTTAATTTTCTACCATCTTATTTTGAAATTCTGTATTGTTTTGATTGTTTTTTCTTCTTTAAAACAACATATATATATATATATATATATATATATATATCAAAAAAATCAGAATGCTAGACTATAATAGAAATAGTCTCCAATGCATATTTTTTTTTCCGTCAAGTGTGTTGTAGTGAAATTTCTGATGAGATCCCTTGAAACAAAAAAAAATTTGCATTTTTATTGTTATTTATTTTATTTTTTTATGTATTTAGTACAGGGTATACAGGGTCTCACTACACTAGTAATGAGACTAGTATAGTGACTAATCAGACTCTAATGATCCTCCTGTTTTCAGCCTCCCAAGTGCTGGGATTACAGGCGGGTGCCACCACGCCCAGTCTCAGTCACCATTCCAGCGTATGGCACACCGGGGATCGAACCCCGGTCCCTGAGCCTATCTAAGTAGGTGCTTTAATCCACTGAGCTATCTGGCCAGCCCTTGTATTTTTAACAGCCAGACATAGTCAGAAAACACTCTTTTCTCTGAAATTAATTGTAAAACTAAGAGACTCCACAATAGAATTGCTGACCACTGAGGATACTACAGGAATCACTCTGTGCTGATTTAACTTTGTGTGAAGTTAATCTTAAAATACTATAGGACAGTGATGGCGAAGCTATGGTAAGCATGAAGTACAAGCTGTTTGCATCGCAGAAAGCTCTAAAAGGTTCACCATCACTGCCCTGAGGATTGCAAAAGCCCAGCAACAAGAGATAGCCAAGACTCGGAAAGCCTTGGCTATGCCTGGGTAGTTTTTTTAAAATAATCAAGAGGAAATATTCAACCCAAGCATACAATATGTGAAGCTACTCTCCGGGATTACTGATTTGTCTTTCTTCCTTAACTATAGGTCTCCTGTGAGTGCAGCAGTTGAGGGCTGAGCAGTGGGCACTGCTTTTGCAAAGGGGATAATGGTGGCCCAAGCAGACGACTGGGGCCTCCATTCAAATTCACCAAGCTGGAGAGTGGTCCAGACCTAAAACAAACCTTGGCCACAAGAATGGACAGGCCACGTGACTGCTTGCAAGGATCACATGTGTGGCTCATCAATATTCCACAACTCTTCCTACCTGGCCTTTCTAGGCTATGCTCTTCTGTGTCTTACCTCTTCACCACACAGCTTGTTAACAGATACCAGCAACCTGTCCCTCTGAAACATGCCGTGAGCTGTTTGTAAAGAAGCACACCTCAAGGCTGGGGAGATAGCTCAGTGGTCCAACTGCCTGGCAGGCACAAGGACCAGAGTTTGGTCCCCAGTACCACGCCGGCCCCAGAAACTTGGGTGCACTGCACCAACCCTGAAACCAAGCATGGTGGCACACATCTGTAATCCCAGCACTGGAGAGGCTAAGCCAGGAGGATCTCTACAAGTCCAAGCTGGGTGATATTATTATTAATTAATGATATTATTATTAATTGTGGGTTGGATGGGGTGGGTGTTAGCATTTCCCTTGCAACCTAACCATGCTCCAGTAACAATAAAAATAAAAAGGTATCAGTGTTTGCTCTTCTGTCATTGAGATTACACAGGAATTTAACTTTCAGGGCCAGGGATACAACTCAGCAGCATGGTGCCTGCCTGGCCAGCATGAGGCTGTGAGTTTGATTCCCAGTACTACAAATAAATAAATAAATAGTTATCTTAAAAAAAAAAAAAAAAAGCAAAGAAACGTAACTTTCCTTCCTCTACTGAAAAAGACTGATCACTGAAACAAATTTAGGGAGGGTTTCATACAAATTCATCATCTCAACTGTCTAATTCTCCCTTATCAAAGTGTGTTTATCCCACGTTCAGTACACAGTTTGCTTAAAGCAAACCACAGTCCATTTAAGGTCCTTGCCCTCTGCACTAGCAATATCATTTGTAAATAGCCTAGAATATTAGTTACCACAATTAGAAACACTACGGAAAATCACACTTCTTTTTTTTTTCTCATTCCCATTTTCACTGATAGAGCAAACAGTAAACTCTGAAGGTCGAGGTCATAGAGTTCATGTTATTAATGCTTCCTGTTAGATTTTAGCTTCATAAAAGTGAAACACAAAAGCAGAAAAAAAATGATTCTTTTCTGGTCACCCACTGAGAAATCTATCTAATTAATTCTAGGTATTTTACCTAAAAATGATAAATCACAAAGCATTTACATTTCTTTTATTATACAACCTCTTAAATCAGGCTTTCTTTTACATTACATTAGCAAATTGTGACTCCCACGATCTTTTAAATTGAAAACTATAAATTGTATAGACATCATTTGGTCTCCACAGCCATAGGTTTATCAGCCCCCAGAAATGTCTTCTATTACTCCAAGCATAACGCATGATGATTGGAGTCCTCTTAACTTACTTCCTAAGTCCAGTTTCTATCATTTATGTCTCCATGAACCAACTCTTCCCAATATGGTCATTTCATCATAATGTAGGTCTTAGTTGCTCCACTAGCTATGACTATGAGCACGTTAACACTGCTGACACTCACCATAAGCTCAGGATACGTAGGCCGTTCTTTGGAATTCTTCTTCAAGCTTAAAAGGAAAAAAAAAAAAAGTAATACAATTACATCTAGAAACCATTTCTCACTAAACTAGGATATTAATACCTACGAAAGACTGACCATAACCAGATTTTTAAAAAGTAATGAAAACATAGGCTTCCTGTCGTGGCTTTCCTTTTCTATTATAAATTATATTGTAAATCAATCTGGGCATAATATAATAAGAAAATAATGGTGTGCATGTGCTTGCTAACATTTGATACTTTACCATGTCTTTTCTGATGTACAGCCACTCTATTTTCAAACATATATCTACTTTCCTTCAAGGCAGCTCTTAATTCCACCTCCACTGGCAAAGAAACTAGCAAGTACTTCTTATAATACATTTTTTATCACTTCACTGTCTTCACCTACTTGGTTCTTCTTGCTTGTAGTTATCTTGAATGTGTAAATTACTGTTATATTCCTAAGCAAGCCTGCCTGAGATAGAAAAAATAAGCCCATGAAGCTTCTAAGGTAACAATTTGTTTACTACATTTTAGTGATAAAAGAGAAAGCCTACCCAGTCAGTGACTCAGCAATTACTCTTCCTAGAAATACTTTGCGGTCATGCTCTACTGTCAGAAAGACTCTGGTCACTTAGCTCTTTGTCCATGCATACATTTGATAATATTTGATACCAGAGGAAATGGCAAAATAACCTGCCAAGCTAAAGAGACCAAACCATGACCCCTGTCATCAACCCACCCTATCTTCTATCCATCCCAGCCTTAAAATGGAAAAAAGAAAAAAATAGTTTATTTGGAGTTGGAAAGATGATTTTTTAAACTATGATTTGAAAGGCAACATGTAGTCTCCAGCACCATGGGACCAAAATTATACATGAATGGAAAAGAACTTTGCCTGGAGTTGAAGGAACCAAAATGTGACTGATCATTAGGATTTACTGGAATTTATGCTAATGGGTCATTTTGAAGAAATGAGACTTTCTATGTGTGACATGGACTCTGCTCCCCCTACATAAGCTGATCAGAATAAGGGGGGCAAAGTACAGAGACATAAGAGAGAGAAGTCATTGAGAGACTTTGAGAACCTATGGTTTCAAACAAAATGAAATGGAAGAAACAAAAGAAACAAAGATTTTTGAACCAAAACAACTTAAAAGGCGCCTACCAGTTTATTCCACGTAACGCTGTGGGTAGAAGAAGCCAAGGAACCTGAGACAGGGTGACAGGTAGGTGTGAGGACAGAAGGCTCAACCTGGAATTGAGGGCAGACCTAGGACCTAGGGACCTCAGTGACCAGACAACCTATGAGAGGAAGTTTCATCTCCACTGAGGATAAAAATAAGAGTGTATTAGATAGAGGAATTAGCGCGTGTCAACGGCAGGCTCATATGGGAATGTGTGATTGAGTGAAATGAATGTGATCTTGTAATTCCCACCTATGGCTCTGCACCCGAGTGTTTGGTTGAAGGTGAATCTCCCCAGGCAACCCTGTATAATGCCTAGAGGCATTCTCCGTTGTATGACTAGAGATAGGTATGCCTGGCATGTAAGATCTACCGGCAGAGGTCAAGGATTTTGCTAAGCCTCCATTTAGACAGCGGGTGGTCCTCCCCAGAAAGAAATAATTTAATCCCAAATGTCATTAGGATAGAGGTTAAAGAACCCTGAGGTGTGTTCTTGCCTCCTGTTCCCTTCTCTGAGATAGATTCACTTCAAAGAAAAGCTGCTTCCCCTGTTACTTCAGCACATGTCCATCACTCCATCTTCCCCCCCCCCACCCCAACTTCCTCCTTTCTACCTTCATCCCTAAAATCAAGACTTTTTCTTAATCCAGGAGCCAGTTCACCCAGCAAGAAGCACAGAGGAAGAAGTATGACCCTTCAGCACTGCTGCTTGGCACATTGATCCGAGTGTAAATAAATGCACACAGAACGTGAAAAGGCCTCCATTTTCAGCTATTGCTCAGAGTCAATCAAAACCCAGAAAATGTTCATCAGTTGAACAACTTAACCCACTAAGACCATAACAAGGAACACAAAGACAACATGAAATGCACACTCGGCAGTCAAGGGGTTGACTGTGGGTGCTTCAATTTGGACAACTGCCTTTAATCTAACATGCGTGCACTGTGCACTCCGGCATGCTTCTCCGTCAACTGTAAGACAGAGGGATGATTCCATGTCAAAGACAAGGGTTAGCCTCAGATGTTAGACCTGCGGCCTCATTTGCTAACCAGGGTCTTTGTAATACTGATGTTTCGCGTGGTATTCAGTACACAGAAAATGATGCTTTCTAGCAGGCAGAAGTGTCCATTTCTAAGGAAAAGTTGATTCTTCCCTGCAGATTGCTTTATCTTTTCATGGTTCACAAAAAAATATTTCCACAACTTTCTTCTAAATCTGTATTTTAAAAATAAGATGAAAATACCCACGTTGATCCATAATGAAATGGTTAAGATTCTGGAAGCTACAGAGACTGCCAGCAACTAAGCTACTTCTTGATTTATGGCCTCTCGGGAGAAGGCTCAAAGTTCACCCCAAGCTCTACTACTAAGTATTGATGAAAAATATTTACACAGCAAAACAAGGCTGCTTATTGAATTAATATAATTGATATAACCAGTCTCCCTATGTTTCAAAATAAAAAAACTTCAAAGCATGTCCTAAGAAAAGCAAAACACCCAGGATAAGGTTGGAGGTGGGGGGGAAAAAAAGCAACTTTTGCATGTTTAATAGGAAGTGCCTAAAATTCAGTATAAAATAACAATGGCAGAGTTCAAAGCAACACCAACTTCCTTTTGGCTGTAAGTCAGAGCTTTGAATTTTCAAGTGGCTTGTCATTTTCAAGTGTGCAATTAGCTAACTGCTCTAATTCTTCTTCCAAACACCACAACACACACTTCTGACCACAGCTGACACTAAAGCACAGCTCTGTGCTGTCTTTTGAGAATTGCTAGCTTCAAGCTTGCACTGACCAGAGGATTTCTGCCTGTTTGAATTCCCCCGATGGTTTCCAAGAAGGGCTGTTGGCTGCATCCATGGAATAAAAATACAGTGGGCACCGCAAGCCACACATTTGTCTAAAGCTAAGTAAATATACAGTGTCTCTTTTTTACTGTCCTTCAAGAACAAACAAGAGGCTGTATTTGACTGCCTCTGTTTTATACTAGTTCCTCTGAGTCAGACAGTATCGACATCTGGAGAGGACGCCAACACTCTCTCCTACGCCAGCAGGCTGGGCAGCTGGGCACTCCGTCTCTGCATTAGGCCTGGAGGAAAAGAAAATCCAGTCTGGCTATTTTAGCAGGGGGCAGTTGATTTACAGGGACTTTCTTTGGTTTACCTATAGGAAGAAGCTTGAGCTTGTCAAGATTCCCTTTTATTTTTTAATAATCTCACTTGTTAATCCTTCTCAGGACGGACTATAGGATTTATGAAGCCCCAAATAAGATCTCTGTGTGTGGCCAACACGACCCGTATTAGGAATTCTTTAAAATCTCAATGCTAAGAAAACTACACAAGATAGGGAAGAAAAAGTATCACTCATAGTCTTATTTGGAAATGAACACAACAAGAATGGGCTTATGAGGAGTCATTGTTTCCTGCATCTTCACCTTCGTGAGAATAAACATAGGCGATGCTCTCCTTTTTCCAGAAAGATGTTTCTCTGATATTTCCGCAAAAGAAATGGAGCAGCAAGAGAGATGAGAGTCTGTGCTCTGAAGCCACCCTTGGCTGTGAGGGGACAGTGAAGTCTGTGAGTGTTTAATGCCATGACTTCCTGCCGCCTAAGAGAAAGCAGCCAGTACTGCACCACCAGAGGACAGAGACTCCCAAGCAGAGAGCGGTGCTCAGCGACACTGACAAGCACTCCCAGGGGACGGGTTCCACAGAGAAGCACAAACCCCCAGCAGCTTGCCTGCCTGTGCACGCGTCCTTCCTCTAAGCCTACAGACAGAGCAGCAGATAAGTACATAGGTATGTGTACTGCAAACCTTGATACTAAGTATTTCACTTTCTAAAACTGCAGCTCTCTTTCCCCACTTATCACCAACAACTAGGGCATTGGGAGGATTCCTGAAAGATCTTAGCCTGCGTCATGAAGCAAGACACAGAAAATCATCCAAAGCGGGGCTCTGTCTAAAAATGCATCTCAACATTGTAGTTTTGGACAAGGCGAAACCGAAATATAACACGAAGGTGTAAATTCTTAAAACTTTGTCACAGTTAAAGATGCAGGACCGTCAATTCTCCTCAAGATTCTCCCCAGCGTGCATCCAATCTTGTCACTTTGTGGAGCAGGTGTGGAGCCCTCTTTCAAGAATGTCTTCTAGAGGTGTGATCAAAACTATGGAGAATGCTCCTGTCACGTGTCGTGAAGGAAAATAAACTGGCAAAAAAAACATTACACTGCGTCCTTATGCATCAGATGTGGTGCCCTATTATTTCTGCCCCTTCCCTGATGTCAAAATGACCATGAAAGTTAAAGGTTTGAAATCGCTGAAGCAGCCATGATAGCCCAAGTGAAGACATGCAGGAGAGGCCCGGAACCACTTCAGAAAATGCCAAGAACAGCGGCAAGCTGGTGCTCAAAATGAGGGGGTTCTTCTCCATGTGTCCTTTCCTGTAATGCATTTTTAACATTCACCCTATATTGAGGTCACGTCTCAAAAAGGGCAGTGGGAAAAAGTAGCGAATAAAGAGCTTCTGGGATACGCTGCTCTTCATCAGTGAGCAAGCGTTCTTTGGTCACGACCACTTTTTCCTTCTTTCCACTACATGCTAGACCAAATTCAAAGCTTTCAGTAGTGAGATGAAGACTCGAACTAGACTGCTCCAGGATGGGAGGTAGGTACCCATGTGTCAATGTATATGAAAAATGAAACTGTGTCAATATAGACCCAAGTCAGTCATAAGATCTAAAAAACAAAAAAGTATACATTTATTTATTTATTTTTTTAAATTTTAGGAAAGAGTCTACAGGGTGTTGGGGGTCTCACTATTAGATTGGACGCATAGTGAACTGCCTGTTTACAGCCTCCCAAGAGCTGGGATTACAGGTGTGCACCCCATACTCAGTCTCAATTGCTGTCTCAGTGCACCCCTGGGGGCGGAGCCAGCCCGGCAGGGATTGGACCTCAGCAGGCCCTTGCATCTGCTTGCAGGTGCTTTAATCTGCTGAGCTATTTGGCTGGCCCTTTTTTAAAATTTATTTATTAATTCTTTTATTTATTTGTAAAAACAAATAAAAATAAAAGTGCAACCTTCAGCCTAGTTGGCTTCAGGATAAGCCAACAGCACCTAAGAGTTTAATGCACATCCCAAAGGGTTATCAAAGAAAAGATATTGGTGATTTATGGCAGGCAAAATCGTTCTTGTTCTGGGCCCCGAAACAAGGGAGGCTGCCCTTCCTGGAGTCCAACCAAGGATCAGAAGGAGAACGTACAAAATTCAGAAGTGATCTTCCTCTGCTTATTTCCAGTTCCCAGCCCAAAAGAAGTGACTCACTCAGGTATAAAACTGACAATGTCAAGTATCAGATTCTACCAGTGATAATACGGAAAGTTTGAATAAAACTATAGCCTTTAATGGTGCCTAAGCTGAAGTCATTTTTTTAAGCTTTTTTTTTTTTTTTTTTTTTTTTTGTATTTGATAAATTGGTTTGGGGGCATTGTTGTTGTTTTTTGTTGTTGTTGTTGTTGTTGTTGTTGTTGTTTTGTAGTGCCAGGGACTGAACTTGGGACCTTGTACCAGCTAGGCAGGCCTTTATGCCACTGAAGTCTTTTTTTTTTTTTTTTTTTGGGTAGAACCAGGGATTGAACTCAGACCCTTGCGCTTGCCAAGGAAGCCCTTATTCCGCTGAGCCATCTCACCAGTCCCTTGATTCCTGAAGTCATTTTTAATAAACCCTATAAGCAAGATAAACAGACTTCCTGAATGCGGGAATGACATCACAACAAAGACAGAGACTAAAACACATTCCACTGCTCAGATATTTAAATAAGTGAACTCTAGTAGCTGGGCTAAAACTGAGAAAAGGTGGAGATCCTAGAGGGACAGTGTGAAGCCACAGTGCATCTGAAAGCAGGACAGTAGGCATAGTGTGGGCTCTATAGAAGGAGTGATAACAGAATCTGGGATTTCTACGCACAATGCATACACTAAAAGGAGGGCCAGCCAAATAGCTCAGTGGATTAAAGCACCTGCAAGCAGGCACAGGGGCCAGGAGTTCGATCCCTGGGCCTGCTGTGCTGGCCCCGTCCCCGGGGGCATTGGGACAGCAACTGAGACTGTGCGTGGTGGCGCACGCCTGTAATCCCAGCTCTTGGGAGGCTGTAAACAGGCAGATCACTCTGAATCCAATCTAGTAGTGAGACCCTTAACACCCTGTAGACCCTTCCCTAAAATATAAATAAATAAATAAATAAATAAATAAATAAATAAATAGAGCTAGGCCAGGCATGGTGACACACACCTGTAATCCCAGCACTCAGGAGCCTGAGGCAGGAGGGTCACTTGTGAATTTGAGAGCAGCCCGGGCTTCATACTGAGTGCAAGGTGGCCAGAACTACATGGAAACCCTAGCTCAAAAAATTGTTCTTTTCTTCTCAAAGGTTGTTGTTTTCATTTTGTGGTATTTGTTTGTTTGTTTTTGTGGAAGGAACTCAATCCAGGGCCTTGCACACGCTATTCGGGTGTTCTACTTCTCCCCTAGCTCCGATGTCTGCATTTTTACAATTCTTGTAAAATATTTCAAGGCTCTGATACTTAGGCAAAATTTCAAGTAAGTGAAAAATGTATTGGAAAAAAAATAGAGTAATTGAATAAATTTTTTGAAACAAACTGCAGAAGATCAGAGGCATCCTGAACAGTCAGCATCAGATCTGTCGCTCTTCTGTCTAGACCTGCGCTCTCAGGAGGCATGTTAAGAGAGCTCTAGGAGTATAGTAGGAGGACTTGAGAAGATTTGAAAACCAGTGAAGTTCTGGCCTCTGCTTGAACCAGTTGCATTGAAATCTCTCGGGAGTGAGGGTGAGAGGTCTCCTCAGGAACAGCATGTTTGCAGGGATGCTGGAGATTTACAAGGAGCAGCCAGATCTGAGAACACTGGACTTGGATTAAACCTGTGATTCACGATAAGAAACTTCCCTTTCTCAAAAAATTTTACTGAAGTATCTTGAAAGACTCAGAGCTCTTGGAAGAGGGAAACAAGACAAGCGGGAGGAGGAAGGAAGACACAGAGAGGAAGACACCTAGAAGAGACCGCCTCAGTGAGATCCTTCCCAGTTGCCACCCCTCCTGAGAACTGCTGGTCGGAAGTTTCCAAGATGACTTCTCCCCCTTTGCCTATGTGGCCTTGAAACATCAGCATGTAAGACAAAAGGTGTTGAATTACGCAACAACCAAAATGGGAGTCCTGGAGTCCAGCAGCCAAGGAAGTCAGGGACCCACTTCAGCACAGCAGATGTAAAACAGATGCAGGGGACACAACTCAAGATCCCAGGAGATGTGTATTTTAGAGACACTCAGTAACACTGCAGTAAAGCTTATCGCCATAGCTTCTCACTGGCCATTCGGCCCAAAACAAAACAAGCAAACACCAACAAAACCTCACGGTGGGACAGCACTCTAATTCACTAGGAAAAAGCACCAGGGCTGAGAAGGAGCTCAAGACAAATAAAAAAGTCCAGGTGGAATCCGCGTCCTAGCAGCAGAGTGCAGGTCCTAGCCAGGGGTGGACCACTTGTCCATCCAAGCTGCATTCAGAAAACATTGTCCATCCAAACTATATTCAGAAAATACATCCAGAGTGTGTGCAGGCCAAAGAGCTCTACGCCCACAGGTAGGTGGCACCATAGCCGCTTCGTGTGCCGAGAAGCCTTTGGAGCCCCAAGCCCTTCCAAAGCCGTGAGCAGCCAGAGCGGCTGCCCTCCGAGCACACAGCGGGGCCGGCTCCAGCTCTGACTCCTCCTTCCTCCCAGTAGTGAGGGAGTCTTGCAGGACACCCAGATGAAATAGCTCAGCCCATTTTGTGACTCACACTTGGCATCTCTTTCCACCAGTGCTTGCAACAGTCACCGCTACCAGATATGCCAACCCTCGTGACCCCAATGCGGTCAGATGCTACCTCATTGTTGGGGAAACCCCACACTCTCGTCAACCGTCCTTGAGGAGCTTTGGGATTCCTTTTTCTTTTCTTTTGAGACAGGGTCTCACTATGCAGTGCAGGCTGGCCTAGGACTCACTTATGTAGCCCAGGCTGGCCTCAAACTCACAGCACACCTCCCACCTCAGCCTCCCAAGTACCAAGATTAGGAGGTGTGCTGCCACACTTGGGCAGCACCCTAGCAACTCTCAAAAACCAAAGTCAACCACCTCACTGTGTCTGTGAATCGCTGCCTACTCCAGACACTCTCTTCCCAGTCCCTGTCATTGCCTATGATGCCCCCTTGGGCAGGAGCATCTGCAGTCCTCAAGTGCTCTGGAGACGCCAAGGTCTTGCAAGGGTTTCTGGCACCTAACTCGCATTCTTGATCTCCTCGCCCGCTTCTCACCCAGAGAAATCCTCTAGGTCTTTTCCCCAAGGATGGGGATTTCTGTTTTGAAAAGCTTTCCTCCCCTGATTCCTTTTTGTGGGGACGACACCAGAGAAGTCTATCTTGATGCCTTTCCTGAGCTCCCCAAATACCCTGCACGCACCTCCATCCCTGGAGAGATTGCCTTGTCGCATCACTGTATGCTAGTAACCAATTTGGGCAATGCCCCTCCATGACTTGGACCCCAGAGACGGTGACACTACGGTCACACCCCCTGCCATCACGGCGCGGGCTGTAACCGCTCTCAGGATGAATGAGCGCTTGCGTCATGGGTGAGGCCCCGCGGAGGGAACGCAAGCGCATGCATCCCCTCCCTTGGCACGTGGGCACGGGACAGGGCGCCGTCTTACCACTGTGAGGTAAAGTCGACGAACTCTGCGGAGAACTTGTCTGCCGGGAGTTGTGGCGACGGCTCCTCCACCACCTGCTTGAGCTGCTGGAAGGGCGTCCCCCAGGAATCGTAGGGAAACCGAAGGATGGCCAGCTCAATCTGGACGGGAGAGACGCGCAAGCGACATTTTAATTAATTAAAATTAATCATGTATTTAGTACAGGGTCTCACTACACAGATCGGACTCGTAGCGATCCTCCTGTTTTCAGCCTCCTAAACGCTGGGATTACAGGCGCGTGCCACCACGCCCAGTCTCAATCGCCCTCTCAGCTTGCCCCCGAGTCTGCCTAAGCAGGCAGCTTAATCCGCTGAGCTACCTGGCCGGCCCGTGCAAGCAACGTTTTAAACAAGGCTGACTTCCACAGTCAGCTGCGCCTGTCTCATTCTAGAAGAACCAGGGGGAAGTACAAAGCTGACGTCCCTGTGTTACGCGAGGACACAAAAGAACCATCGTCTAGACATTTTCCCCAAACGGCTACTGCTAGTGGATTTTAAATATTATCTTACTAAAGATAGTCATTAAAACCTATCTGAAACCCATCCCCTCACTGAAACCCAGCGTGCTCCTTCATAAAAAAACCGCCAGCCAACGGGATCCCGCTTCACGCAGGATGCACGGCAGCCAGGTTTGAACAGGTTGGCCTGAGAAAGAACTCCGAGCCTGATGCTTGCAGAGATGTGCCTCTGCTGCCCCCTGCGGGCCACTCGCCGAGATGGAAAATTGGGAGGCAACGTAGCCCAGGGCTTGAGCGAAGGCCACCTGGCTGTCACAGGACACGTGTTTTCCGGACAGGGACATGAAGTGACACAGTCCGCTGCTGTGCCTGAGAAGGAGACAGAACTACGGCAGAATTTCTAGATCCAGGCTGGCGAGATAGCTCAGCAGTCTAAAGCGCCTGATGGGCAAGCTTAGGCAGATGCAGGGAACCTCGATTGCATCCCCAGCACCACATGCCGCCCCAGCCCCGCCCTCAGGGTGGGCTGAGGCTGCCAAAAATACATATATAAATAAATAAATAAATAAATAAATAAATAAATAAATAAATAAATAAATTCCAGATCCTAGTAATACAATGAAATTTATGATCATCAGAATTAGGAATCACTGGAGGGCTGGGGACACAGTTCAATGGTCTAGGCGCCTGCCTGGCAAGCGCAAGGACCCAGGTTTGATCCCCACAACCACATGCCATGGCTGGCCCTGGAACCCTGGGAGCCCCGAGCTGGCTAGCAAAACTGGGCGTGGTGCCGCAGGCCTGTAATCCCAGCACTGGGGAGGCTAAAACAGGCGGACCACTAGGAGGCCCAGCTGCACAGCGAGACCCTGTACCAAATAAATAAATAAAAGATTAAAAAGACATTTTTTTTAAAAAAAAGTAGGAATCACTAGTCATATACCTGTGGAAGCAGTGCCTAAGGAAATCATCCTATTTTTTTATCCTATCTCTAGGATATACTTTACCTCGGCATCCAAGACTTCCATAATAAAAACATCCCGGGAAACACACGGTGCGCCCTGGACAACGCCACCCCTTCGGGCACATGAGCACTCTGGGACCGCTTAAGCGTCTTGTATTCACTAGAACAACTTAATCTAAAGTATAAAGCATTTAGACAGACCCTCTCGGAAGGGATGTGTGTATAACGGGTCAAAACCAAAAGAGGCATTGTTGGGTACACATGGTCTACCTTATGCTGGCACTTCGGACAGGAGCTCCCCCTAGATTAGGGCCGTCAGATAATCCATGGGACTAGACCTGCTACTTAAGGGCACATCAGCAGTGAGCAGAAGGGGAGGAAAAGCAACGCTGGTTTTCCCAATTCAAATTCAACGTTTCTACTATTCATACAGAAAATAATGCTCACTCAAACATCAGCTGCCATCTCAGGCAGGAAGGGATTCCCAAGACTATCAGCATGGGGGACATTTGTTCTTTGGTCCCAAAGCCCACCATATTCTAGCTGCATGGTTAGAACCTCAGGGGCAATAGGATTTTTTTTTTTTTTCGGTACTGGGGATTGAACTCAGGAACCTGTGCTTGCCAGGCAAGCGCTTATTCCACTGAGCTATGTCCCCAAGCCCCCGATAGGATTCTCATACTCTACCATCGTGATGCCCAGACTCCAGATGTCCGACTTCACGCTGTATCCCTTCTGGTTGAGCTCTGGGTTTATTCTTTCAGGCTGGAAAGGAGACAGACAACTGAGGAAATGGAGACACAATGGAGATGACATTTGGAGCTCCATAAAGGCCGAGGTTGGGGACATTACCAGCTGCCAAGTGAGGTGTTTTCATCTGCTAACATGCCTCTCGGGCCAAAAAGACAATATAGCTACAATAAATAGCAGCATTACCCTGAGGGTTGTTCTTTGTCTTCTAGGATCATCTTCTGTTAGGGACAGTAAAGGCTTGAGTTCCATTCACCACAAATTTTAATTCTGTGGTGAAGAAGCAAGAATATGCACCTTATAAAGCTACTCTAGC
The DNA here is from genome assembly GCF_000260255.1 of Octodon degus. Classification (NCBI taxonomy): domain Eukaryota; kingdom Metazoa; phylum Chordata; class Mammalia; order Rodentia; family Octodontidae; genus Octodon; species Octodon degus. The sequence goes on along the minus strand of NW_004524609.1, from coordinate 8,729,274 downwards.
TATCTAAAATTATCCTTGATAAAAACACCAACAGTCCAAGCCTGGTAAAAACGACCTGAAAGGTTGTTACTAGGCTACCATCTGATAGTCCTGGAACAGCGTGGCTTTCAGCTAAACATCGATAGGAAGCTTTTCCTTTCCAAACATGAAAATCCATTTCCAAATAAAATGTGTTGCAAGCTGCAAGTCCCCAAGGTCTCTGCTAATGACAATGAATCTTCAGAGCTGTGAGGTTCCCTGGGGTCTAACTCAACCACCTTGCGTAGGTAATTTACACTCTGTTTACTTTTCTCCCTTGACTAACGCTCACTTGCAACTCAGGGTAGAGAAGTTATGCAGGCTTCATGCTTCGTTGTTGTTGCTTGTATTTTTTAGGGGAGGGTCTGCAGGGTGTTCAGGGTCTCACTACTAGACTGGACTCATAGTGATCCACCTGATTTCAGCCTCCCAAGAGCTGGGATTACAGGCGTGCGCCACCATGCCCAGTCTCAATAGCTGTCTCAGCGTGCCATGCGGGCAGGGCCGGCACAGCAGTGTGCTTTACTCTTAGGTATATTTTCAAGCAAAATATCCCTTTTGCTTGAGTTTTTTTAAAAGCACATATTCTGGGTTGGCGAGATAGTCTAGTGGACTAAGTGCCTGCTCAGGCAAGCTCAGGGACTGGGGTTCGATTCCTCAGCATCATATGTTCTGCTGGTCCTGCCCCGGGGTGCACTGAGCCGCCACCAAGATCGAGACTGGGCGTGGTGGCACAGGGCTGTAATCCCAGCACTGGGGAGAGGCTGAAAACAGAGGGATCACCACGAGTCCGAGCTGTATAGTGAGACTCTGTCCCAAGTACATAATAAAACTCTTTAAAAATTGTTAAAAACATATGCTATGAATGTTTCCAACACCCAAACTCCACATATGGAAATCTAATCACTATATGGCCATAATCAGAAGTGGAGTCTTTATCCAGTGAGCAGGGTGCAGCCCTTTGGAACAGGGTGACTGACTTTATAAAAGAGTCCCTAGAGAGATGTCCTACCCTCCCACCACATGTGACGCAACAAGAATGAACTATGTAAGAACCTAGAGAAATGAGCCCTCAACACGAGGCACTGAATCTGTCCAGGGTTGACCTTGGCCTTCCCAGCTTCCTAAACCCCAAAGAACTAAAATTCTGTTACTTATAAGCTATATATGTATATCAACCCAAAGGAACAAAACAAAACAAAAAAAAAAAAAAATACATGAACCAAGAGTCTACGGATCTCAGGCAGGAAATACATAAGAGTACAAGGTGCTGCGGAGTATTTTCTGAAGTCTTAGGCACACTCCAACTTTCCACCTGCACCTGTCTACTGCTTCTTTCCCACCCGGGCTTAAAAGGCAGCTGCCTCTGAGAAGCCACCCCGGCTGCTGTACTCACGGCCATGTATGGTTTGCAACCTGCATCAATCGTTTTAGCAACAGAGTCCACCAGGTAGCCGCTGATTCCAAAATCACACATCTTCACTTGGCCCAGGGTATTAATCAGCACATTCGAGGGCTTGACATCTGAAAGGAAGTCCAACCGGGGTCCTGTCATTCCAGCCTGCTCTGTAGGTCCACTTCTCTGCCACCAGAGGGCCTGAGAGCTCCATGTGTCCTGCACCTCGCTTTCCCCAAGCTGCCCTGTGCGAAGCAACCAAGCTCTTTGATTCCCAGTTACTTACTGCCTACTGCTTTCAACTGAAATTTTCTCCTTTGTGTTTTCTCTGCACCCCGTGGGACTGTGAATCTTCAAATGAAAAGCACTGTGTTCTCTACCCATGCAATCACCTTCGTGGCTACCAAATACATAGGATGACTTTATTGAGTTATATGCCCACTTCAAAATGATGACCCATTTATTGCCTATTTAATGTGGAAGTAAGTGATGGAAGAGGAAGGGCCGGCAAGGTAGCTCAGTGGACTAAACACCTGCTTAGGCAAGTGCAGAGACTGGAGTTCGATCCCCGCACCACATGCCATGCTGGCTCTGCCCATGGGGCACACTGAGTCAGCCACAGGAGACCAGGCATGGTGGCACATGCCTTGTAATACCAGGGCTGGGAAGCTTGAAAACAAGAGGATCACTACAATTCAAGCTGTGTAGTAAGACCCTGCACAAAATACATTTTTTAAAAAGGGACCAAGAGAAAAAGAGAGGGAGAGAAACAAAAGAAGAATCAAAAGGCATCAAAACAGCAAGCTTTAATGCCAGCCTCTACCAGAGAGACATCAGCAGTTACCATGATGTAATGTATTATATATAAACACAAGGACACAAGACCATAAAGCAGGTCATAGAAGAAGGGGCATTAATATGCAGATTTTAGAACAACCATGAGGACTCAAATGATGGCACCCAGCTACCCACGTGCCCCAAAAGATACAGCACCATCATCTCTGGATAGTGGAATTACAGATTGTGTTTTCCCTTTGTAACAGTCTTTTCAAAGACATGGGGTAAGAAGATAAAAGCTAACCTAAGAGCTCCACAAATCATCCTTTAAAGATTTTCTCTTAAACTTCTTGTTACAACTGTTATCTTGCTGATTTGCATGCATGCCATCTATTCTTCAAGAATTCAATGTTTCATACTTCCAAATAAATCTTTTTTTAAATAAGTTGCACATCGGTAAGAATTTCATATTCTTTTCATCCATTACACTCCGTCTCGCTTTCCTAACCTCATCTCCCACCCACTCATTTCTCCAATGTTTCTTATGACCAACTAATATTGATAATCCTACATATAATGCACAAGGCATTTTACACTACATCCAGACTAAAAAAAAAAAATGAGAATTACCCACAACACAACAACCTACTAGAAATCAACACTTTGTATTAGTTGCCTCAAAGCATTGGCCAGTGGATCTCTTCTACAAAGCTTTTCCTGGCTATGATCTCTGAGTATATTTGATTCTTTATTTTGTATTCTCTCTACACTACTTCCACATTTGGTACTTTCATATTTCTTTTTTTTTTTTTTTTTTTTTTTGGAATTTAGGGAAGGGCCTACAGGTAGTCAGGGTCCCACTACTAGATCAGACTCCTAGTGACCCGCCTGTTTACATCCTCCCAAGAGCTGGGATTACAGGCAAGTGCCACCACGCCCAGTCTCAATTGCTGTCTCAGCAGGCCCTGGGGGCAGGGCTGGCATGGCAGGCCTAGGGATTGAAACATCAGCCCCTGCATCTACCTAAGTAGGCGCTTTAATCCACTGAGCTATTTGACCAGCCCCAGTACTTTCTTCTTTCTCTTTTTTTTTTTTTTTTTTTTGGTACCGGGGATTGAACTCAGGACCCTTTGCTTGCTAGGCAAGCACTTATTCTACTGAGCTATCTCCCTGGTCCCAGTACTTTCATATTTCTAAGGGTATTTTTTTTCATAGTTTTTATATATCTCTCTTATTTCCCTATAAAGAATCCCTATAGTTTTTTTTTTTTTTTTCCAGTACCAGGGATTGAACTCAGGACCTTGTGCTTGCCAGGCAAATGCATATCCTACTGAGCTATCTCCCTGGCCCTATAAAATTCTAATAAGAACAATTTTCTTAGATAACATCACTGGACATCTATTAAGACACTATATTCAAAATTATTTAAAAGTGATGATAAGAGATGCCTGGTTGGAGGAATTAATGGACTTACAGGAGGATGAAGGAGTGGATGAACAGATAACAGACCAAGAATAAGAAAGGGGTGGAGGGGAAAAGGAGACAGCAAATTGTTCTCTGCAGCTTCCTGCAGTAGCAAAGGGCTTTGCCTCATTCGAAAGTTCTCCACACTTCAATGTTCGAAAGAATCACCCGGGGATCTTGTTAAAATGTAGCTTTGATTTATTTAAGGATTATGCTCTTCTAACAAGCTCCTGGATGACGGCCAACTCAAGATGTATTTTTATTATAGCCTCTAAAACCATCAGTATCAACCCACTGCTGTGTTTGGTAACAAGCATTTTATATTGAAGTTAGGTTAGGTCATATAAAGCCCATTTCTTCTTATGTCCTCAGCCAAGATAAAGAAGAGCTACACTTTGGAGCTGTGTGTGTGTGTGTGTGTGTGTGTGTGTGTGTGTGTACTCAGGGCATGGAGCTACAAACCCAGCCATATTTTTGATGTTTGTTTGTGTGTGATAGGGACTCGCCAAGTCATTACGCTGCTCAGACTGGGCTCAGAGTTATGCTGCTCCTGCCTCAGCTTCCCAGAGTGCTGGAATTACAGGCCTGCACCAGCAGGCCTGGCCAGTTTAAATCTTAAGTGTACCACAAAGGCAGCTTGGCGCGCCGGGGATGTGATGGAAACATTCAGATGTGGGGCCAAGCAAGCATATTAGGTCACTGAAAGCCTGTCCTTCAGGGCAACTGGGGGATCCTGGTCTCTCCCTCTGTCTGGCATCCCCTGTGATTAGGTGAACAGGCTTCCTCTGCCATGCGCTCCTAGTCCCACAGGCCCAAAAGCAGCAGGGCCAATGGACCATGGACTGAACCTGACAAAACTGTGAGAATAAGCCTTTCTTCTTTAAAAGTTGATTATCTCAGATTTTTTTTTTTTTTTACTATAGCAATGTTAACACAGCTCTTTATGTAGTTGCTACTCAGTCCCAAAGGAAAGCCCCTGAGTTCTCGCACTTGGCTCATTTCCATCTATTTCCAATATTTCCATTTCCGTCTATGCAGGGGAGGGAAGGTGAGGAAGGGAGTCTCTGGGCCAAAGAAATTAACTTATAAAAAGCTGCAACCATGGGTGCTTACCCCGATGAATGACAGAGAGCTTACTGTGTAAGTGTTCTAACGCTTTTACAATCTGTAAGGAAAAAAAAAAAAGTAGATTTATTCACTGCCATCACTGAAAAGAAATTGAATGTGACGTATATTCAGGTTTCTTATCCCAAGTTTAAGGCCACATGGTAAGGTATTTTTTCAGAGTTGAGGTTCTTATCCAGGTAGATAACACTGGAAGTTGCCCAAACTCATCTCCACCCATCAGAGAGGACAATATCTTAGAGCAGAGACGATGTCCTGTTCATCTGTCTTGTTTCTGTTTGGCCTCAAGAATTATTTTTCTCTTCGCTCTCCTGAACCTCAGGAGACATGAAGCTAGCAGTCCTTCTTATTTTATTTCTCTTGGTTTCTGTTATGCCTGTTAGTCTTAAGAAATTATTTGAAAAAATCTACAAATCAAAATTGAAATGCAGAATTGACATCAGACTACAGATGCTGGGAATGCAGTCATTGAAGATGAGTGAACTGCTTAAACACATTAAGGTAGAATCTATCCAAACAAGTCAGTGGAAGCATCCACCACACAGGGCTCAGGAGAAAATGGTACTTATACATCCACCCCACAGTGTACTCTTCTGTTCAACAGTTATATGCTGGACAGTAGATACAATGCAAAGAGCATCTCTTCTTACTAGGGATGCACAGACATGACAGCAAGAATCCCCACATTTTCCTTGTAGACACATCATATACTCACAGAAACTGCTATCTTCCCTAGGATATCCTCTGGAATTGTTTGGCCTTTGTCAATGACTTGTTTGTAGAATTTATCTAGGGAGGTATCCATGAGCTCCATGCAGATCCATACATCTCCCTGGAGATCAATCAGTTCAAGGATCAATAAAGAGGTTGGAAAAGAGAGACAGAATACCCCGTCACCCATCCTGAAGAACTATCTCATGAGTTTTGCAAGGAAATACATAGCTTTCCTTGGAGATCGCAAAGGAATCGATCAATGAGTGCAATTATCTCCAAAGAGCAAGCCTTCGGTTATTGTTCTCCTTGGGCTCTGCGCCAGAGGGTCACCTACCTCCCGGAAAAGGGCACCATAGAATGTGACAGTGAATGGACAGTCTACTGTTCTCATGGAGACATCCAAGTCCATCAACAGCCTTTTCTGCTCCTGGCTATTCACAGTGGCCCGGATCCGCTGAATGAGAAAGCACAAGAAACGCATGGATGAGTCTGCCAATGAGGCCGGGGCTTCAAGGAGCGCCATCCTGCGCACAAGGCAAAAATTCACAGCCACTAGTACCTTCCACAAGTCAGCACTACAAGGGGGACTGAAAGATACAGTGAATAAATAAATATAATTATTATTACAATAAAGGACATCCTGCCAAACAGTGAAAGGATAAGTACATCCAACGCAGGGAGACATATTTTGAGTCTTCTGAGGATTCATGGCAATGTGTCTTTTACTGTAATTGTTTTTCAAATGTAAGCATTAAATTTTATTGATTTCATTGATTAAATACTTACAGCACTTTCTGTCAAATGAAAACACTACAGAGCATCCTCATCCACCTTGCAGTGACTGGATCTGGCACTGGGTGGCATCCGACTCTTACTCAAAGTCAACATGACCATGAAATGTTTTTAATTGATTCAGGCATCAAGGCAGCTAGAACAATGCAACTAAAGACACTCACGAAAGAGGACTTTCAGAACTGCTTCAGAAAGGGGCACGAGCAATGGGATAAGTGTGTTTGGAGTGGGGGGTGTGTATGAAGGTGACCAACAGCAATGTGTCTTCTACTGTAAGTTTTAAACATGTTAAATAACCATCATATTGTTGGATCCCACTTGATAGTACCAAATTTAAAATTAGAAAGACTATGGTCATCTGATGTTCTGAATAGCCCCTGGTAAGAAGAAAACAATAATTTTCTTTTAGAGAGTGGGGAAATGTTTGGGAATGTATTTCCAAGGCAAAAACAAAGTGTGGTTTCCTGTACTATACCTGCTCAGGGCAAAGAATTCACAGTATTAAAGACTTTGCTGTTTATTTGAAGTCTTAAGGGGAAAAAGCCAGCAACCTCTCTTTAGGAGCACGTTGGACTACACTGACTACAGTCAGCCCTGTGTATCCCTGGGTTTTATTTCCAGAAATTGTCCCTCCTCTGCAGAGAGCAAAATCCACAGACTCTCAAAAGGCACATAATACGACCTTGCATTTGCACATAATTTATGCACTATCACCCCATAAACTTTAAATCAAGTCACTTCTAGCATGCATATGCAACACAATGCAAATGCAGCAGAAATACTTGTGATGCTATACTGTTTAATGATGAAAAGAACACCTGGTACATATTCAAGATAATTCTTTTTCAAATATCTTGATCCACTGCTGGTTGGGTCTACAGATGTGGAGCCCACAGTAAGGGACACCAATGGTATTTTGAAGAAATAGCAACTACAACAAAACTGGTACAGCTGTAGGACATAGAAGGAAACAAACTGGAAAACCATTTATTTCTACTGAGTATTTCTGCCTGAAGCAAAGCCTGTCCCAGTGGCAAATACAACCTTCCAGAGAAGCTACTATGTCATTAACTGATGATGCCTCATTAGAAATATCCTACAAACATACAGTGTCACCATTAGTAGAACCAACCGGAAGCTCATTTATTTATTTTTGCTACCTGGGATCAAACTCAGGACCTTGTGCTTGCCAGGGCATTGTTTAAGCCTCATGAACTATCTCCCTGACCTTCAGACTGGAATATATACAAGGGAAGAGAAAGAGACCTCCAGTCCCCAAGAACAAAAGGATCTAACTCTTCCAGTCATTCCAGTCAAGGGCCCTGACCTGCTAACGCTCCTAAAGATGTTCATTTTTTACAAGCCTTGTATCTACTTGAGAAATGCAAACTGATGCCAGATTTCTGACCACAGGTCGAAGACCTTAAATTTTCCGTGGATGCCTCCTTTTTCCAGAACAGAAACAACTGTCTCTCTCAGTTCTGGCTTCTTGATTTTCAGGGAGAATTATTCCTACATGACCATAGCCAAAAGGCTGAGAGGCAATTCAGGGAAAATAGTAACAAAAAATACATAGACAACATCACTTGGTACTAATGAAAAAATTTTACCTTAACCCAATAGTGGATGAACTTTTCAAAAGTATTAATTCTTTTAAGTGCAACGAAGACATCATAGTTGAAAAAAAAAAAAAAAAAAAAAAAGAAAGAAAGAAAGAAAGAAAGAAAGAAAGAAAGAAAGAAAGAAAGAAAGAAAATAGGTGGATAGGACTTAGTTAAAAAGCCAATACAAAGCCAGGCATGCTTGCACAGATTTGCAATTAGCACTATGGGAGACTGAGACAGGAGGAGGGCAAGTTCAAGCCCAACCTGGGCAACTTATTGATTTACAGTGATGCTGTATCAAACTTTTTTTAAAAAGGGCTAAAGATGTCTGTAGCTCAGTGCAAAGGTCCTGGTTTCTGCTCTTGGTACCCCTGGGTGCATGAATGAATGAATGAATGAATGAATGAATGAATGAGCAACACCTTCCACAGAAGGCTTTTTCATCTATAGAGAGAAATACTGTTCTCTGCAAATAATCTTTTCTTGTCCACCCTGTTACAGGTTGCTTTGCTTCTGCGAAAAGAGCTGCTTCAGAGCTGAAATCACCAATGTGCACAGCACGTGTAGAAGGCCCCTGGGGACACCGACTCTACCTTCACGGCCATGATCTGTTCACTGGGCACATGCCGCATCTTCTCCACCACGCCGTATGCACCTCGCCCCAGTTCCACGATGGGCTCCAGGTCATCTGCTTTCACCTCAAAGTTCTGCAAGAACAAAAAAGCCACCATGGAATGCAAAAGTGGAATGCATGGGCCCGGGATATATAGCGCAGCGGTTCCGTGCCTACCTGGAAAGCCCAAAGTCCTGAGTTCGAGTTCCGGTACTCAAAACCAAAAAAGTGAAGAGTAAACCGGACACTCTCTTGTCTTTTATCTAATTTTTGCAAATGTTGGAATGACCCTTGATAGGCCACGAGCTTCTCTAGCACATGAAAGCAAGCGCTAACAGCATGAAGCGACAGGAAAAGCTTAGACTCCCATCATACCCACTTGGTTGGCATAGGCGACACACAATGTCACCTCCATCCAGCGTGGTTTTCATGTGGCTCAGCTGAAGCTGGCTACACTGCAGCTTTAGTCACCTTTCTAATACTGACTGCTGGTGTCTAGAGCTATGTGGTATTTGAGAAGTGCCCTCCCATGCTGAGGAGATAGCTCAGAGCTCCAAGCCCCTGCCTGCCAAGCACAAGGACCCAGGTTCGATCCCTGGTACCACATGCTGTGCAGGCCCTTTGCTGTGCCCACCACGAAGACGAAGCATGGTGGCGCAAACCTGTACTCCCAGCGCTAGGGAGGCTGAGACAGGAGGATCACTGAGTCCGAGCTGTGTAGCGCAACCCTGTCCCAAGTAAATACATTTTTTAAAAAAGAAAGAAATGACCCTCCCAAAAGAATCACCGCTTCTCCTCACACCTTTCCCAAGAACCACAGCAGCCTGATGTCAACTGACAACTCAAAACAGCAAAAGCTCTGCAAGCCATTTTGCTGGAATTTCAAGCTTTCCTGACCCATCCCCTAAGAGCACGGTATACGTACAGAAAGGCATTTCGCAGTCAGCCAGAAAGCATACGTGTAACATGGCCAAAGTGTGTCAGTCACCATGACCTTCTCACCTGATTTCCAATAGAAATGCAAGCCTTGGAGTCCAAATCTCTAGGTGGCCTAAGGAAGGTGAAGGGGAAGAGAAGAAGAAACGTGAGACATGCCGTTCGCTGTCCTTCCAAATCCTAAGTGACAGCAGCAGGGTTCCCAAAGAGGAAGGCGAAGCTTAGGAGTTGCATCACACAGCATGACAGTACAAGTACAGTGAAAGTGGAGATCAAACAGCTTTTCAGTTGAAAATACTTCAACTCCTTGAGCCTGCGTTTTCTTCTTTCATGTGGGATATTATATACTACCTTTTGGAGTAAGAGTGTATTAAGTGAGATATTCCAAGGGCATACAGTAAATATCTGCTAACTAGGAGCCACAAGTGTGCAGTTCTGTGAGTAATTATGCTTGAGAAATAAGCCTTTTCTTTCATCTAGGGTCACCACTGTATCCAATGTACCATTTCACCGCTCTTTGTACAACTGTTTTTTAATTTATTTTTAATGTATTTAGGACAGGGTCTACAGGGTCTCACCACGTGCGTTGGACTTGTAGGGATCCTCTTGTCTTCAGCCTCCCAAGTGCTGGGATTACAGGCACACGTCACCATACCCAGTCTCAATCACTGTCTCAGCACTCCCCAGGGGTGGGGCTGGCACAGCAGGCTGGGGATTGAACCCCTGGCCCCTGTGTCTGCCTAAGCAGGTGCTTTAATCTGTTGAGCTATCTGGCCAGCCCTGCAACTGTTTTTTAGAAACAAACAACTCATAAAATTCAGAGGACACAGGAATTCCCAATGTAGTCTCTTCCTTTATAGACAGGCAAAAAGGTCAGAGATGTGAAAGGCTTGTTCCATCGCAAGGATCCTTAGCTTCACCTCAGCGTCCCTTCTTTTCTCTCAGGCTGTCGAATCAAGCCCAGCAATGGTACATGGTGAACCTGCTCTTCCGGGTTCGTCTCCAAAGCCAAATGTTGTTCATTTTTTGTGTCCAGAGTCTCCTTGTGTCTTCCTATTTCTATTATTTCACTAGCCTCTCAGTCAGTTGCAATTTACTTTGGAGAAAGATATTTGTCTGCCTGTGCACCTAATTAGGAGCCTAGTAAGGGTTTTTGTTTATTTATTTTTTTTTTTTTAATAAATGTACCAGGGGCCAGGGAGATGGCTCAGTGGAATAAGCGCTTCCCTGGCAAGCGCAAGGGCCTGAGTTCAATCCCTGGTTCCGCAAAAATAAATAAATAAATAAATAAATAAACCAAGAGTGCTATGGTAAAAGTAACAAATGCCAAGAAATATATTGCTAATGGGATCAAACAAACAGAAGAACTGCAGGCTAAGGACACAGAATTCTGGCGCTGCCCTTTGCAAGGGTGGCCTAACAGTGGCATCTCATCCCGTGGCACAATGGTCTTCAAAATTTTCAAAGGAGGGCCCACCAAATAGCTCAGTGGGTTAAAGCACCTGCAAGCAAGTGCAGAGGCCAGGGGTTCAATCCCCAGGCCTGCCGTGTCAGCCCCGCCCCCAGGGCACACTGAGATGGCAATAGAGACTGGGCAGGTGGTGCACGCCTATAATCCCAGCACTTGGGAGGCTGCAAACAGGCGGGTCACAATGAGTCCAATCTAACAGTGAGACCCTGAACACCCTGTAGACCCTTCCCTAAAATAAAAAAAAAAAAAAAAAAAAAAAAAGGAAAAAGGAAGGAAGGGTAGAGGAAGGGAAGATCAAAAGAAGAGAAAACAAACTCATTTGCTAATGGCAGTGGTTTCCAATGATTACAGTCACACCCCTTCTGTGCAAACAACATGCATACAAGGAGAAAGAAGAAGAAATACAAATGTAGACATAAGCATGAATCGAAGATTTTAATGGTATCTTCCCTTGCCTCAAAATCTCCTTGATATGCATAGAATACTAGAAGTGTCTCCATACTAATTTAAAATAGAGGCCAGGGAGCAAACAACGAGAATAAAACAAAACAAAACATATGCACACGCATATAGACACACACACACACACACACACACACACACACACAGTGACACTCTGGTGCATTACATATTTCTGAGTAGGAAATGTCTTCAGGATTTTCCAGAAGAGTCGAATGGTTTAGACATCTAATTTTTCATTCTTAAAATGTCTCAAGCTGTTTTCTCTTACCCGTCATGATTTGTTTGTACTAATTATGATAATCCTTTTGAAATAAAGATGACTACCACTGAAATATGGGCCTAATATCAATCATTTAAAAGCCTTTTGCACTTCTTCCACACTCTACCCTTTTAAAAATATAGAAGAAGAGGAAAACCACATATATGTGCCATTGCCACTTTTTTGCCAACCAGTGAGGGTACTGGATAAGAACTCTTCCAAATCTCGTATTTCTATATTCCATAACAGTGTCTGGCAAATTATAGCCTAAAAGCACTTTTACAAGTTTAGTTAGTTGTAAAACATCACCAACAAAAGATAAGCAACAGATTCCATCGTGGCCCTGGTACTGCAAAATGCTTTGAGTCAAAATACTTTGGTCATTGAGAAAAGTCTGCTGACTAAACACGCATTACACCTTACACCCCAGCTTAAAAGTAACAGGGTGCCACTTCCCAGATTTAGAAAAATAAATAAATAAAATAAAATCTTTTAAAAGGTTGCGATTTTCTGAATCCACACCGTTGTCAGAAGCACGGAAAATAAAACTCAAGTCGCCTGAATCTCAACCTTGAACTAAACAGGACAAAGAAGAAAATTGGCCAAGCTTCTGAACCTGCTCCAGAGATGGCTACCTGAGAATGAATCCAAGAACTTGCCCCCAATTCCCGACCTTCTCTAACAAAAGTGACTCATCCAGCTGAGCCTCAGGCTTTCGGGTTCGTCAAGTCTGCCAAAAGCATCAAATGATGGAGCCAGCTCTGACAGTTAAGACTGAATCAACTGACACTGTGTTCTTCCTGTCCAGAGCCGGACATCCACATTTACCAGTCCATTAAGACTCTACAGGAGGTGAAAACTGGATGGAGATGTCGGCCAATTGCTCAGTCTTTTAGTTCTTTGGGAAAAGAACCAAACTTATTGTAAAATACTTCCTCTGAAGACCAAAGGTATTCCGAAGGTTACCTAGTCTTAGTGTTTTATATGACCAACCAACTTTGGTTTATTATAGTTATTTAATTCACTGGTCACTACTTTTTTTTCTTTTTCTTTTCAGAACTGGGGATTGAACTCAGGCCCTTATGCTTACCAGGGAAGTGCTTATTCTACTGAGCCATCTCCCCAGCCCCTATTATTAATTTATTTAATGAATTTAATTAAGTGCCTCTTGGGCCAGAAACTGTGCTCAATCATTTACATTAAGTCACTTGTTTAATTTTTGCAACTCTGAGAAGTATTTTTATCTCTACTGTAATGCAAAGAATTGACACTGAAAGAAATTAAATAACTAACAGTCATTCAAAGAGGTGATGACGTTGGAACTCGGAATGGCATCCACTTCTTGAGCACAGAAGGAAAGGGCAGTGCTCCGCTAAGCCATGACCTGTTTGACCACACTCTCACCCAGCCTAATATGTGGCTAAAAATACACACAAGACTCAGAGATCCCGAGTTTATCTGCTAGCCCCGCCACTTCGAAGCTGCCACAATAAACAGCCAGGAGCTACAGTTCACTGAGCAATTACAATGGACCAGGTCCTGAGTCAGACATTTCCTGTGGATTATGACATCTAATCCTCATCATAAGCACATCCTGCTCAGTCCTATTTTTTAGAAGGGGAAGCGAAGGCACAGTGCGAGGAAGTGTGCTTGCCTGACATATCCAGCTGGAGAAGTTTAGTTCCCAAATGTGAGCCTGTAGCCTGGAAGAGATTTAGAACTAGTGACTAGCCAGCAAGTGAAGAGACAGCTCAGAAACCAGAGTCAAAGACACAGCGGCATCAGCCACTCCAAGCGCTCAAGCTGAAGGACCACACACATAGAAGAGTTTGGGTAAAGGAGCTCTGTCCCAGGCTACTGACTGTCCGGGTCGCACAGCCGAAGGTGGTAAGAATCACCAAGCCAACCTCAAAAACTTGCCAAGAGAAATATAAAACGTGGAAACTACTTCTCTACAAGTATACTCTGAAGCCTCAACATTAAAGCAATAATACGAGGAGACTGGGAGCTCAAGAGGCACGGCACACAGCAACAAAGGGATGCTCTCAGCCCCGCAACATTAAGCAGAAAAGCGTACTCAACATACAAAGCCGAAAGCACTTTCAGACTCACACACATTCCTCTTCATTGCTTCTACCAAGGAAGGCTTTCAGAAAGGCATGAAACAGGAAAGTCAACATGCATTAAGAAAAGGCAAAGCATGTGTTTTACAGGGACGGAAGGCGTGGCACTAGGAGGTTTATTTTAGAATTGATTCTTTTTTTTTTCCTCTCTTCAGTGCTGCGGATCAAATGCAAAGTTTTACTCATGTGGGTAAAGTGCCACACAGCACCACGGAGCTCTACTTTTAGCCTGATCCAGGAACATAGTTAAAAGAAAATATTAAAATGTAAAAGCAGAGGGCCGGGGAGATGGCTCAGTAGAATGAGCACTTGCCTGGCAAGCGCAAGGACCTGAGTTCAATCCCCAGTTCCGAAAAAAAAAAAAAAAAAAGTAAAAGCAGAAAGCATTAAAGTGAAAACAATAAAATATATCCAGTTCTTAAGAAAACTGGCAAAACTTGAGCAAAACTCACAAAGGTAAGATGGGAAAAGATGCAAATCACCACTATCGGGGGAAAGGCCAGGTTATCACAGCAGATACTGCAGCTGCGGAATGGATGATCAAGGAATACTGTGATGACATAACTGCTATGAATTTCACTATTTAGAAGAAACAAACCGGGAGCTGGAGAGATGGCTCAGTGGTCTAAAGCACCTACTTGGAACAAGCTTGGCAAAGCACAGGGACTGGGGTTTGATCCCCCAGCACCACATACCAGCCAGCCCCGCCCCCTGGTGGGCTGAGCTGGCCACACACACACACACACACACACACACACACACATACTAAATAAATGTTAGAAGAAGAAGAAGAAGAAGAAGAAGAAGAAGAAGAAGAAGAAGAAGAAGAAGAAGAAGAAGAAGAAACAAACCAACGGCTCATATATATATATATTACAGAGATTATATTTGCAATTTAGAAGTTCCTAAAACTATGCAGGCACATTTTTGTTTCACTGGAAAATCCTAACAAACATCCAAAAAATTAACACCAATATTTACCAGAAAATAAAAAAAGAGCACTTCCTACTACCTCATGTTTATGAGGCCCGTATTATCTTAACACTAAAACTAGAAACAAAGGCACAACAGAAATAATAAGTCAGCACAGACCAACATCTCTCATGAACTTTGATATAAAAATCCTCCACAACAATAGGGTATGGGGCACAGGCCCATAATCCCAGCACTCATGAGCCTGAGGCAGGAGGGTAGTTGTGAGCTCAAGAGGAGCCTGGACTACAAAGTGAGCTCAAGGTCAGCCTGAGCTGCATAGAGTGATTGTCTCAAAAACATAAATAATTAAGTCCTCCATGAAACTTTAGCAAATCAGATCTAACAATCAATTTTTTTAGAAATTACATCACAACCAACGGGGATTGACTTGGGGGATGTAAATCTGCCTTGATAAGGCCTGGCCAAATAGCTCAATGAATTAAAGCACCTGCAAGCAGGCACTGGGGCCAGCAGTTCGATCTCTGGGCCTGCAGGGTCAGCTCTGCCCCCAGGGTGCGCTGAGATGGCAATTGAGACTGGGCGTGGTGGTGCGCACCTGTAATCCCAGCTCTTGGGAGGCTGTAAACAGGTGGATCACTATGAGTCCTACCTAGTAGTGAGACCCTGAACACCCTGTAGACTCGTCCCTAAAATACAAAAAAAAAAAAAAGACTAGCTTGATATTAATTTATAAAATTCATATGATTCACCATAATAATACATCAGAGGGGGAAAAACTAATCATGTCAACTGACCTACATAAAATAGTCAACACTCATTTATAATAAGCATTCTCACATAGTATGACCAGAGAAGAACTTTTTCAAACATAAATGCATCTTTAAATAGATAAAAATCTATATTAATACCAAACTTAATAGTAAGGAAGAAGGCACAGGTCTAAAATCAGTACCATTACTTTTCTTGTTGCTGAGACATAATACCTGGCACCCAAAGTCAAAGAGGGGATAGTTAATTTATCTCCCAGTCTGTGAAGGGTCCAGTCCATAGTCAGCTGGCTCTAAGGAAGGGTGACACAGCACAGGGACATTGAAGAAGAGAAACACTTCACAGCAGGCAGAAGACAGTACAAGCCAGCATAAGGAGCACAGCTGTTTCTGTCACTTATATCTTACCCAGGTCACCTGCCCTTCAGAGGGGCAGCACTCACACCCTTAATCCTACTGCCCTGGACCCTCCCATTGGACCATGACACAATCCCAGCCCCACACCCTCCAGATCCGGCCGCCTCTGGAAAGGCCCCACCTGTGACTGCATGAGGCTCTGGAGGGACACCTAGACATGACCATGGCAACTACTTACAATTGATCCAAAGAAAATTAAACACTAAGATATATATCTTAATCAATGTTAATATAGATCATCTACATTATAAAGTGCTGATAAAAGAAAAGATGATCTAAAACCTTGAAGAAATCCAGCACCTGTGGATTGGAAGACTCATGTAACAAAGGTATCGATTATACCTAAATTGATCTACAGATTAAACACAGTTACTAATAAAACATCAGAAAATTCCTTTGTAGACACAGACCAACTTAGTCTACAACTTATATGAAAGAGAATGGCCCCCGAAGAGTCAGCATAATTTTCATAAAATGAAGAATAAAGTTAGAAAAATAACTTTACCCAATGTTATGACTTTATAGATAGCTGTAGTAATGAAGGCAGTGTGATACTGACATATAAATCAATGAACAGAGAATCCAAAAATAGATCAAAACAAGCATGCCTGATTGATATTAGGCAAAGGAACAAAAGCAATTTAATGGACAAAGTACAATCTTCTCCACAAACTGTAATAGAATAACTGGTATTCTATTGGCAAAAAGTATAAAGCTAATTTTAATCTTCATATGCACCTATATAACAACTCCAAATAGTTCATGGGCTTACATATAAAACTATAAAATTTCTAGAGAAAAATACAGAAAATCTTCAGGACCTAGGACAAGGCAACGGCTTCCTACACTTGTTACCAAAAGCATGACCTTTAAGATCTTTAACTGACAAACTGAATTTTGACAAACTTTAAAATTTTGACTCTGTGAAATGTCTTAATCAGACCAGGGACATAGCTCAGCAGCACAAGCACCTGCCTGGAGAGCTCAAAGTTCTGAGTTCAATTCCAGATACAAAAAGCACTTCTGCTAAAAGAATGAAAAAACAAACTATAATCTGGGAGGAAAGATTTTCATATACCATACTTGAAAAGTCCTTTTATCTAAAATAGATAAATAAGTCTCCAATGCTAACAATTAAGAAAAAAAATCTAGTTAGAAGTCTAGAGATATTTCACCAAAGAAAATATGTGGATGGAAAATAAACACCTAAAATCCTATTCTGCAAACTGTCTGCTAGAGAAATGCTAGTGAAAATATAATGCTGCAGTACTGTGTATCCGAAGGGCTAAAATGCAAAACGTTGACAACAACAAATGCTAACAAGGAGGCAAATAAGCTACACCATTTCAACATTATTAGTCAGACTATAAAGTGGAAAACCACTCTGGAAAAGCTTTCAGCCGTTCTTTCAAAACTGGAAATGAACTTACCCCATAAGCCAGCAATTGCACTAGAGGGTGTATACCCCAGATTCATGAAGAGTAGTCTTCATGCAAGAACTCATATCGCAATGCTCATAATGGCCTTATTCTTAATACCATAAAACTGCAAACCATCCATATTTCCTTCCATAAACTGTGGTAAACCATAACATGGTGCAGTACTCAACTGGAGAGCTCTTAATAGGCACAAACCTTGAATGAATTTCAAAAGGGCGCTGAATGAAAACCAAATCAATTGCAAGAAGAGATGTCATGTATGTAACCACCACAAAATAACAAAATGGTGATGGAGAACAGATGAATGGTCACTGAGCACTAGGGTAGGGATGGAAGGAAGAGGTCGATATGACTTGCAGACTTTCAGCAGATAAAAAAACAAGAGTGGTTCTGTGCATAAAGTTGGACATACTGATGATGGCAGTAGTTACTGCAGCCAAAACTGATGAGGATAACAGGACTACAAGGCTATAGGTGTGATAAACTACACAGAGTAACACACACACACACACACACACACACACACACACACACACACGGACTTGTATGACACAAACAACTGCTGGTGAAATCAAGTTAATTTCTAGAATTTGTACCAGTATGTTTTTCTTGATTGTTTTAATAATCTACTACAGTTATTTGCCACGGTGACACAGCATGGAGGAAGTTGGAAACTTCATTGAAGGCTGGGGTAAGGGTACAGGGGGCTTCCCTATATATTTCTGCAGCTTGTGTGGACCTATGGTTATTTCCAAATAAGCAATTTCTGAAACTGTCTCATAAAGTCCTATACAGGTAGCACAGGCAGGCCACATGTTTGATTCGAAGCGCTTGAGAAAAGAGACAGGGAGAGAATCAGTAATAATTACAGAGTTTACAGCGCCATTGGATGGGGAAAACATTGTTTGGGGGAGCTTCTCATACTCCAGAAAACAACCTCCTTGGTGGTAGGAATAGGAAGAACCTCTCATGGCTTCTCACAAGAATATCCTAACGAAAGATTAGTCTCTCGGGTACCATCTAGAACCCAAGACAGCAGACCCCCACTCTGCTCTGTCCCCCTACTCTGGTCTGTTTCCCCGCAGTAACACAAAGATATTTTTCATATTCCTTACAGCATCTTCGCATTACTACACGGAAATGCAAAACCCGAAGATCTCCTCTTCCCATAGACAGGATCATGTTCACAAGCACATCTGAACACTAGAGGGCGCCATCTCTGATGAGCTAGATCACAGTTAAGATCCAATCCTTCACCAAGGGCGGCACTTTGCAGTCATCAACAGCGGCCTTAGAGGACACCAGCTCCCGCAGGGATGCCCTCTCTCTCTGCACTTGTTCTGGTGCCTCTACC
Source organism: Octodon degus (assembly GCF_000260255.1). Classification (NCBI taxonomy): domain Eukaryota; kingdom Metazoa; phylum Chordata; class Mammalia; order Rodentia; family Octodontidae; genus Octodon; species Octodon degus. Next base: position 8,710,607 of record NW_004524609.1, on the reverse strand, counting down.
ATGATTTGATGCCTCGGAAAACCCATTCAGCCTATGCAGACGCTTGGCAGGTGGTCCTGGCACTAGCTAGGCTACCCCACAGAGACAAAGACAGAGAGGAAGACTCCTAGAAAAGATGGATCAAAGCTTTCACTAAAAAAGGAATGTTCCTTTGCCTCACTTCGCCTTCTGTTTATAAGGGCCAGGATGCAGGAGTCAAGATGTGGGTCTTCATCAATATCTTGCTATCTCAGTCCAAGTTTTATGGAGACTTGCTTCTGTATTCAGTCCACGGGGGGGAAAGCAAGAACCACCACACTCCAGAATCTGTCTGACGTTCTATGAGCACTCAAGCTTCGCAGCGCTCCATTCTGACTCAGCCAATCATTGGAGACACCGCCTCCAAAGTTACCACTATGATTATTTGAGGCCCAAGAACACTGAGCAAATGGCTTCTAATTTGAAGGGTTCTCCTTCCCAACAACTCCATCCAAAGTCAAGGTGTTCCTCACCAGGCCGAAAGTAAACCTCCAGTGGGCATCTGTGCGGTGCAAGTGTTTTAGATTAAGAGGCTGATCGTGCCAACTTACGTGGAACTGGTCTGAGGTTGTTCAAATGCTTCTTTTGGAATTTTAAGGCCAGGGTTTCGCTTCTTGCCTACAGGGAAAGAAATGAAGAAAAAGTTACGGTCTCCATCACAGGGAAAGAGCAGGAGCAGAAACTGTAAAAGAAGCGTCACAGGGTGGACGTGCAGCGCCACCATCTGGTCCAGATCCCCAGGAAGTGTGTGCAGAACAGGAACCCAAGCACCAGTCGTGGCACCGTTGTCCCAAATGCAGAGTGGGGTCCAGAAAGGCATGTTTATCAGTCAAACCTGAAAATATCCGGGTAAGAATGCCAACTACCTCTTCCTAGGAACACTTACCCTTCCTCCCCGCTGAGAATTTGTAACTTAACTTCTTTGTCTTTTCTGCGTCATAATACTAATAATGATGGCTGGCTATAGTTTTCTTTTTCTTTTTTTTTTTTAGCATCAGAGAAACCCAGTCTCCAGTACCTCAGTAGCCACCATCTTCCAACTGCGTCTGTGCACAACTGCTAATATTAACAGAAGTAGAATAAAAACTGCTTTTTCCGCTGCCCTGCCCCGCCTACTTCCTCGGTTCACCTGCCAGGAGTTGAAAGCCCCTGAGGAAGGGTTTGAAATGATGCCACCTGGAGTAATATTTACTTATATTCGCTCAGTTCCAAGATGGATTAAGATCACAGATGGGCCCGGGCAAGGCAGTTACTGCTTCTCTGGGGGCCAGATGGGAACGTAACCTGCTGTTGCTCATCCTTGAGCTGAAGCTACAAGAGAACTTGGCTCAAGGACTTCTGTTGATGAGTCAAAAAGAACAGACTGAGAAATGCCAACTCGGGAAGCAGACCGGAAGAAGCAGTCTTTTAAGGGCCTGGGATTTCTCTCCCTTTATAAAGTACCTGTGTCTGTCTGCATTTGGCAGGTGAAACCAAAGCAGAAGTGATACATAGCCCGCAGTTCTACTTCCTCGGTCACGTCTTCCCTGCTTTGAGAGTGAGCGCCTCATGGCAGACAGAGCCCTGAATGACATCCTGGGCAGATTTTAAGGCTGCTATGAAATTTAAGAAATCAAGGGCCGGCCAAATAGCTCAGTGGATTAAAGAGCCTGCAAGCAGGCACAGGGGCCCGGGGTTCAATTCCCGGGCCTGCCATGCCAGCCCTGCCCCCAGCACATGCTGAGATGGCAATTGAGACTGGACACGGTGGTGCGCACCTGTAATCCCAGCTTTTGGGAGGCTGTTAATAGGCAGATCACTATGAGTCTCATCTAGTAGTAAGACCCTGAACGCCCTGTAGACCCTTGTAGAACCTTCCCTAAAATACAAAAAGAAATCAGAAATTAGGTATGTAAGCTCTTTGCAGGAAGATGACAGCAGAAGAGCTGGACCCCAGATCAGCATCACAGAGCCAGCAGTGACTTTGTCCGGATCAGAGTCCAGGACTCCTGACTCCCAAGTGAGAGGCTTTCAACCCACTATTTCAGAAGAGTAAAAATGCAGATCTGATGGGATTTCCAGTGTATTCACTCACCAAGGGATCCCCAGGATGGCTTCATCTCACTCCCTATTTCCTCTATTTTAAAATTGGGAAATTACATCAGCACCCACTGAATTGGACTCATGGGAGAATCACATCAGATACTGAATAAGAAACAATACTGAAATATCATAAAGAGCCCTTGATTACAGTCAGTCTCTCTGTGTCTCTGTCTCTATCATGTTCTCTCTCCCTCTCTCCCTCCCCCTCCCTCTCTCCCTCCCCCTCTCTCCCTCTCTCCCTCTCTCCCTCTCTTCCTCTCTCC
>NW_004524609.1:8682866-8707886 GCF_000260255.1 Octodon degus | reverse complement strand
TTCCCTCTCTCCCCTCCCTCTTTTTCCTCTGTCTTTATGTGATACTGCAGGTTGAATCCAGGGCCTTCACTAAATCAATTCTATCAACTTTTATCAAGCCAGAAAAGTACATTTATTCATGGACACAGAGTAAGCCTTTTAGGAATACCTTTAGTCAAGCCACTTTTCTCAATTCTTTCTTTGTTTCTCTCTACGCATTGTATAAGATTTTAAACTCACGGTCCACTTTCTTGTTCTTGAAACTTTCAGGACCCCTGAGGACATTTTGGCCAATTATTCAACACGGTATAATTTCAACTGACATTACATGGAGCTTTAGCACATATCAGGAACTCTGTGAGGTGCTTGATCTAACTGCGAAAGCCCCAACAGACAAATGGCCTATTTCCAACAAGTTTCATTCGTGGGTCTCAGTTAAGAAGTCAGGAGATGCTATTCTAAATAAACCAGTGCAACAAGGAATGAATGACAGATTCCAATTATGCCAATGACTACATAGTCCAGTACCTGTGACAGGTAATTCAGGTAATCTCAGTGACAAAATCCTCTAGTTCTCTCCAATAAAACAAACCTCATAGCAAACTACATTTTGCCTGGGAGAAAGTCCCCAGTGCTCATTTAAGCGAACCAAAAGCTTAAGTTACTCTTAAACTCCTACCTTTTTCCTCTTCTTCTCTAACAGCTTGTGAGATGGAAGGAAAAATAAGTATTTATTGAGAAAAACTTCCTTTGAAAAACCTGAATAAAGCAAGCAATGGGGTCCAATTCCTAACAGTACTAAAGCATCTATTTTGAAAATGAAAGGGAGAGACAGAGGGAGACAGAGAGAGAGAGAGAGAGAGAGAGAGAGAGAGAGAGAGAGAGAGATTTCTTGTCATTGGCATCAAAGGAATAAATGACCACAACATAGTCTCCAAGCAGAGGCAGGAAGTGCATGATCCCCTCTCCACCTCACCTGTAACCCCAGTCACTCTAGCCAGCCATTGACACCACTCTCCCCTTGAGTTTGCTGCCTACTTACTGACACTAAACCAGCTACCTTGCTCTAGACTGGATCCCTCCCTACCCATAAACTGCAGGTATGCGGTCTGCAAACTCTTCTTAAAGCTAACCTACTAAAGTTTTGCAAGCTCCTCCCAGCAGCAAGCAGAGCATTGTTCCAGGAAGCACAAAAGCTAGCTGAGATACACTCTGAGAACCCCCTCCCCGCCTCCCTTGAAGAAGTAGATCCAATCAAAGAGAAATCATAAACACATACACACCAACACTCCACAGTCCATGCACTCGTCCAGCCCTAAAAGCCAGCAACTCTGATGAAGTCTCCAAGGCTGCGGGGAAAGCCAGCCTCAGAAAACCCTGCAGGAGTTACTCTTTACTTAGTTCCAAAGACCACGTACTTCAGCTGCGAGAAACCAACCCGACCAGGCTCCACCTCCTCCGCCAGCGCGAACCGCTCCACTGCTCAGGGAGTTCAGTGTTCCCAGGGAAACAGCGGCTCGGGAGGAGAGGCCGGAAGTGGAAGCAGGTCCAGTTAGACACCCAGTCATGACATGTATCATGAACCAGACTCAGAGAAAGAAATCCATACAGTAAATCTGGACAGCACGGTGTTCTCCAGCCGCCCTTGTAAATGCCTCTTTTATTTCTTGGAAGAAAGAACAACAATACACGGCCAGTTTCCAGCTGTGCGAGTTCGCTCAGAGCAATCTGTTTCCCCTAGGAAAGCTGCCAAAGCTGAATTCTAAATTAAAAATAATAATAATAATAATTAAAGAGGGAGGGAATACTATGACCAGAAAAGCTCTTTGGCCAACTATGTTAAACAATCTTTTCTCTTGATATTCTAAAGCAAAAATGAAAAGAAGGCAGAAACTAGGCATCATGTTATGTCCAACGCAAGCACCAAGGCTTCGCAGGACGTGGACTCTTTTATCTTCGTGCTGTGTTCTAAATAGAAAGCTAGGTGGGGACCCTCGCTGGCCCCACTGGGCAGGCAGCGCTGTATTCCAGCCGCCCCTGTCGCACCCCTGTGTTTTCTCTGAAAATAGTGTGGTGCCAACTCGCACGTAGATTTGCAGAATCCATCTTAAACTAAAGCTGGGTCATTATAATCCTGGCCTGCAGCAAAATAGCACGGGGGAGGCAGATGGGCTTGCCAACAGTTCGAAAATATTTACCCGACCACAGAAATGTACACTAGCTCTGACCATGTGGAAAATGAGGGGTTACGTGCGCATCTTGCCCAGCACCCACTCACAAAAGGGTGAACACAAAGGGCTTCTCTGCTGTGCCTTATTACATAAAGGAGAAGATTGTGCTACTCGGCTGGCCGAGCCAGCAGCACGGCCCAGCAGGCTGGGCAGAAGGTGGCACCCTTGGGGTATGCTGATGCGGAGGTATTTGGCAGCTCGGCTAAAGGCTGGGGAGCAGCATTCGGAGGGCTTACGGATTCCCAAAAGGAAGGTGGTGCCAAATTTATTTTAAAAGTCTGTTTCCCAATATGAATGAGATTTCTAGCCAAGTCACTGGCAACCTGAAGGCCTTGGCTGCCCTCTCCTTCCTCGTTGCATCTGGCCTTATGCTCCAAGCGCAGCTGGCAATGAAACTGGCAGAGAAATGTAGTTCGTTCTTCTTCAGTCGTGAGGATCCTGAGCAAAACACCTAACAGAGCAGGGAAGAGAGACAGGAAGGAAGAGAGACAGTTTTCTCTACAACACCCACATGTAACTAGTCATGGGTTCCTTGTTCCCGCAAACACACTGGTCACAAGCACCACTGAGAATTCTGCCAGTGGGCCAGAGTTCCTCGGGATTATAGGAAGGACGGAGGAGAAAAGCTAAAAGGCTCATTTGAAAACCTGCAGTCACTTTGCTTTCAAGGAGGCAAGGTGGGGGCGAACCTGTGGCACACAGGGCAGTCTTTGTTGGCTCCCGAGCCAAGTGGCTAAGTTGTTTTTTCTAAACGAAAGCCTCAGTATTCAAGCTCAATTGCAGTGTTGGCATCTTGTGATAAATAAGTGGGTTTGGGGTTGAAGGGTGCGTCCTCATCCCTAAAAGGTTCGCCTTCCGTGTCTTACAAGCTTACCATGCTCTTCCCTCTGCCTGGATGGCCCCAGCCTAACTCCCTATGGATGAAAACTCGGTCCTCTAGACTCACCTCACTGACTACACGCCCCACAGAACCGTCCCACACCACTCTCTAAAACAGGTCTCCATGACCATCTTCCATTTATTTTGCTCATAATCCGCAGCTATTTCACTGCTGTGCTTATTTGGGTTTGCATGTATTTATTCTTAATTAACCCCATCTCCTTCACTAGGATTTAAGTTTGCATGATGACAGTGGTTTTGCTCTGTCCTTGCAAGTTAAAAATATCTGTTGCCTGAGTGTTTTCTTGACCCATATGAGCCCTCTCTGTCTCTGTCTCTCTGTCTCTGTCTCTGTCTCTCTCTCTCTCTCTCTCTCTCTCTCTCTCTCTCTCTCTCTCTCTCTCTCTGTCTTTGAGGTAAAATTGCCAACATCTCACCAAAGGAAGACATTTCAAGGGACAAACATTAGGATGCAAATTTTGCTTTCAAAGAGTCAGGGAATATGATAATCCAATTTCTATAATAGTGAGTATGTGCCGAGGAGATTCCAAGCTCTATACCCTGAAAGCTGGAGAAAGGAAATCAGGCAAGGAAACTGAAAAGAAAAAGAAAAGAGAAAAGAAGAAAGAAGGAAAAAAGAAGCAATTAAAAAAGAGAAAAGTCTCACAAAGGAATATTTAAAAAGTGTGTTTTTGTTGTTGTTTGTTGGTCCTTTGGTTTTTTTAAGACAGGTTCTCACTATGCAGTTCATGTTGGCCCTGAATTCACTACACTGGCCTCCAATTCACTGCACCTTCCTTGTGAGTGCTAAGATTGCAGGTCACTACCATGCAGTTGGTAGGACTTGGAAAGTACATAAGGATTCATTGCACAGTAGTTCTTCTTTGTATGTATTTAAAGTGCTTCCAGAATGTTCAAGCTGGGTATGTTGGCACATGCCTATAATCTCACCCCTTGGGAGGCTGAGGCAGGAGAATCACAAGTGCAAGGCCAGTCTAGGCTATCTAGAAAGTTCAAGGCTAGTCACAAATACCTTGAAACTGTCTCAAAATAAAAAAAAGTTCATAAATAATCGGACAGAGTCCAACCATCAGTACCTAGAAAGCAACAGATAAAACTAGGATGTACTACCAATGGTGGGGAAAGACAGCATAGCGTTTGCAAGGAACTCTGAGGTGTCTACTTTGGATAAAGTTAAAGATGGTGCTCAGAAGAAGCGAGGAAGGGGAGGTTGGAGTCAAAAACTGCAATACCATGGATGATAAATTTCAACTTTCAGACTTAAGAAGAAAAGTTACCTACATTTTTGAGACGGATGTCATGCCACCTCTGTGGTACAAGAAAAAAGATAATGTAAGATTAGTTAACCTGGATTTTGCAGATGTTTTGAAATCCATATACACACAAACACACACAAACTCACATATACAGTACCTTGATGTTTTCAGCCTCTGAAGATTTACTCACATTTTCCTGAAATGTCCTTATTACCTGTCGTCTCTGGTCAACTTCAAGCAGGTCTTTATCCATGAAATCTTCCACAAAAGCCCCAAATAGAACAAGTCCCCCCCACCCGCAGCGAGGCCACAGTGTCTTGGGTGTTATCTCTTATCTCCTTTCCTTCTCTGATTATCCATCTGTTCATCCAGGACTTTCACGCACAAGCATGATTTTGAAAGCCTCACCCCACGTCTTAGCATCTACAGAGTGAACCCTGGAATAAGAGGCAGAGACTAAGTGATCCGGCCAATACACAAGTCACTTAAATTTTCAGAGGCAACATCTGCAAGCACTGGTAACTCAGTGGATAAGAAATGGATAGAGGAATGAAATTTAAGTAGCAGGAGGAATAATACCAACTAGAATAGTCATGATCACCAGGCTTTTCCACACTGAGGCAAAACTAAGTAAAAGAAGAAAAGCAGGCTGAGTGGAGTGGGCAATGGAGAGAGGGCAAACCACAAGTTTCAGCTCAGACGTGAAGGGTGTGAGGTGCTGGAGAACCCTGTGTCCAATTTCAAACAGATAAAGGAAGTTTCAGGTAGAGGTGGGAAGATCTGAAGATCTAGGAGTAGCAGAGAAACAGGTGAATCGGACAGACAAGGAACCACAAGCAGGGGAAGAGAGGAGGCAGCCAATGCCAGAGCACTTTGAGAGACTAAGGAGTCACCGAAGGACCCCAGAATGGCTGGTCCTGTCCAGGGAGAAGGAGCCAGAGGTGCAGAGCAGCAGCAGCGACAAATTGGAAACATCCTCATTTTCACAGTGATGAGAGCCTTCAGAAGAGTTTCCTACGGTTTATGTGACTGAAGCTCACTTTGTAGACCTGGGAAAGCTGACGTGTGTTGGTGCTGACAAGGTGCTCCGCAAGTACCTAAAAGCATCTCGCAGCCCTCCAGCTGTCAGCTCACCCCAGTGTGAAGGTAGGAGGCAGGCAGTGACTGCACGGGGAATCCCCACTGTCTGTCGACACACATCCGCTTCCTCATTCATGTGCGGCTCCATTCATGAGTCTCTATCTAAAGGAAATGCAGGCGTAATGAGGTTAAAAGCACCACCACTCTAAAATCCAGCAAGAGGTAGCAAAGAAACTTAGGAATGCAGTCTATGCAAAATGCACACTGAGTTTTAGTAAGGCTTAAAAAAAAACATTTTTTTTTTAAGAGCGTAAATACAGAAATGTCTACAAATGACATAAAAGGATTGCGATTTGTTTCAAAAATAACTTTGGAGCCAAGTAAGGAGTCACACACCTGAAAGCCCAGCACTTGGAAGGTTGAGGCAGGAAGATGGCCACAAGTTCAAGGTCAGCCTGGACTATATAGGGAGGCCCTGTCTTAAATAAATCAAAAGTGACTTGCAGAGGTAGAAAGAGAAAGATATAACCAAGAGTTGATAGTTGCCAAAGGTCTAATTAATATGGGCAGTTCATAGTGTTGTGTGCTGTTGAACATGCTTGAAATTTATTGAGATACAAATATTTTAAATAGCAACAGAATCACAGAAAACACTCAGTATTAAGAGGGTTAGGAGAAAGAGATTCTTTTTCCTCTTTGGCTCAAGTTTACTTTATTTCTAGGCCTGGGAATGAAACCAAGGAGCACACTGAGCCCTCACACATATCTATAACCCAGCCCTAAAGACTACGGTTGTAACAGCACTGTCATCACCTCTCTTATGACTAAGGAAAATGATAGGACTTAAATTTTGTTTGAATCAGCTGCTGGAAGACTGAAATCACAGAGAAATACACAGGAAGCTCAGCTGGCATCATTTCTAGAAGCTACTCCCAAAGGGTCTCTTCTGCCCTCTCCCGGATTGCAGGATTTAGATCTGAAATGTCCAGTAAAGGTTCATGGGTTGAGGGCTTCATCACTAGTTGATGGTGCCATTGGGAAGTGGTGGAAGCTTTAGGAGATGATGCTTAATGGAAGGAGGTTAGGTCAGTGAGGGGCGTACCCTTGAATAGGATACTGAGACCATAGCCCTCATCCTCTGCCTCCACCTCTCCTTTGTCTGTCTCTGTCTCATCTCTATGTCTCTCTATCTGTCTCTATCTCTGTCTCTAACTCTAACTCTATCATCTATCTCTAGCTTTAGCTCTATCTTCTTCTCTATCTCTATCTCTGCCTCTCTCTGCTTCCAAGGATCATGAGGTCATCAGCACTTTCACCACATGCTTTCTACAATGATATTCAGCCTGCCTACAGGCCTGAAAATATAGTCAACTGATCATGAACTGCACCTCTAAAAGTGTGTACCAAAATAAACCTTTTGTCTGTGTAAGTTGATTAACTCAGGTATTTTGCTACAGTGATGGAAAGCTGACTTACAGGCAGCTCTGTTTTCTTCTATTGAGCTGTATTTTGCCATAATAAGATACACCTTCAAAAGACGTATCTGGGACTGGGGAGAAATCTCAGTGGTCTAAGTGCCTGCCTGGCAAGGGTAAGAACCTGGGTTCCATCCCTAGTACCACATGCCATGCTGGCCCCAGAACTCCGGGCACACCATGCCAGCCACTGAAACCAACCATGGTGGTACATGCCTGTAATCCGAACACTGGAGAGGCTATGTCAGGAGAATCACTATGAGTCTGAACTGCATAGCAAGACCCTGTACCAAATAAATAAATAAGTAAACAAATGATTTTTTAAAAAAATTTAAGAGAAGCACCTGAAATTCCTCTCTAGAAGGATAATTTTCATAATCTCACTTAATGTCCTTTTTAGAAACTCTCAGAAGAAGGCGTGCAATCCGTTACGGGAGGAGTTTGCTTACCTGCCATAATTAACAAAGCTTTGTCTACGGGGAATGCAAGCAATGATTCATGCTGTGTTTCTACTGATCGGGTAACTGCTTAGAGGACTTAGGGCTAACTGGAAGCATAAGCGTATTTGTTTCTGGGGCATATTGCCTTGGGTCTCCACTTTGCCTCTCTCTTCTCTGCTCATCTAATACCCTTTTCCTGTGGAACATTTTGACCAGGGGAGGGGGCACACCCAACTGCTGTCATCAGTGTCTGTGTTCATACTTCCCAGCCGCAACAATTATCAACTCAGAGCCAATCTTGTTTCACCCTTATTCTACCCACTACCCCAGATCCAATCATTTGTCATAAGCACTTCAAATGTCTCTAAAGAAACTGGCTATTTTATAAACATAACCACAATAACCACTATCATACCCGCACAAAAAATTCTTGACATCTGCTTATGGTTAAAATTACAATCTAGGATATTTTTTAATTACTATATATTTGAATTGTGGTCACAATAAAATGCGTGCCTTATGATTGGTTAATAATCTTATTAATTTCTCTCTCTTTTTTAATGCTGTACATAGTATTTTCTATTATCTTTTATTTATCCAGTATAAGGTCTTGCTATGCATCTCAGACTCGTAGTGATCTTCCTGTCTCAACTTCCCCAACACTGGGATTACAGGTGTGCATCACCATGCCTGGTTTCAGTGGCTGGCTCAGCAGCATGACATGCAGTACCGGGGATCGAACTTGGATCCTTGCACGTGCCAGGCAGGTGCTCAGACCACTAAGTTATTTCCCTGGTTGTCTGTCGGTCTGTCTGTCTGTCTGTCTGTCTGTCTGTCTGTCTGTCTGTCTCTCTCTCTCTCTCTCTCTCTCTCTCTCTCTCTCTCTTTCTGTCTCTCTCTGTGTGTCTCTCTCTCTCTCCCTCCCTCCCTCTCTCTCTCTCATACCTCTCTCTCATTCTCTCTCATTTTTGTTATCTCTATCTCTACCTTGTCTTTACCCATATCACTGTCACTATCTCTGTCTTTCTAGTACTGGTGATTAAACTCAGGGTCTTCACACTGCGCTACAAACCACAGTCCTTTTCTTATTGTTATTTTCAGACAAGTTCCCACTAAATTCCCCAGATTGAACCTGAATTTGCAATTCATCTCCCTCAGGTCTCCAGAGTGCTGGGATTATAGGTGTCCACTACTATGCCTGATCCACGATTCTCAATGTTTTTGTTTGGCAAAATGATTTTATAGGTAGTCTTATCTACCTTAAATCTGTGTCAAATTGCTGAATTGTATGCAGTCTAGGAAGCTATGTTAAATTCTTAATAGAAAAAAAAAAGAAATGAATAAATAAACCCTCAACAATGATTGGTAATCTAAAAATGTTTTAAAATTATCAGTTTGGCAGATGAAGTTATACCTCATTGCTTTTAATCACATTTTTAAAAATATTTAATGAAGCTCAGTATTTTTTTTTATTGAATAGAGTCTCACTGTGCAGCTCATAGTGTTCCTCCTGTCTCAGCCTCCCTAGTGCTGGAATCACAGGTGTGCAGTACCACGCCCAGTTTCAGTGGCCAGCACAGTGTGCCTGCACTTCCAGGGCCGGCACAGCATGCGGCACTGGGGATCAAACTTGCATCCTTGAGCTTGCCTGGCAGGTGCTTAGACCACTGAGCTATCTAACCAGCCCCAAGCTCAGTATTTTTTCTATATTCACTGACATTTGTATTCATTTTTCCATGAACTACCTATTCAAGCTACTTGCCTATTTTTATACTGGGTAATGATTGATTTATTTGGAAAACAAGACATTGTTTCTTTTGTAGTCAGTGTTTCAATGCACACAAACACACACTTGAGTTTTGTTTCTGTGTTTCCTCTTGGATTGTACAAAAGCTTAAACTTGACATACACCTCTACCCTGTGCACTTTTATGAGGCAGGACATGCTTTCCTCTTCCATGATGCCTTCCATGATCCTTGTCACCATGCCACCTGCTACCCCTGCTGGTCCTTGCTGAAGCAAAGAAGGAAGAGATTTTTTTTTCTTTTGTATTTTTAGGGAAGGGGGTGTTCAGGGTCTCACTACTAGATTGGACTCATAGTGATCCCCCTATTTACAGCCTCCCAAGAGCTGGGTTTACAGGCAGGCCCACCATGCCCAGTCTCAATTGCCCTTCAGGGTGCCCCGGAGGTGGGGCCGGCACAGCAGGCCCAGGGACCAAACACCCCCCTCCCGCCCCATCCCTGCGCCTGCTTGCAGGCACTTTAGTCCACTGAGCTATTTGGCCAGCCCTAAGAAAGAAGAGATGCTAACGTCCTGCAGGCCTTTTTAACTTAGCGCCTAATAGGAAAACAAAAAATCATGAAGAGGAAATATAGTCCTTTCCCGGGACCAGGAGCACATTCTGATAAGCTGTGTGATCCCGACCAATAAGAAACAAAAGGCTCAAGAAACTATCGCCAAAGCAATACCAAAAACTACAGCCGAATTCTTTGCCCTGACCCTCCACGCCTCCAGCCTGGAACACCTCGGTCTAATACTTCGCTGCCACGGCTGTTTCTGCAATATCCAGTTACCTTTCTCTGCAGAGAAGCCAGGCATTGTTGAGAGTCCTGTTTTACGAAGCCCAGCTGGCCAAAGACCATGGCGGGCTTTGCCTTTCATTGGACTGCTTATTTTCCTGGCTTGGTGCATCTCTCAGAAGTGACATTTTTAGTTAGAGGTTCACGATGTTCAATTGAAACATGAACACTAAAAAACAGCTTCAAGAAAACCACCAAATTTCAATACGACACTTTCTGAAAAGAGAAAGCTAATCTATAAAAAGCAAACAATGTATTTTACAAGTACTTTATGTATGCCAGTGTACTAATACTTCAACACCATGTCAAATTGTCATGCAGTACTTACCAGGAAAATTCTGCAGCCCTATGGAAGGGCTGAAACTTCTGTTTTTATTCCTGAATAAATGACCATCACTATAATGAACAAATATTGCTTCAGGTAATGCCATAACTCAATGTCGAAAGAAATTGAGTCTGCTAGTCTTAGGAATTAAGACCCATAATTGTTTCACATGATCACCCTGAAACATGTAAATCTATTAATCTCCAAAACTGAGCACAAGAAAAATACAGATATTCCCCACCGCAGAACAATGTTCTCCCTACCAGGATGAGCTCAAGACTGCAAATGAGAAGTATAGATTCATGCACGCTCTACAGTGTCTCACATATACTATTACCTGAGCAAGGGTCCTAAACTGGTTGCAATGAATAACCAAAAGTACAAAGACATCACTTACCATGATCCCTGTATATACTAATTTCCTAAGGATTGCTTTACACTGTAGATTTTTATTGGGTCAATTTCAATGGAACGTTACTAATGGAAATTCTCACAGTATTTATTATTGGTAAGCAGGAAAAAAAGACTAAGATCAAGTATTTATTCCGATGGATGACTTGAGCTTCCAACAAATTACAGGCAGTAAAGTGGAAAATAACTCAACATGACCCTGTGCAAAAGCATCCTGGGGGACAGGAAGAGAACGCTCATAAGCTGTGAGAATGTGTGAAGCTGTTAATCTAACCCTCATCCTTAAAATGAAAATACCAGCACCTACTTTGGTGGGATTAAAAGAGCTAAGCAACTTGTAGCAATGCTGGAGAAATTTGAGGCTCAGTCAAACAATGCAGTGAGCACTTAAATATTTTTAGAAGTATTGCAGTAAAAGACATGTTGCCATGAGCATCCTTCAAAACACTTCCCTTCCTACGGGACACACTTTTCCCCTTGTTCTGGTTCCTTTCCGAAGTCTTTTTGGAAGGGTTCTTGTGCAAGCATCTAGGTGCGCTGCTGTGACTACCTCAATGTTCTTAATCCATTCAAAATGATGGCGTTTGAGGTCATTTTTTTTTCCTGTATCTAGGACAGGGTCTACAAGTCTCCAGGGTCGCACTGAGGACTCATAGTGATCCTCCTATTTTCAGCCTTCCAAGCACTGGGATTACAGACGTGCACCACCAGACCCAGTCTCAATTGCCATCTCAGCGCGCCCCGGGGACGGAGGGAGGGCCTGCGCTGCATGCTGCGGATTGAACTCAGCCGTTGCACCCTGCCTAGCCAGGCGCTTTAGTCCACTGAGCTATCAGGCTGGCCCTTGAGCTATTAGGCCGGCCCTCATTTTCATTTTTGAGAAAGAACCAAAAGTTAAACAGGGCTAGATCCGGTGAGTAAGGTGGACAAGCCTGCCTATGTGTTGAATGTCCCTTGGAAGAGGAAGTCACCGTATTTTTTAACACACCTCATAAGGACACTCAGGAAGGAGGACTACTTTGGCAAGTGGCAAAAATGGTGGGATACGTGCGTTTGAAATGAGAAGTACTGGCGATGCATCTGCTACTGTAATAATTTTTTAAATTTATACACTCGTCATTTTTTTCTATTACACCTTGCACATATTTAATAAATGAATACTAGGAAGTTCTTTTTCTTCACTAACAAATATAGAAAAACAGCAGCGCGCTGTGCCCCCCCCCCCCCCCCGCCCCATGGGGCGCACTGAGACGGCGAATGAGACTGGGCGTGGGGGCCTGCGCTTGCAATCACAGCACTTGGGAGGCTGAAAATAGGAGGATCACTACAAATCGGACCTGTGTAGTGAGACCCTAGAGACCCTACACTAAAAAAAAAAAAAAAAAAAAGAAAGAAAGAAAGAAAAGAAAAGAAAAAATGTATATATAAACAAGACCAATGAGAACTGATTATATATGTATGTATTATTTTGCGATCACGGGGATTGAACTCAGGATCTTGCACTTCTCAGGCAAGCACTTATTCTACTGAGCTATCTCCCTGGCCCTCATTGAGCATTTAAAATATTCATTCCACCATCTTAGCCTTTCTGCTCACAACAAGTGCACAGCGCCCTGTTTCAAGGACCTTGTCCAGAGACCGGAGGTCTTCAGCGATATGTGAGCAGTCAGCTTTTCCATATGACACAACTGCATGCAGCCCTTCGACTGAAATTGCTCTTCATCACGAGTCTATTTCCACTGGCTTGTGGAAGGATTATTGTTGAACTGTGTCAGAGAGCTATATATAAATTCTGGGATCCAAAGGAAAATGTCCTGGATTCAACCCACTGTACAGGTTTCCTACTCAGATGACCAGACTTCTCTTGATAGCATGTGCAGACCTTAAAGCTGTTTACCAGGAACAGTGGGGACGTGACCTACGGCTACTGGGGGTCTCTAGACTCAACTGAAAATCTACACTGCCATGAGCCTGTGGACAAGGGAGAAGGGAAAAAAGGATGAGCTCGAAGACAAACCCTGCTGTGCAAGGAAGTGGAGGGAGGTGTGCTTCAGTGTTCTCAACTTTAGCTCCCCTGATGCTAAAATGGAAAACCTGCAGTTGGCCGATCAAGCAGCTAATTGGCTCACTAACGTGTGCTCTGGTATAGCAGAGGAGAACTATAAGTCATAAAGCTTTCTGTTCTTTAGTAGCTCTGTGATGTGTTTTAAAACTAACACCTTTCTTTAAAGGAGTTCCTGATATATTTTAGAAGTCTGTTCCCTACCAGAAGTGAATTTTCTTAGCAGAAAGGTAACAATCAAGTGACTCTGAAAAGCTGTGACTGCGATCCCTGTTTTCAAGATTCTATGTCAGAGGGGTGTTTTTGCATTTGGTGAGAAACCCTCTCAATGTCCCAGAAGAGGGTTCTTAGTCCATTATGGGATTCATTGATCACCTTCACCTTAATGGTATCTCAACCCATTGTCTCTCTCTTCCTACAAGGGAACCTAACAGCCCCAGGCTAGACTAAACACTTAGAGACCCTTAGACTCTTAAATCTGGCTTCTTGGGGGAAACTTTAACACTCCAAATAAAATAAATACACAAAATCAAATATACGCCAATGACTCTCTCGAGACATTTTCCCTATAGGGTAGTATTTTCTCTCTAAGAATTTGCCCCATTCACCAATAAAATAAGCAAGGAAACAAACTAGGCCTTCTACCAAATAACACTCTCATTGCATCCACCCTGTGGTCAGAATAAGTATCTCTCCCTGTTGAGTTCTTAACACAATGCTGGGAAAACAACTGAGAAACCTCTTTCCTCCTGTGGCCTCTCCTTTCTCCTCCACATACTGAATACTTCCTGAGATTCTAGAGTTCATCGCAGCACTAGCTTCTTTACTTTGTCCATTCAGCCTCTTCCTCAACAGACCACATCAACAAATATGGGAAAGATCCTGATTTCTCCGCCAAAAAAAGTTAAGTGTGGGCAATCATAGAGCATGGTATATTGAGGAATAAAGATCTAAAGAAAGTATCAGTGTTGAGGTTTTGTACCCTTGTTATTACTTAAAAAAAAAAAGGATGAGAAATTTGAGGGATTGTCAAACCAAGGAAAGATACCACTGGGGCAAAGGATCAAGAGGTGGGGGAAGCACACAGAAATGAAGAGACTGGGGTGCCAGTGGACACAAGGGTGTTGCATGGACAGAGCAGGGGCAGCCCCACGGCAGGGAGCCTGTGGACAAGGGAGAAGGGAAAAAAGGATGAGCTCGAAGACAAACCCTGCTGTGCAGGGAAGTGGAGGGAGGTGTGCTGCCAAGGTTTCCACAGGGTTCTACCAAACATGAAGCCAAAAAACATTAGAAACAGTCCGAATAAGTCCCCAAAGGGCTTCCTATAGATTCCAACAACATTGCACTGGGTATTCTTACAGTTCATAAGCTTCTGCAGAAGCAGCCAGTGTTATAAGAGAAACAGAAGAGGAAAATGTAGACAGGCAACCAAACTATGCAAGGATGGAGAGCAGGTGTGAACCGAAACGTCTTCAGTCTTTCTAAGAATCTCCTCTGTTTCAAAGTTGGTCATTTGAAAACCTGAGAAAGAAAAAAGACGGCAGAAGTGGTTCCCAGCTCCAGAAGTGCGTACAGCTCTGCACGGTCTCCTATGAACATGTGATACATCCCACTCATCTAGAAATTTTAGAAAGTTCACTACTGAAGAATTTGATCTCTTAACCTCAGAGTTGTAACCCCATGGCGCTCCATTTGCATTGTAAATCTTATTAAAATGCTTCACTCTAATACAATCCAATGCTCTTAGAATATGCAGAGTTGCAGAAACACCATCATAATCAATTTCAGAACATTTTAATCACCCATAAAACAAACACCCTACCTATTAGTAGTCACTTTCCATTGCCTGCCAGCTCTTTTCCTCTTTGTGGCCTCAAACAAGCGTAGTCAGCTTTCTGCCTCCCTCAGTCTGCCTACTCTCAGCATTTAGGCAAAATGTGTGCTTTTGTGAATGGCCCCTTGCATTGTGCAGCTTTCATCTTTACAGTACTAGGGATCAAGTGCATGGGTCCGCTACCACTGAGCTACATTCCCAGCCATTTATTTTGGAAACAGGGTCTCACCAAGTTGCCCAGACAGGACTCGAACTTGTGATTCTCCTGCCGCAGCCTCCTCCCTCATTGCTGACATTGCAGGCATATGCATCGTGCCCAATGCCCCATCATGTCTGCAAGACCCACATGTATCACCACACGCATTGAGTCTTCCTTCTTCCCTTATGTCTCTGATAATCTATCATAGAGACATCTTGCCTTTCGTCTGTTTATCAGCTGAGGGATGCCTGTGCTGCTTCTGCCGCTCAGCTATTTTGAATATCGTCACTATGTGCATTCTTGTACACATTTTTGTGCGGACAGAGTGTTTTCAGTTCTCATAAGAACTAAGACAGCCTAGCAGTGAAACTGCTGGATCCAGTAGTAACTCTACGTTTACCCTTTCAGGAAACCATTCAACTATTTTCCAAAGCAGCTGTTCCTTTTTACACCCCAACCAGTAGGCTACTGAATCCCAAATTATCCCCTAAACCTAAGTAATGTGAACAAAGTGAAATGCCATACACACCCGAAAGTAATAACTACGAGCCCAACCTACAAAGGACTGGGAAGGGGCTGTGGGTAGCAGAATCTGACTAGCCCGGACAAGTTTGGCCACATAGCAACATTCTGTCACCAAGAAATAAATAAATAAATAAATAAGTAAAATAAAAGCTGAGGATGTAACTCAGTATAAAAGACTCAGATTCAATCACAGAACCACAGAAAACAAAAGACTCCCAACACTGCAAGAACCTAGGTCCTGAGTCTAGGGACCAGAGACTCGAGACGGGAAACTACAAATCTGGAAACTTGAATGGCTTAATTTTTCCATACTCAGTTAAGAATCCAGGATCAAAGTAGGCAACTTTATAGCCCACATAATTATTGGAATCTAGCATTTTCTGCAGCCAACACTCACTTAGACCTAAATGGCTAAATGTTTAAGATAAATAGATAGATAGATAGATAGATAGATAGATAGATAGATAGATAGATAGACAGACAGATAGATCTCATAAATAGATCTCATATCCACTGTCTCAAACTATTTCCTTAAAAAATTAAAAGCATAGTTACTATTCAATGTAACAATTTCATCTCAGGAGATACATTCAAAAGAATTTAAAATGTTGTTATGGGTCAAACTATTTCCCCACAAAATCTTTCTGTTGAAGTCCTAACTCTTAGTATGTCAAAATATCACTTTACTTGGTGATATGTCTTTTAAAGTGCAGTCAAATTAAAATGTGCCCACTCGGGCACATTCTAATTCATTCTGTCCTCAGGAGAAGAAATTTGGGTACATGCACCACACACACACACACACACACACACACACACACAGAATGGGGTGATGGGACAGGGACCTGTCTGAAAGAACACAGCTGGGTACAAGCCAAAGACAGAAGCCTGAGAGGAAAGCAACCTCTCAGACACCTTGATCTCAGATTCCAGCCTCTAGAAGTGTGAGAACAGAATTTCGTATTGTCTATGCCACCCAGTTTAGGGTACTCTGCTCTGGCGGCCCTAATGCAGTGACTGATAGATCCCACAAGATACTTAGGCACGTATATTTAGAACTGCAGTATTCACAATGGTCCAAAGGTAAAAGCATCTCATTTCTCCAGTGGGGGACAGTTGGCTAAACATTTGATTGTGCGTACAATAGACAAGAGCAATGACCCTCACGAAAATTATGCCACGCCAAGTAATCTAATTAACCAAAAGACAAATGCTGTCTGGTTCTACTTACACACGGTAGCCACGGTAGTCAAATCCATAGAGGAGACAGATTAGTGGCTTCTAGGACCTGAGGCAAGGGAAAGGAGCAGGGGGGTGTTTAATGGGTACAGAATTCCACTCTACCAGCCAGCCATCAAGAGTTCCTGGCGGTGACTGCATAGCAGTGTAGCTGCACCTAATGCCTCTGAATTGTATTCTTAGGAACGATTCAGATGGTGAATTATTAATTATGTGTCTTTTGTCACAGTTAAAAGTAAATTCTTAAAAGAAAAAAAAATTAACTGTGCTTCCCATGCTACAGCTTCAGAAACGAAAGTATGGTTGCTACCGTTTTATTCTCAGGTTCTAACAATCAGTATTCCCGTCTAGGTCTGACTCCAACGCCCAAGAACTGTTTCCAGTTGGCATCAAGAAGAAATATTATTTCTTATTCTTCTTTTTCTATGACCCCCAAAGTGAGTCTGTTTTAAATGATTTCACTTTCCCAACAAGCCCTTTTGGGTTGTTTTTTTTTTTTTTTTTTTTTTTTCCTGTTTGTTTTTATGTATTTGGTACAGGGTCTCCAGGGTCTCACTACATAAATCAGACTCATAAGGATTTTCCTGTTTTCAGCCTCCCAAGCACTGGGATTGCAGGCGCACACCACCACGCCCAGTCTCATTCGCTGTCTCAGCATGCCCAGGGGACAGGGCCAGCACGTTTTGCGGGAATCAAACCCTGGCCACTGCGCTCTGCCTAAGCAGGCGCTTTAGTGTGCTGAGCTATCTGGCCAGCCCTCCAACAAGCACTTTGTTTAGTACTCTGGAGTGGCAGTCTTCCTTGGGAAGGTTACCCAAGTCATTCCCCCGCATCCCGCCTACCAGTCACCACAGCCCTGACCAATGCCACAGCCCCTTATTTAAGGATCCAAGAGAAGAAAGACTGAGATGGAATTTTTCCAAAGTACCCAGCAGCTCTAGGGAGAGATGCCAAGACAGCTTCCTCCTTTTACGCCAAAGACTACAGTCTCTGCAGTTAAGCGCATGACACCTTCTCCCCATTGTTTTAGGATCCCCAAGCTGCTGGACCAAAGGTTTTACTCTCTGCACAGCTAAAAGGGGCCCCTTCCCGGTGGATAAAACTGCACAGACTCCTGTTCTCCATGCCTGCCAACTTGCAAGCAGGTTAGGGCTGGTGGGAAGAACGGAATGTCCCGTGAAAAAGAGGAGGGGCCTAGAAATAGCCAGGAGCACAAGGCCTGAAGCTTACGCAGGGGATGAAAGCGAAAGCACAGGAGGAGGCTGAGGGGTTGAGCCACAAGGTCCAGGAAACAGCTCCAAACTCTTCAGAATGCTGCATTCCGGAGGACAAAAGCACCTGAATTCCTAAGTGGTTAAAACCACATATATATACATTTTAACTTTTGTAAATAAACCGGAAAACTTGCAACCCGCGTCAGAATGCCAGGTAATTCTCCCAGTTCTGACTGGAGACGCATCGACAACCAGCAGCCAGAGAAACATTATAGAAAGTAGAAGGGTAATTTCCTGGATGTTCTCACATGGGTCAAAATCTGTTACATAAGGCTCCAAGAAATCGTCCAAATTCTGAAGCTCTGCTATACTTAATTCTGCTGGGAATAAATAGGCCATTCACGAGGTCTAACACATTTTTCAAATAAAATAAATAGCTCTGGCCATTGTAGTAGGCTCTTTCATTACAGAACGCATCCTGTTCCAGATATTCTGGCAGAGGCTGTAATCACTGGTCACATCACACTTCCTTCTGAGCATTTGCACAACCACATTATTTTTCGGTGAGCTGAACAATTATTGTACAAACACAGACTGAAACACAGCTTGATCTGACCTAGGAACAAAAACGGAGACGTACACACTCAGCAGAGAGCTAAGCTCAAAACCCCTCCAGAATCTTTATTTTCTGGCAGGATTTCAAGGAAGTTGCCTTGTGAGAGCTGGGCAGCAGGACAGATGGCCCTTTCCGGCTGGCACTGGTACAGGAAGAAATATTTCTTAACTAAGGGACTGCTTAAGCTAACAATGACACCAAGAGGGGACATGGAAATGATAAATGCATACTGTGGTCCTTCATTCATTCTTCCCTCAAGTGTTTACTCTATAACTACCATGCATTAGCATCAGGATATGCCTCGAAAAAGAGTGAGTTATGGATAGGCCCCTTTCCTCCTCACTGTGCCTCTTGGGTGTCTCTTCCAGAAGGTTATATAGAGGTAGTCCCAAGGCTGAGGACAGAGAAGGGCAGTGGTAACTTTCTACAATACTGGGTGAGGGCCAGGAGATAGCTCAGCAGACTCAGTGCCTATTTAGGCAAGCGCAGGGCCTGGGGTTCAATCCCTGGCACCACATGCTGTGCCAGCCCCACTCTTGGGTGCACTGAGCAGGCCACCAAGTCCAGCCATGGTGGTACATGTCTATAATCCCCCAGTGCTGAGGAGGCTGGAAACAGGAGGATCACTATGAGTCCAAGCTGTATAGTGAGACCATGTACCATATACTAAATACATTTTTTAAAAAAACTGGATGATCCAGGTCATGGAGAGGAGAAACCAAGGTGCCTCCAATTGAATTCCCAATCACTGAGTTTATCTACGACTCCTTCCTAACAGCTCTAATTTGTACGCATTCATGAGCATACTTAGCTAGCGCCACTCTCTTTTACTTCCACCCTTAAGACATAACTAAGAGACAGTCAAACGGAAGTTCTTTCTACTTCCCTGAACATACTAAACTTTAAATTGTGCTCCTCTGGCTAACCTGCTCCTGCCTCCTGGAAAATTTTACCTGTCCTCTCTAACTGCGATACACACATACTATCCTCTGGCTCTTAAAGAGATTGTTTGGGCTGGGGTGATAGCTCAGTGGCATAAGCAACTGCCTGGCAAGAGCAAGGTCCCAAGTTCAACCCCCCATACTAGAGAGAGACAGAGAGACAGAGAGAGATTCTCTTTCTACATTTGGGTCCCTTCCTCTATAAATTTGTCCCTCTGTCTTCTCCCTTTTTGTTCCCCACCAGCTATGACTCCTAGAAAGTCACATCTGCACCCTCAGCTTTGCTGGGTGTGAATCACTGACACTGGGACTAAGGCAAGAAAATTGGAAGATGTCACTTCTGCCAACCCTCTTGATTGCATGAGCTGTTACCCTCATTGCGCAGAAGAGAAGCTGGACTTTACAATGGGCAGGTAAGTAAGCCACAGTATCACACAGAGAGAGAGAGAGAGAGAGAGAGAGAGAGAGAGAGAGAGAGAGGAGTGAGGCGGCTCTTGACCAGTGCCTGCATTTTCCTCCCCAGATTACTTGAAAGGTACTGCAGAAATAGTTTATGCAGAAGTCCCAGATTCCCTGCACCCAATTTCTCCTTCCATCCCCAGCGGGACTTTCCCGCCCAGCGCAGGTTTTAAACAGTTTCTAAACAGATGCACCTTCACAGGGCTTCGTCTCTGGCTACAGCAGGTGCCTTCTTCTCTCTGTATCCCTGCTCTAAAAGGAACACTTTGCCACCTGCAGAGGCTGCTGGGCCTGCTGATGTGATGGCCTGGGAGCTAAAGCCCGTGGAGCCACCTGCAACTGACAAATGAGCAGAAGCTGACATGGAAACCCCTTCAGCCTCCAGACACAAAAATCTGAGCTGCGATTCACAAGGCTTTTAGAAGATCTGATCAGAACAATCGGCCCTTGTTCCTGACTCTCCCTCTTCCCTGCGCCCTCCCCCTTTGCCCTTGCTGCTTCTTGGGCTCACACTGACTAGCAAGTCTCTTACACACGTTTATATTTCACGAAGAAACTCGTTACCTCACCATAAGTGCATTTTATGCTGTCATACTGATCCTTGCTTTTCTTTTCTGATTTTCAATAAAATGAATTTTATTTACAAAAACAAAAAACTGTTTCAGGCTCTGCTTCAGAGGTATAAGTGGCAGAAATGTGCACCAAAGCTACAAAGGGGAACTCAGCCGCTTGGCTGTGTACCATTTGTCCTGTCGCTTGGGCTATAAGAATCGGCAGATGCAGTGGTGCTTGGTGGACCCCCTGGCTCATCTGTGCAACTTCCGCCCTTCAGTTGCCCAGGGCTGCCACAAGGAGCCCACGAATGAAAAGGTTCAGGTAGCAAAAATGCAGCCTTGCGCAGGCACCGTCATGAGCATCCTCCTACCAGCGACCCAGCTAGCACCACTGCTGAATGTCTAACCGACCACCAGCACACAGAGACCCCTGTAAACCCATCACACATAGCAACTGACCCCTAGATTCCAACAGACCAGTAGGAGACAAAGGAGATGGCAACTCACACTGACTGGAATTGGCCTTTCCTCTGAATCAGAGCACATGCCTTCTCTCTGCATGTGGTACCTCCCTGAGCTCCCCTATCTGAGAACATCAGAAGATCTAATCTACAACGTGGCATCCCATACAAGGTGACTTCAGGCTACAGGATTCATCCATGTCAAAAGCAGAACAATGACTTGTGTAAGACCAGGGAATCCGCTGCAGATTCTGCTCCACTTATGATGAGATCAGACACCCAGAAGCCCATTGTAAGCTGAAAATATTGGAAATTGGGGCTGGGGAGACAGCTTGACAGCCTAAGCACCTGCCTGGTACTCTCAACGACCTGGGTTCAATCTCCAGTACCGCATGCCATACCGGCCCTGGATCCCTGGACACACTATGCCGACCACTGAGATCAGGTGTGGTGACTCACTCCTGTAAGCCCAGCTCTGGGGAGGCTGAGCCAGGAGGATCACTACAAGTCCAAGCTGTGTAGAGAGACGCTGGACAAAATACATTTTTTTTTTTAAAAAAAAAAAAAGCTTTTCAAAAATTTAAAACAAAAGAAAATATCGTAAATTGAAAATTCATTTAATACAGTTAAAGCAACTATACCAAAAAAAACTACACTTTGGTAACACAGTGCCCTATGAGTATTGGCTGTTAAGCTTTGTGATCATGTGATCGAACTCACCATTCACGACTGCTACCTGGCATCGCACAACCTACTGATAGCCTAGAAGAAGATGAAAATTCAAAGTGCTATGTCTACTGAATGCGTATCGCTTTTGCGATGTTAGAAATTAGAAAAACCATTATTGTTGAATCATTGTGAACTGGAGATATCTGTAGCTTCATCAAATAACTTCTCATTCAAAAGCAGTCAGCCTAATTGAAGAGCGAAATAGCTTGATGGAGAGCCACTCAGTGCATTAGTTGAGAAAAGCAGGCTGCTACTACAGCATTACTTTGATTATTCATACTCCAGCCTTGTAAGTTCATCAAGGAGGCTTCATTCCTGCTAGACATGAATGGGATCAAGATCCGACTACCACCTCACTGTTAACAAGCTTTTGCACATCAAAAGAAGTCACCAACAGAGTGAGAAGACAACCCACAGAGTGGGAAAATTGTTTGATCAATTGTCCCTCAGACAAAGGACTTCAATAGAACATATAAAGAATTTAAAAAGCAAATCAGACTCCCCCAAATTCAAAGACTCAATCAAAACATGGACATCTGAGATGAATACAAACATCTCAGATGAAGACTTACAAATGGCAAATAAATACATGAAAAAATGTTTAACCTCATTGGTCATTTGAGAGACGCAAATTAAAATAGTACTGAGACTTTGTCTCACCCCACTAAGAATGGCTGTCATCAAGAAGCCAACCAATAACAAATGCTGGAGGGATTGTGGGAAAAAAGAAACCCTTCTCCACTGTTGATGGGTGTGTAGACTGGTGCAACCACTGTGGAAATCAGTATAGATATTCCTTAAAAAACTAGGATTAGAGGTCCCAGTCAACCTAGCTATTCCCCTCCTGGATATCCTCCCAGAAGTACTGAAAATATCACACCCC
This sequence comes from Octodon degus, assembly GCF_000260255.1. Lineage (NCBI taxonomy): Eukaryota > Metazoa > Chordata > Mammalia > Rodentia > Octodontidae > Octodon > Octodon degus. The sequence continues at coordinate 8,685,491 of NW_004524609.1, read as the reverse complement.
AGTGATTTATGTGCACCCTTGTTTATAGCAGCACAATTTGTCATCTTGGAAACAACCCAAATGCCCATTGACTAAGGAATGGATAAAAATTATGGTCTTTTTATATAATGGTGTATTACTCAGCTATAAAGAAAGATAAACATGAGGCTTTTATAGGTAAATGGATGAAATTAAAGTCCATAATCAGAAGTGCAACAAATTCGATTGGCATGTATATACGTTGTATTGTCTCCCTGGTGTGAGAAACTGAAAGAGTAAATTAACTGCAAAATGTATGACAGAAATTGTGAAATGGGAAGAAATATTTGAAAAGGAAAAAGGATCTAGGATGAGGGAAAGGGAAAAGGGTGGAAGGAAACGGGGGGAAAACAGGGTGTTTTACTATTAGTGTTTCTTCGCTCATTGAAAAGGAGGGTTTGCTCTAATATCAATTCAAGAACACCTTGCATTCTAAATGATTACTTTAAAGACAGCAATGTGCAATGTATTAACTATTGTTATTCTATTATTCGAGTATGAAATTTAATTTTGCCTTTTTTCCATAAAGTAAAAAAATCTGACTGCCAAATGCTTCCATTGTTATTAGGATATTGTTTATTCTTGGCCCTTCTATCAATCAGAGCTAGAAAACAATGAATTTATGTACACATAAATATATGCATATACACACACACATACACAATATACATACCTATGCATGCATCTGTCCAAAAACATAAGGGCATCTATAGATATATTTTTGAAATCATGAATTCACACCAAGGACAATTCCAGTCCACCCCTGTGGGACACATGGTGATTTTGGTTTTTGCTTTCTCTCATTTTTTCAGTCCTACACATCCATGAAAAGAGTTTCGAGATTACACTATCCATATTGCAATATGATTTTCACTTGAGGAATAGTGAACCTTTGCCCCAGAATGTGCCAGAAGGCTTACCCTTGTTTTATCAGTCAGAAATGGATCAGATACCCCAACCTGAGCCAATTTCTGAAAGCAGGACACAGGCAGGCCTATCATGGATAGTGTAGAGCAATCATCCTCACCACCACATCCTCGCCACCAGCATCACCCCAGGACTGGAGCCTGGGCCCTGCCTCAAGCCCACCATCACATAGAAGAGGGTGAGATGCCTAGAATAGGGAGGGAGGAAGTGAGGGTGACTATGGCACACGGGTCATCAGGAGGTCGTTGGGCGCTTGCCATGGAGACCTACCCCTCAGTGTGCCAACCTAAAACCTCAGAAACGACCTGCAAAGAGCTATGTTTGGGCGTGCACAGATGTAGGGGAGGAGCTGAAGTTGTCATTATTCTCCCAAAGCACTTAGTGACCCAAGAAAAGATTAGAATACTTCATGTTTTAAATCAGCACCATCTTCAACCTCACATGTATGGCTCATAAGAGGCTTCCAGGGACTTAGATCCTAATTTGGAAAATCTAAGTGTTCTCCCAATCTCATTTAATGAAGTCCTGCTCCAGGAGGAGGAATCAGGAGGCACAAGGCCTTTGTAAAAGTACAAACATTTGTCTCCATTTGAGTCCTCCTTGACCCTGTTTCTGGAGACTGACTTTTTGGGCTTCTAAGGCAATTAAGGGGCAATAAATCCTCAGGAATTAGACATGCTGCCTTTTAAACGCTAATTCTTCTAAAGAGAAAGGGGGTGGGACAGCAGCCCCTAAAGGAACAAAGGAAACAGAAGTGCAAACTGCCATGAAGAAGAAATAAATCCACGACTTAGAAGCCACAGAGTAGATGTCAAGGCAACTTGTCAATTTCCACGTGTTCTTGGGATACAATCGCTAAATGTGGTGTTTGGGATCCTAGAAATTTTACCACCATCTGGAACAGCTGTAGTAATAGAAAGAGGTCAGCTTGTCTAGAGATTTTAATCCACTAGGGGCCCTTCAACAGTTCTATTTATCTATCTGAAAGGCTGACCACAAAGGCATGGGCTGGAGGCATTGTGCAGGCCAAAGAGGGCTGTGGCCTTGCAGAGCCTGTGCCCAGGGGTGGTCCTTTGAAATTTCTGCCAGGCGGATGAATGCTGTCCAGACAGAGCTCAACTCTCACATTTAGAAGATTCTGCTGAGCCATCTTAGCTGAAGGGTGGACCCATGAAATGATCGCTCCACAGGACGCACTTCTGAAAGTGAAAAAAGACGGTTGTCTTTGTGCAGCGAGGCCCTGGGCTCACACCTTAGCCCTGCACAAAGTCATTCAGCCATTCAATCAGGACAAGAGCTGTGAGGTTAGAACTCTCGGCCATGCCCTGTCCTCTGTCAGCATACACTTTATAACACTGTCTTTTGCTTCGCTTCTTCCATTCATTCATCCAGCTCTTCGCAAGTGACAAACATTGTATTAAATGTCACATTCGCAATGAAGAAACAATTAAAAATAAGATGGCATACAGCATATGGTACCACATTCATCACAGGGAACACATGCTCCCTGCCCAGAAGGAGCCAGGCTCTTCACGCCAACATTCCTCGGGCTAGGGCTGGAGAGATGGCTCAGTGGTTTAAAGCGCCTACTTAGAACAAGCTTAGCAAAAGCATCAGTGACCGCGGTTCAATACCCCAGCACCACATGCCAGCCAGCCCTGCCCCCTGGTGGGCTGAGCT
>NW_004524609.1:8675046-8682766 GCF_000260255.1 Octodon degus | reverse complement strand
TAAAAAAAAAAAAAAAAACATTCCTCGGGCTGCCTTCAACAACAGCTATTTGGCTTGGCGTAAAATCAAAATTAACAAGTTTACTCTGCACGAAGGCAATAGGGGCATTGATCTGTACACTTTGGCTTTTTAGTCTTTGATTCAGAATATGTCCACATGACTCGTCAGTCTCTTATGGTCTTGAGAATTAAGTTGCACTTAGAAAGCCTTTTTATAGTCATATATAGCGGGGCAAAGGAAGGCCCTCCCAAGAATTCACTGGAACACCTGCCCGTGGTGGGGAAACCAAACAGATCTGATAGAGGGAAGGTTACACCTTGAAAATATCTTGAGTCCTGATTGTAGTTTTCCATTTTAAACCACCTCTAATCCAAGTGGAGTGTGCAGGCCTGTAACCTCAGCTTTTGGGAGGCTGAAGCAGGAGGATCACCTGGAATCCAATTAACCTCGACATTGTGTGCATTCACCATGCGAGATTCTGTGGATGCTGGTGTGAAATACACATGGCTTCTCCTCCCTAAAAAACCAACTTTGATTACAGGTACATGGCAAATAATTATACTGGGAATAAAAGAAAAAGAAACAGAGAGCTCTGAAGGAACTAAAGAGGAGTTAGAGGTCTGGGTGAAGGTGTTTCAGAGCTAGCTCTGTAGACGAATGTGCATAAGAAGATAATGGTGGAGACAATGGGTGGAGGGAGTCTAGGACCACACCACCCTGAATGCACCCGATCTCATCTGATCTCGGAAGCTGAGCAGGGTCGGGCCTGGTTAGTACTTGGGTGGGAGAATGGAGAGGGAAAATTCAAAGCAGAGACTCATTCCAGCCCAGGGCAAGAGCAAATGCAATATAAGAGGCAGAGAGTATGTTTTGTCCTGGGGTCTATATCAAATATTATTGGCTGCATGTAAAGTCCTAATAAAAGAACTCCTGGGGAGGGGGGCAGACAGAGGTAAGCACGAATGCCATCGATAATAATGCAGCAGGGGCTGGCAAGATAGCTCAGTGGACTGAGCGTCTGCTCAGGCATGTTCAGGGACTGGGATTCGATCCACGGCACCACAGGCCGCACCAGCCCTGTCCGCAGGTGTGCTGAGCAGCCACTAAGACCAGGCGTGGTGGCACACACCAGCTGAGGAGAGGCTGAAAACGGGAAGATCACTATGAGTCCAAGCTGTGTAGGGAGACCCTGTTCCAAATACATAAATAAATAAATAAATAATAGTACAGCAACAGAATGAGACAATCACAACTCTATTTCTGGACTTCACTGAAGGGATTACAGGCATGAGATCAGACCTGCCATCACTGGTTCGCAAAGCATGTCTGCTCCCCTCTTCCCTTCCACACAAGATGGGCACCGCATCCCCATAGAGGCCGCCCTGCCCACAGGGCTCTGGATCCACCCACACTTGTCCTAGGAAGGATGCCAGCACCTCAGCCACTTGAAACCCTCCCTGACGGGAGGAACGTCCGTCCTCCCCACATGAAGGATTTGAGGACCTCACCGCCTCCTGAGCATCCTCCTCATGCTGTCTTGCCTGGTTTATTCTGATTGGCCAAGTCTAATACCTCCTCATATTTGTCATAAAACATTCACTTCGTTTCGCTCCATTGCACAGCCGCGGATCACAATTCTATGTATTTGCTGCTTCTTAATGTCCCTTTTCATCTTTCCACCAACCACAGCATGGCCCTGTTCTGCCTAACACACCCCTGGCCGAAGTTCTTACCTAGTGCAGCAGCCATTCTTGCAGGTCCTTCTCACATTGGACTCAACCTCTGTGATAGGCAGAATGCCCATCTACCCCCAAACATGCCCATGAACCCGTGACTATGTTACCTTACACGATAAAAGAAATTTTGCAGCTGTGATTAATGTCTATGACCTTGATGGTGGTGGGGGGGGAGGGATTACCATGACTTTCTGAATATAATTCTGAATCCTGAAAAGTTAGTTGTAGGGGAAGGCAGCTCTGGGGGAAGATGCAATGTGAGAATTTGACCTGCACTTGCAGGCCTCCCAGGTAGAAGAAAAAAAGATAAAAACACAAACAGTGTGGGTGGCCCTAGAACCTGGAGATGTCCTCAACTGACAGCCAACAAAACAGGGAATCTCAGTCCTACAGTCATAAGGAAAACATGGCCCATTCTCCTTTGAAACATGCAAAAGGAAACACAGTCTGCCAAAACCTTTGTTTTTGTCTGGGAGACGCATACTCAGAATGACAGAATGCTAACCTAATAAATGGGTATTAGTTTAACTTGTATATTTATGTAATTTGATACTACAGCCATGGCAAAGGAACACAACAACCCCTCTGAAGGTTTTGCCACATCCAACTGTTCTCTTCCTCTGATAGCGTGTTTGATCTCATGCCTTCCAAGACAGTTTTTTCTCCTGGCTTTCCTCCCAGCTCAGATTTCTTTTTTAATGTATTTGATACAGGGACTCACTACACATCTGAGACTCATAGTGATCCTTCTAGTTTTAGCCTCCCCAGCACTGGGATTATAGGCATGTACCACCACGTCCAATCTTGGTGGCCTGCTCAGTGCAGCCTGTGGTGCCAGGAATCAAACCCCAATCCCTGCGCTTGTCTAAGTAGGCATTTATTCTGCTGAGCTATCTCACTGGCCCTCCCAGCTCACTAATTGCCCCATCTCTGTCTCTGATTTCTTCTGTTCCTCATCTTTGGGCTTTGGGTCACTCAGCATCTTTTCTCTTCTGGTTCATTGTACTCTTCGTCATGGTGCCTCCACCTTAGAGGATGCTTCCGGGTTATGTGTATAGTGCAGGCTACTGTCCAGATCATAAAAGTCCTATTTGAGCCACTTTCCTCCCATTTCCTCTCAGAGGTCTCGTGAGTAAATCAGTACAGCCAAACTGCAACTTGCAGTTTCCTTGTGAGGTCCAATCTTCATCTCAAAAGGTGATCCCCTTTACCTACTTTCTCAAACATCCTTAACTGCCTTTCCTCTTTGCCATTATGTCTAAATGGACTGATTTCTTTTTTTTAATCTCCAAAAGATAACCCGAACCTGTCCTCTTTTCTTCGTCTCTCTTGCTAACACCTTTCTACAGGGATGTTTTATTTTTCTTATACTGGGGATGGATCCCAGGGCCTTTGCACCGAGATATGTTCCCAGTCCTTTTTATAGCTTTAATTTTTTAATTCTGAGACAGGATCCTGGTATGTTGCCCAGGTAGGGCTGGAACCTATCATTCTCCTGCCTTGGCTTCTGTGCCTGGGATTTGTACAACACTGTTCTCCTGTACTCATTCTGGTCCTCATACTTTCTCTGTCACCCTTCTCTGACCCAGATAACTCAAAGGGGGAGTTGTGGCAAGATGGAAATTGAATAAAACTCCTGGGCCTAAACTTCTTAGCTTGTTTCCCATTGAACTTGGAGTAAAAGATTTCCCGTAATACTGTCTACAACAACCTGTGCAGCAGGATTCCTGCCCATTTCTCTGATTGTATCTCGTACGATTCTCTTTGAGCTGCTTTCTGCATTCATCACCCTCTACTAGTTTTCAAGTCTTTTCATCTAACAAGCTCTGACTTATCTTGAAGTCTGTCTCAGTTAATTTCTCTTTTTGCTGGGGAAAAGAGTCAACACCCAAAAAGAAGGAAGGAAAGGTTAATTTAGCTCACAGTGTGTGGAGGCTTCATTCCATACTGGGCTGGTTCCAAGACAGAGCGGTGCATGGCAGAGGGCAGCAGCTCATGGCCATGGTAAACAGCAAAGCAGCAAGAGGAAGAGACAGGAGCAGAGGCAGGGGGCAGCACTGAGCAAGCCTCTCTCCCTTCCTCACGCTGCATTCTAGCTATGTGCGGGGGTAGCATGCCCACTCATAATCCCAGCAGCACTTGCACCCATGATCCCAGCATTCGAACATGAATTAATCACACACTCTAGAAGCTGTCCCATGACTGCAACAGGCTTTGGGGGGACACATAGACACGAGCCGTAATGAGGTCTTCGCACACACTGCTTGCTCCACCTAGGATATTCCTTTCTTCACTGCTTTCCTCTCTATTCCTTCACCTCCTTTAGGTCTCAGCTTCCATCATCATCTCGCACAGCTTTTTTCGTTGGCCCTGAGCAAGGCACATTTATCTTTTGTCAGCAGCTCAAATCTTGGTTTGGTTCATAACGTGCGACAAGTTTACAAACATGTTAGTCATTTATCTGTGTATGTGGCTATTGGTGGCTATTTCCATTCCATAGAAAATAATCAAAAATAATGCCATATTAATACACTGAGCTGTAAAAGGCTCAAGTCAACAATTTCTGACAATTTCCAGCTCTGCTAATAACCCACTAGTATTATGGACTATTGGACTGTATTGGGTTATTTTGCTGAATTCAGGTACCTACAATATTTGAACTGGCATCAAGTCTGAAAAGGTCCTTTAAAGACTTCTCCAAATACAGTTTCTCTAACACCAATGGGACACCCATCTCTGACAAAACAAAACAAAAAAGGGGATATAAATAAAGGACCATTTTGTAGTGAAAAAATATATATCTGTATATACAAAATAGGATAGATATATAGCCACTTTTTCTTAGTTCAGTGAGAAGAAAGATTTGTACTAATAGTGTTCAGACAAGATATCATGTCTGTATCTTGTACTCCGAATAACTACTACGAAGCTAATATGCAATGTATTAATTATTGTAACTGTCCTACTAGGCTGTTTTTTGAAACTGTCTCATTGCTATTTCTTTCTCATTAAAATTAATAAAAAAAATTTTGCATTTTTCATGGTTTTACTGAAGCACAAATAAACATGCACACAGGCTGTATCCTCGTTTTCTTCACTGCACAGGCTGGCACTGGGACTGGTGACTCGGATGGCCAGCTGGGCTGCTCTTTCCACGATGGCCTTGTGGTTCTTAGAGGAGACGTTGTGAACAAGCTCTGTGCAGTAGGACTCGTTGCACATCAGCAGCACCTCCAGCTCCTTAACACTGTGCACCAGAGCTTCCAGAAGCCACTAGGCAGTGGGTGCTTTGTCTTTTTGTTACTTCTATAACCTACATCAGGCATCAGGATCTGGCCCTCGAACCTCCTCCGCAACCTGTTGTCGATGCCTCTGGGTTTCCGCCAGCTGCTCTTAATTTTGACTTATCAGTCTAACTGGTGCCGGAGGAACTTCTTGGTCCTCTTTTTGACAATCTTGGGCTTCACGAGGGGTCTAAGGGCCTCCATGGTGCCAAGTGGGAGATGGCTGCCGCCTCCTCAGGCAGCACTGAGGAAGAGAGGGGATGGTGGCACGCAAGGGCAAATTTTTTTTTTTTAAATTAAAAAGAAGAAAGAAGAAAATAATCTCTTCAAGAGCAGAAATATTGATTTGCTCACTATTTCAGCCTCACACCCAAAGAGAACGATTGGCCCCTGAGAGGTGACAGATTTCCTCAGTTTCTCCGTTGTTGCCGTAAGACAGGGAGGGTGGCTTAAAATGGGGGTCACTATTGAAGACAGGAAAACGGGGAGATCATGGTGGAAGGAGATGCAAGCAAGAGACAAGAGGGGCCTGGATTTGATGGAAAGCACTAGGGTGGGAGAGGAGCACAGAAGCGTGTCACAAAACTCTTTCCAGGTGCAGGCACTAGACGAACACACAAGCACAAGAATCGGATTAGTGGAGGAAAGAAGGATGAGTTTGGGTTGATGCGGTGTAAAGCTGAGGCGCTGCCCACATAAAGATGTCTGGCCAACCACGGCCTCTTCCAGCCTAAAGCATCAAGGACAGGGCTAGATTGGGAACCGAGGCTTGGCAGTTGCTGTTATAAATAGATACGGGCACATGAACGTTCTTATGGTACACTAATTCCAGGATATTCCCAACTGCCCGGTCAAAAAGTCCGAGTGGAAATCCATTGTTCAACGGTCAACCTGGCAGCAGATCCCTCCTCCAGAAAAGCCCGTCGGTGCACAATGAAAGGAAACATGCCACAATGGCACTGCGGAGCTCCACGCAGCCTGCTCTCCTCCCACTCTGCCCCGCTGACTACCTCGATCCTTCCTGTCTGCAGATGGCCACCTTCCTAACAAACATCAGCCCTTGAGCTCTGCGCGGCAGCGAGCTCCGAAGCTGATGCCAATCAGATATCTTTAGGTATCAGATACAACGCCAGCTCGGGACTAGTCTCTGAGGGCTGGGGAGATAGCTCGGGGGTCTAAGCGTCTGCCTGGGAAGCAGAAGGAGCCGGGTTTGATCACTGACCCACATGCTATGCCAACCCTGCACCTTGCAGGCCACTGAGACCGGGTGTGGTGGCTCGGGGGACTCGATAGGCTGAGACAAGAGGATCACTATGAGCCCAAGTTGCAAAGGAAGATCCTGTACCAAGAAAAATATTTTTGAAAAAGATTGTTCTCTAGGAAGAACCAAGACGCACACGGTACAATTTCTAGTCTCTTCCTATATGTGTTTATCGACTTCTGCAAGTCTTCAGCACCTATTCTCACATCCTTTCCTCTATGTGCAGACCCATTCAAGGCCTGCCTGGTCTACAAGCATAAAGAACTAATGGGCTGAGCTACACTCAGCTTGGAGTGAAGCCCCAGCCAGCAGTACAGAACGGGTCACCAGTTCGTGCATCACTATTGATTCTTATTGTAATCTGTGTAAAAATAAGGAGGGACTTTTCTGCTCTGTTAATGTCATCCTGTAACAGAATCCATGGCACAGTGCACCTGAACAGATGGTATATCAAAAGTCCACTTGTTAATCTAATTGTTTAAAACTCTGAATATATTTTCATGGATACAGTATTTCAGTAGTTCCCCGCAGCAGCCCTGCAGCAGCCCATGTGCCTTGAAAGTAAATCACAGGGTATCAAAGCAGGGCTAGGCCTTGAGTGAATGGAAGTTACCCGATCATTTACAGGGGGGGAATTCAAGACGGCCTCGGGTCATCTAATTAGTCCTACAAATAATGCTTCAAACCTACCAACCACAGATAAACTGCCTCTGTGAAAAATAACCATGAGATTTCAACTGGGCACACTCAGAGCATGAACTTGTCCCTTTCTTGATACTGGGTACAAAATTTGTCCTATTTTTAAATGGCTGTGGAGCTGACAGCTTAAGAAATAACTTCCATGACAGAATCAGCTAAGGAAAAGAGGTGAGAGCTAGAAAGGAAGATTAGATACTTGTTGGGAACGCTGAAATCTTAATAAGAATAACAAGATATGGGCCGGGGAGATAGCTCAGCAGTCTAAGCATCCACCTGGCAAGCTCAAGGTCCAGAGTTTGATCCCCGGTACTGCAAAATAAATAAATAAATAAATAAATAAATAAATAAATGTAACAAGACGGGATATCTTCTTACATGTTTCCTTCCTTAAGTCAACAAAATTTCTTCACATAAGGGAAGACAAGCTTGAGGACAGTCTGTTAAAAGGAGTGAAAGGAGAGAAGGCCAATATATTTCTAAGGAAAAAGTCTGAGAGGATTAAGGAACAGTAGGAAACATCAACATCATGGCCATTCTCCCAAACATTACTCATATAATAACTCATTTAATCCTTGTGAAAATTACACATTGTATTCATTGTAGAGAAAAGAGAGACCCACAAAGCTGAGCCCAGGAGAATAAAGCTCATACGTCCCAGAATTAGAGAATGGATTCAAAAGTCTAATCTCAGAGCACACGTTCAGTTTTTTTGTTTTGTTTTGTTTTTTTTTTTTTTTTTT
>NW_004524609.1:8672375-8674946 GCF_000260255.1 Octodon degus | reverse complement strand
TTTTTTTTACTTGTTATGTATTTGGTACAGAGTCTCACTACACAGCTCAGATTTGTAGTGATCCTCCTGTTTCACCCTCCCCAGCACTGGGATTACAGGCATGCATCACCATGCCCAGTCTCCGTGGCTGGCTCAGCACACCTGGGGGCAGGACTGCATGACATATGATGTCTGGGATGGAACCTGGGTCCTTCTGCAGGACTTAGTTGGCTGAGGTATCTCCATGGCCCGGAGCACACATTCTTGCATAGTAAGCAAGGTGATCTGGTGCTGTGCCACCCAAGGAGAACACTTTTGCAAGTGACATGTTCTAGCGTAAGTAATTTTTTTAAAATCACACAATATTTAAATATTCAAATTGATATTTAAATCACACAGCATCTAAGTATCACTTGACAAAATGATGTTATTATGTTGCTGAACTTCCACAATTCATATCTATTCAAAGCTGTTTACAACATATTCTTTCTCAATAAATATATTACAACATGTATGCACACACATAAATGCACACATAAAAGCTGATGAAGACAAACACAGAAAACTACTTCCCACTGATTATCTACACCCTGTAAAATAACAAGCAGAATAGTTTTTTTCTTGACATGTGTTCACAAATTTTAAATCATTTTCTTAGTCATAAAGCCTCAGACCCTAGACCTCCCAGACCATAGCTTGGGACTCAGCTCCACTGGCTGGGGCAATGGCAGTCAGGTGCTGCTCTATTCACCACCTAGGATGTGCAAGAGTTGGCCAACCCTAACCACATGGATTCATCAGACAGTGAGCAGACCCTGTGCTGTCATAAAAGGCAAGCCATGGCTGTTTTGGGGCTTTTTGGGGGGGGATTAAAAAAATCCATGGCTTACCAAAAAATTCCATTCACCACACTCACACTGTACTCAGGAATAGATACCAGGGCAGAAACTGGAAGTCAAGCATGGTAGGTCTGGAAAACTCTACTTATTTTAATGTAACTATTAAATAAAGATGGTTTGCAAATAAATAAATAAATATCTGGGGGAGATGCTAACCCAGGTGGGATGCACAACACAGGAATATTCCAGAACTGTCTCATGTCTTCTGACAATGGAGCTGTGCTTCCTTGTCAACAACCTTAACAGGAAGTAGATGTCTGAGGATGTCACCACAAGGAAGCTTCCAGTGTGTGCAGGAGAGATGAGCTCTGGCCCGGTAATACAGAAGATATTTGCTTCTTGCTTGGCCTTTTATGTAAGCAATTTCAAGCCCAGAGCACAACAGAATGAACCCCCTGTGCCTATGAACCCCATTAAATAAAGATCAGGTTTTCACCACCATTGCTTTGTTCATACGCCATTCCTTGCAGGCTTCTTTGAAGAGAGTCTCAGACATCGTATTATTTCACCTGTACATTTTCCAGGATGCATTTCCAAGTGGTAAAGAATCTTCTGGAATACTCTACGTATGAGATGCTATTTAGGTCTTACAATCATAGTTCTTTGGAGGAGGAATATAGCATGCTTCACAGCGTGGAGGGGAAAGGTATGGGGGGATGTGAGAGATATCTACACAACACTCAGAACTCCTGAAGAACAGGACATGTGGGCCCAGAAATGAGCATAGGACTTAACACACAGGGTCATACCCACCAGACAAAAACATCTCTGGTGTCTGGGGCTGGTGAGATGGCTCAGTGGTCTAAAGGACCTACTTAGAACAAGCTTAGCAAAGCACAGGGACCGCGGTTCAATCCCCTGGCACCAGATGCCAGCCTGGTGGGCGGAGCTGGCCACATACACACACACACACATACACACACACACACACACACAAATAAAAAAATAAAAAAATTTTTAAAAATCTCTGGTGTCTAGATACACAAAAGGAAACTATAGTTTAGAGGGGTTGAAGAACTTCACCCATAGCCATTACACTAGAAGAGGATAGAATTCTTGAACCAAAAGTGCTCAGAATGCTAGCTAAGAGCTCGCTCCAAGGAAGCACTCATGTCACAGGCACAGCAATAGCCCCACACAAGCCTTCCACCTTCCACACAGCACAATGTCTCCCTGACACTTTGGGTAGAGGCTGCGTACGCCGGAACCCACAGAGCGATCATGCACCTCGTCCTCAGGTCATCCCGGGCATGCCGACCGGCTGAGGAGTCCGTCCCCTGGGGAGAAACCTACTGTCTGAATTAGAAGCTCTCTGCGCTCACTCGCTGTGCTCAGATCTCAACTGTGGAACATCCTACACTGAACCCAGGGCTAGGAGAGGAAGCAGGAAAGCTGAACTGTCAGAAAACTGTACAATAGCCACGTGCTACAGTCCTAAGGGTCTATAATGCATCCCAGATGGGAACTGGAAGCCTCACTCATTCCACCTTCCTTCCCAAATTACCTCCTTGCAGATTTCTATGCATAAATGCTGGTGCAAATTAACATTGTGAGGGAAAGCACCGTGGCTGTCAACCAAGGAGAAGTCATAAAATAGGTATAGCTGCTGCCTCTTTGCTCTTCTTCTTCTTCTTCTTCTTCTTCTTCTTCTTCTTCTTCTTCTTCTTCTTCTTCTTCTTCTTCTTCTTCTTCT
>NW_004524609.1:8662393-8672275 GCF_000260255.1 Octodon degus | reverse complement strand
CCTCCTTCTTCTTCGTCTTCATCTTCAACCTCATCGTCGTCATCGTTCTCCTCCCCCTCCTCCTCCTTTCTTTTGGAATGTGTGATTGACAAGTAAAATGGAATCTTTCTGTCCTGAGCTCCTCCCCATCCACCGCTAAGCTGGTAGAGTCAGCAACAAAAGCTTCCCCGCTATCAGAGTCAGATTTGAACAAGGCCTCAGAGGCCTCAGATGACCCCAGTAGGCAAAGGAAGCCTCTGGGATGCTAACTCTTACTGGCTGGGGGAGCCCTTAGGGGTGGCCCCAGAGGACACGGAATTCCACTGCTTTCTCAGCAGTCTGCTTTCTCAAACCAGCTCTCCTCAGAACAACAACAACAAAAAAAAAAAGCCCTGTCAGGCACCATAAACAGTCAGAAAAGCATGTAGCCAGACAAAGCAAGGCTGTTCAGTGGTCTGGGGCTCAGCTTCCACCCCTTGGGCTCACTGACCCCACAACTCACAGAGTCTGCAGTGAAACTGGAAGAAAGGCATCTTCGCGGAAGCACAAAGGCATGAAGACAAAGCCGCATCACCAGCCTCATTGCTCCCTGTTCCTCTGGACCACAAGCTGCTGGCGGCGCTGCTCATGCAGGTGAGTGCTTAGAAACAACATCGTGTTCGGACAGGTGGGGCTAAGCGGGCCTGCATCAGCCCCGGAGGACAAGATTAAAGAAATCCTCAAGAGCTTTCTTCCAACCACTTCAAGAGCTGTCACGTTGAAAGGGGGAAAGATTGGTTCTGAGCTACCAGTGGCATCACTATAAAAAGAACTTTCTTTCTTACAAGTGCTAATCGCAAAGGGTAGTGGGTGTTCTAAATCTGCGCCAAACAGGTTCTCCTCCTATTTTTCTGAGGAGCTATTCCTTCACTCGGGTTCATGAAAGACTGAACTGAATGAACTAAGACTCCACCCTCCTCGCCTGTTCCCTCCTCCTTGTGCCTCCTGCCCGTGGTAACCTCCTCTCCGAGCATCTATGATTCCCAGTGACTTCTCTACGGGCAGCCTTCAGTTATCAAGTGTCAGCTAAACTCAGCACTGACTTCCCGTCTGATCTCTCCTCTTTCAGAACTGCACTTCTCTAACCCACCATCCTGGTGGTTTTTGCAGATAAAACACCCAGACTATCCCTAGCCCGACTCGGCCTCCTTTGCCTATTTCCTTGTCTTCCTCTCAAAGCTCCTTCACAGTAGCAGGTCTCTGCACATCTCTGGGTCCTCCTCATATAAGCTGCAGTGCCCAAACACCTTTGCCTCTGCCCTTCAAGGCAGCACCCATGAGCACCTTTGACATTCAGCCCAGGCCGTGTCGCTCTGATTAGGAGCCTTCCCGTTCTCCACTCCCTTCTTACCCGGGTTTCATCACTCCCTCCCCACCCCATGGACCCTTACTTTGGCTGTAGGTTTAGCAGTGTGCTTGTCTGATGACGTGACTACCTGGTGAGAATCTCGCTTGCTGAGTATGTGGAAAGAAGGAAGTAGAAAGAGAGGAAGAGAGGTGGTAAAGGAAAAAAAGAGAAGGGAGAGAAGGAAAAAGGGAAGGAAGGAAGGAAGGAAGGAAGGAAGGAAGGAAGGAAGGAAGGAAGGAAGGAAGGAAAGAAGAAAAGAAAAGGAAGGCAGGGCAGAAAGTTTGGTTTTCAGAAGCTTGCCCTGAACTTCATGCATCTCCTTTTCTATCTCCTTTCTATCTAAGTATTTCCTTTCCCTCCAATTTTAAAGATCAGGATTACAGATTCTTAATGGCAGGATAATGACTTACTCAGCTCTTCTAAATCCAGGTTCACGCTATGAAACAAAGGAAGAGGACACAAGTCAGAATCACCCGCGGAAGGTTGAACATCACAAGAACAAAATGTAGGAACTAATTGAGCTGAAGAATTCCGTATTTCAAGAAATGAGGAGTTAAAATAAGTCCTTTAATGCCATGAAGGAAAATCATAGTAAACCTGGATCTGTAAAACATGAAAGTATAAAAAAACGACTTTCCTGCCCCAGAGGTTGGCAAGTAAGGGCAGAATCAAGTCCAACTTCTCGCTGGCTTAAAGGCAGACATTCATGCTCGACTCTGCCCACCAGCAAAGGCGGGCCGGACCCAATCCACGACTTTTATATGGCTGCCAACCTCTAAGAGCTCTGTTTTAAAGTGCTCTAAAAGGTCAGTGGGTTGGAAATATGGAAGTCCCTGGTGACCTTGGCAAGAAGAGCTGTGGTGGAGAAGCAGGCAGAGAGTCACACGCCAGGCATGAGGAGAAGAGCAGGTGCTGAGAATCCAAACACGGGGCAGCATGCACACATGACGAAGGGGCCCTGCGCCCCATGTGGGCGATGCAATGCGAGTTACAAGAAATGGCTGCAGATACAAGGAAAAACTTTTTTTTCCCCCAGCACTCAGATCCCTGGTACGTTTTTCAATTAAAAGCCAAGGAACATTTTGAGAACAGGGAGAAAGAAACCCGGCTAGAAGATGCAGGGCAGCAGAAGGCAGCGCTGTAATACCAAGCAGGACACTGAACAAGTGGAAGAGCCCGGAGCGCTGCGGGGTTCACTCTGGTTGCGAGGGGTCCTCTTCATTCCAAAGTTTTGGGGGAATCACAGATACCTCAAGAGCTAGGATTTGCCCCAGGATGTAGCTGCTAAAGCTGCATAGTAACAGGGACCATGTCGGGTCTTTGTTTAGCACGTAGTGGCTCGCTCCACCGGGAACCTGATTCAACTGGGGTTAGTCAGAGCTTGTGAATTTGCACACAGGAGGAAGAAGGGAAGGGGCAATGGGGGAGAAGGAAGGAGGGAGGAGGAGAGAGGGCAGACTTGTGAGGTGTTTGGGACTCCCTGCATCAGAAGGTGGCTGTGTTGTAGGGAGTAGCTGGGTCTTACTGTGAAAGCAACGTTTCCCCGAGTTTGGCAGGCACACAGATCTTCCAGGGCTGCTGGCAAGATGGTTTCTGAGGAAGCACATCCATGGTGGGCTTGCAGAGCTGACATTTCTAGCAAGCACCCTGATGCTACCAGGCCACTGGTCTGGACACTCAGGGATCATACTAGTAGCAAGGACCCAGCGAAAGTTATGCTTTAAGGCTGAGAGGAGCCCCTCTGAAAATCCTACCTGGGGGTCCCTCACAGGAACACCTACTACAGACCAAGCACCTAAGACTGGCCGATAAATACCGCTCAGCGCAGGTAAAGCCTATCAATAGACATTGCACAAGACAGAGAACATATTGTGAAAGTACCCAGAGCCCTAAGTCCCTTTTTCCATCATTATTCCTTGTTTGTACACAAAATTTCTAGCACCGGTAGCACCGCAGGAAGTGGTAGCTTCACTTTGTAAATGCCCCAGCTGCATCTTCCAATGGAAGAAACGTCCATTGCAGACAGTGTCTAAGGTCTGTCTGACATATAGCCTCTTGCTGAGAAAGTCTCCCAGGAAAGACTGCTGCAGCTCACCAGAAAGGATGATTCCACACTTGCCATGTGGTTCTAAAAGGAAAAGCATATGTGCAGAAAAATAGATTATGTGAGGGCGCCATGGCAGGGGGGGGGGGACTCTGTGGCAGTAGGTGGGCCTGAAGCTGGCTTTGATCTGAAGAGTTTATTGCTGAAAAATGTGGCAGAGGGCAATTGGCAGCAGAAGAGTGATGCCAATCGGCAGCGGTGTAGGAGGTGGACTTGTAGACTGATAAAAACCCACCTGTAAGGAGAGTAGGACCTATGAGAGTCACCACAAAGACGATCAGCATGCAGGACGAGGGAGTCTGACAGAATAGAGAGGGGAGAGGGATCACCGGGTCAAACTAATTGGGCTTGGTAAGAAGTCAGCGGGGAAAACTGGGGCAAGCCAGCGATCACCCAGGATTCTTCGGGCTGCTCGGAAGATGACAGGCCTAGCCGAGCACATTCCGGGAGACCAGCAGCAGCTCGCCCTCCCCTTACCACATCCACGTGATGAAAGGCGCAGAGGGCAGTGCAGAGCTGAACGGGTATAATGAGCTTCAAAATCGGATGGTTGCAACACCAGAGAAAGTCAGTTCCAGCCAATTGCTAGCATCAATGACTGTTTTTTTTTTGGGGGGGTTGCTGTTGTTGTTGTTGTTGCTGTTGTTTTAAGACAGAGCTGCCTTACGTTAAAATTAAGTCTCAATGCAAGCCCTACTCATTTTCTTGTATAATGATTCCTCGGCTCATGAGCATACGAATGCTCCATGATTTTGGAAAAGGCCACTTTGTGCTCGTGCAGGATAGATGACCACAAGTGTGTTTGTCACGCAGTGTAAAGTTGGCACACAAAAACTTGCCAAGCATGGTGGCACACGCTTGTGATCCAAGCAATCCCAACACAGGAAGAGCAACATAAATTGGATGCCAGATTGGGCTACATAGTGAATTTGAGGCCATCCTAAGCTATACAGCGAGACCATCTCTCAAATAAACCGAAACCACCAGGCATGGTGATACATGCCTGTAATTGCAGCACTCAGGAGGCTGAGGCAGGAGGATCACAGTGAGTTCAAGGCCATCTGGGCTATAGAGTCAGTTCAAGGCCAGCCTGAACTGCAGAGAGAGATCCCATCTCAAAAAGAAAAAATAAAGTGTTTTTGTCAAATACTTTTGTCTGAGAACTAAGTTACCTACAAATAGAAGCATTCATTAAGTATAAGAATTTTGGCTCATGGTTTTAGAGGCATCAGTCTGTGGTCCATGGATCCCATTTGTTTTGGGCTGGTGGTGAGGCAGCTCATGGCAGGAGCACATGGCAGGGGCTGCTTACCTCCTGGCAGTCAGGAAGTAAAGAGTGAGATAGGAAGGAGTGGATTCCCATCAGACCCCAAAGGCTAAGACCTTGCACTAGGCCCTACCTCTTGGAAGCCTTACCACCTTCCAATAGCACTAACCTGTGGATCAACCCTTTAACATATGAGTCCTTGAAGGACAACCCAGGCCCAAACCACAGCAGTAATCAATTCTCAGAATGTGGTTGTTGGTTGTGATCAGTAGCAACATCAACCTAAGAAGCCTGGTCCAAATGCCAGGTGCCACCACTGACTAAGAAACTGGGGCAGAGACCAGTGATCCTGTTTCCACAAGTCCTCTAGGTAATTCTGATCCAGGCCAGTTACAGCTTATGCTGAGAATCCCACCAAAGCCTCATGTAGTAGTAGGTGGAGAATTTCAAAGGCATCTGGTTCTAGAGCGTGTGATGCTGGGAGGAGGTGTGTGATTCTAGGGTCACGGGTATGTGATCACTAAAGGAGTCCACTGATTGGCTTGGCATACTTCTATATTTTTAAAAATCCTGCCTCAGGTTTATTTGTACAAAGAGCATAGGAGGACACCAGTCCCCCACAGATGGCACCCAGGGGTCACACCAGTCCTTCTGTTTTTATAGCAGCAGATAAGAGACTTTTATTATGGAGACTTCATGGAGATCTGGGCACCTTTGGGGGCCTGGGCTGGAGCAGAAGCTGGAGGCTTGGCCTTGGCTGGAGCCCGGGCTTTTGGCCAGCAAGGCCTGTGACCCTTAGCAGTGTGGGCACAGATACGCTTCCCAAGCTTGGGGTGGGCAATACAGGCAAATCAAGTGAGCCTGCAGTTTACTCCCTTTCGACTGATCTTGGGCTTGACCTCCTTGGGCTTAATGAGGGCCTTAATAGCCTCGGTGCATGCCTTCATGGCCTTGGCACTGTTTGCCTGCATCTTCTTGAAGCCCTTCTTGTTGTGCTTCTTGGCAAAATGCATGTTCCTAAGGAACTTGGGATCTACCCCCTTCAGAAATTCGTATCTTTGTGACCAGGTTTCTTGATGCCATTTCTGTACCATGTTCAGGACTGGTTGTGCGTGGTGTGGTCCTTGGACTTGACCATATCTACACTGTAAACTTTGGTGACCAAGTGCCTGGAACCAGAAGATCGGCATGCTTCTAGATCTGGATAATGGGAAGGCTTTCCCTGGGTATGAGTGCTACACACCCCAAGAGTGTATAGCTTGGATACCACATCAGGGCCAACAAGAAGACTGCTGCCTCTTTGCTGCTTCATTGATTTGCTGCCTTCTGCCTACCATGAACAGTTCCTCCTCTGCAATGCCTCTGCCATGTGCCACCCTGCCTTGGAGCCAGCCAGCTAGGGACTGAAACCTCTACAAACTGCGAGCCAAAATTAGCCTTTCCTCCTGCAACTTTAGGTCTGGGTGTTTTTCCATGAGAAAAATAACTAGAACAAGGCCGAAGTGTAGGAACCATTATACTAGAGCACTGTTTGATGTTCTGAGTTGATCAAGGGAACTTGGGAGATAGCTCAGTAGAATAAGTGCTTGCCTGGCAAGTGAAAGGTACTGAGTTCAATCCCTAGTACCTCAAAAAAAATGCAGTCCTGAGTTGATTTAGGCCCAGACTCACTGAAGTTGTATACACTTATGCTAATGCTTATTCATAAGCAAATTTTTTGCATCCACTAAAATCCTCAATGAACACAGTCTTATAGGCCTGAAGGAAGTTAACCAGTTTCACACCTAAACTTATGCCAACATTCTTTCTTCTATGTTTATAAATTCTCATTCTTCCAATTTCATCAGTGAGTCAGTTTTTCTATCAGTGTGTGTATGTGTGTGTATATGTGTGTGCATGTGTGCACATGTACACATGCCTGCATGCATGTACACGCATTAGGGGGTCACTCATACTGGACAAGTATTCTACCACTGACCTAAAATCTTAACTGTGGTTTCTCTACCTTCATGAATGAATGGCATAAATCCTTTAAATATGTTCAGTATATATTTCTATAAGTCATCACATTTTTAACTATTTGAAAATCATATGTTCTCCATGTTGACTTGGACAATCAGTGTAAAATAATTCAGAACCTCATAGATACATAAATTTTGAGAAAGACAACAGGAAGCACATGACAAGTTTCTGCTAAATAAGAAATGGATAAACAAGGGCCAGCCAAATAGCTCAGCAGATTAAAGCACCTGCAAGCAGGCGCAGGGTCTGGGGGTTTGATCCCTGTGCCTGCCCTGCCGGCCCATCCCTGGGGCACGCTGAGACAACAATTGAGACTGGGCGTGGTGGCGCGTGCCTGTAATCCCAGCTCTTGGAAGGCTGTCAACAGGAGGATCACTACGAGTCTGATCTAGTAGTGAGACCCTGAACACCCTGTAGACTCTTCCCTAAAATGCAGAAACAAAAAAAGAATTGGATAAACAAAAATTTAATACAAGATAGAAAGTCTAAGTAGACACTGCAAGTGTGAGAACAGTACAATTTCTTTGATTCTTTCTTAAAAAAAAATACTAATTAAAGCAGTGGGATTGTGGAAGGGATGGTTGTACTCACTCAACTTCTACGTGCCCTACCACTTTTCTTGGTCTTGCTTGCAACTGAGATGACCCCAGTACTGAGTTCTCGCCATTGACATACAAGTGGAAGCGAAACTTTTAACTAGTCTAACCTGATTAACACAGAGAATAATATTTCTATTCTTATAAAAGCCAAAAAAAAATCATATTATGGTTTTTCTTCATCAAATCATCTATTTCTGAATTACTTTACTTAATTAGAATTATTAGCATTTATGAAATGTACAAGCTAACATGCTTCTCTATGACATTTCCATACACGAATATATCACACTTCACTCATCTCCATCCTTTGTACCACCATCTGTTAGTCTCTTGTCTACATTACATTTTTGTATGAATGGTCAAGATATGGGTTGAAAAGGTCATGCTTTCCCACAATGGAGAAAAACTAAACTAAAAATTACCAAACAATGTTTCATTACCATTGTATCAGTCTACTCAGATGTGTGCAAAACTAGGCATATATATCAGAGAAGCACACGTGAGAAAATCCTTCAGGGATAATAGAAGAATATTTAAGAAGAAGGGAAGAAAATAATAAGTAGCTTCCCTTTTTGAGGGCCTGTGGTACATAGGACTAGATTGTTGTTTTATCTGATTATTTCATTTAATAATTATTACAATAATTTCATAGATCAGATACTTAAGCAAACACTGTTGGCTGTCATTTTAATTTGACTTTTTAAAAATAACATTTATTTTCAGAAAATAGGTAGCAGAGTGGGCAGGACTAGTGGAAGCCTGCCCCCACAAGGCTCAGATAAAATATAGTTAATTAGTATGTGCTGAGACTGGAGCCTAACGTACAACGCTTTAGCTAAGAACGCTTATTATATTTTGGGGGTTAACAGAGACCATATATGTCCCCCAAAAGCCATTAATATTATTTTTTTATTAATATTAAAATATTAATAATCTGATCTTTTAAAGGAAGTCTGCAAATGCTTAGGCCAACTCCAGTGACCCACATGGCCAACGTAGGTTTGAGAACAAATGACAGAGCTTTTAGCTTCGGGCTTGGAGCCTGAGAAGGCATCTGCTAGGAGCTCCTGCAAGACTTTCCTTCCTGATTAAGGCAATAACAATGCGACCCAGGGGAGATGTGCCCCCTTTCTCTTCCTGCCTTTGGATAATGTCATGATACTGGGGGGCTCAGTGGCCTCTGAAAGAGAGAGTTCAGGAAAACAGGGCTAGCAGGGTCACCATCTGGGGCCATTGCATGACTAAACTACTGAATCAACACTAGAACAGATAGATTCAAAGAAGGCACCGTAAACTCCATAGTCATAGCCATGCTGATTGGGTGCTTGGTCCTGCCAAGCAACAGAATCTTATCCTCCTTCTGAGGCAAATCCCCTATCTCCACTACCACGGATCTTGAGGAACACCTGTCCCCATCAGGGAGACTTTTCATTCCAGCCTTTGTACCTTTCTCTCACCAACCAAAGAAGGGGAAAATGATGAACTCTTGCTTAAGAAAAGAAGGCACTGGGTCACTGAAATTAACCTATGAAATGCTTGAACAGTCCAGTGTCATACATTAGAACCTCCCACTTGTAAAATGAAAATGGTATCTGGAACAAAATGCCAGAAAGACCCCTTTACAATGTTCCAACTCACAATTTTCAAATTAACTTCAATATATCTTCATAATAGTTCCTAGAACTTACTGTCTACCTGCTCTATGCCTCCTTAACATTACACAGAAATCAGCATGAGCTTGGCCAGTTAGGTTCACTCTATGATAAATGAAGCATCAAGCACACGTGTACACGACCAGGCTGTTGGCTCTGGACGGAGAACATCTGCCCTGACCATTTGCTCTGCTGTTAGCCTCTGTAGAGACTGACTTCATCACTGGAACCTGGAAACTTTCACCGGCCTCAAAGGCTGTCACCACACTTGCTGATGGAAAAAGCGCTTCTGGCTGGAAATGTAGATATCAGCCACATCGCAATAACTTCCTGATATTCTTTTTATTGCCTCTACCAAATAACACAGAGATTTTTACTGTGTCACTAGGAAATAAGTGGTGTAAACATCCTAGGAACCTTGGGGTCCTAAGTACTTATCTGAACAGATGTATTTGCCTCTTTATTGAAACATCTAAAGGAAATGTTGGAGGCATCATTTTCTTCTTTAAACCCCAGGGAGTAAGTCTCAACCCGGGCTGCACATGGGCTGCCCCTGGGGATCTTGGACATCTAATGAGGTCCAGCCCTCTCCCTGGAGGTCTGATGAATTGTTCCACGTGTGATCCACATACTGTAGTGTCTACAAGCTCCCCTGGCAGTTCTAATATAAGGTCAAGGCTAAGAACTGACCCAGGATGGATGGAAAACAAAAGAAAATATGACAAAGAGCTATACCCACGAGAAAAATAACTAAATTACATTCACAAAGGACTAATAGGAAGGACCATCTAAGGTTCCTCCTACTATTTAACACTTCAGAAAGTAATAGAAAATCAATTATTGTCAATCAACAAATACATATGTTATATATA